>NC_034610.1:24346614-24362446 GCF_900095145.1 Mus pahari | reverse complement strand
AGGCACACCTGGACCTGCAGGCAGGCTCAGAACACTGGCCGCACATTACCATTTGGACCACAGTGGTGCAGACAGCAAGGGAAGCACTGTGAGGGTGTCAGGAGCGTGAACTGCACCCCCTCCCCAAGGAAGCCATGCTGTCCTTACAAGGACCTGCTCTGCCCGCTGCTGTCACCCACCCTGCGATCCCCTTAGGGGACAGCTCACCTTCATGCCAGCCACATCAATGCGGGTCCGCACCTGGAACTGGGCGCCCACTTGGAGGACTCGGGGTACACAATACAGGAGCATGTTGTTGAACTGGAAGGACATGGGGTGGTATGGGCAGCAGCTCCGGGGCCTTCCTGTGACCCGGCCTCCACCTTTACCCCTCGCTTCTGGTTACATTCTAGGTGGGGTGAGGATGTGACTGTCTAGCACCCCCCCTGCACTGATGGGGCTCTAAAGGTCCCTCTGCAGTGGGGGTGGGGAGGTGGGAGACCAGAGCAGCTGGAGGAGCCTATGGGCTGACAGGAGGGATACACCGGGAGATAGCACCCTGTCTAAATTCCGCCCCCACAATTACCTGGCAAGAGCCACCTAGGCCTGGCCCACGATAAAAGGGGCTGCTTGGCCCCTCCTCTCTCTCTCTTACTCCTGCTTCCAGCTTGCTTCTCTGTCCTCATCCGCTCTTCCCTTCCCCATGCCCTCCCCCCTCTCTCCACATGCTCATGGCCGGCCTCTACTTCTCTACTCTCTCCCCCTCTCTGCCTTTCTCTGTCTCTACTACCCTCTTAACTCCCCCCCCCATGCCCTGAATAAACTCTATTGTATACTATACAGTTGTCTGGCTGGTCCTTCAGGGGGAAAGGATGCCTTGGCATGGACCCGCTAAAGCACCCCCTTCCCCGACACCTCACCATACCCCCAATAGAACATATTCTTATCCCTCTATCTTTTTATAATCACAACAGTCTGATTTCAGAAGATTTGCGCCTCCCCACCACCCAGCAGCCCCTACCAAAAACAGGTAGCGCTCCATTGGGTCACTGCGGCGGAAAGAGATCTTGAGAACAGGGCCCTCTCGGAGCAGGGTGTTGGAGGGGTCCACGATGTCATCCTCCAGGCCCAGGCGCTGGTACACATCCCACAGGCCCTGCAGTCGCTCCTAGAGATGGGGCACACCTTCAGCCTAGGCTGGGCAGGGTCCCAGCTTCTTGATAATGTGCCTGAGGGGATGGGATGAGGGAGCCAAAGGCCAGGAGGTAGCCTGGGTGGGGCAGATACCCTGGGCAGGATCAGTGGATACAAGGACCAAGAGACAGGGCGTGTCCAGGGATGCCCCACGCCCATTCCCAGGACAGGCCGCTCACCATCTCTGCAATGGCTGCATTGGAGTGCTGTGCGGCTGAGAAGATCATGTCCAGTGCTCCTAGAAGGAGAGCAGAGCCTCAGTCATCATCCCTGGGACCTGCAGCCTGGGGCTCAGGCTCCACAATGGGACCTGGGAGAAGGGGCACCTGCTATAACTCCCACTCGGCACATCCCTGCCTGTGCAGTCCAGCATAGTGAGTGTCTAGAAGGTGGAAGCCACCCAGGACGGGGACACCGAGGCCACCGGGAAGCTGTGTGATTAGATTTATGACTTCAGCAATTCTCTCTATTCCCAGAGCAAAGACGGATCCAGAGGGTAGGCTCTACAGGTGTAGGTTCAAATCCCAGCTCTGCTTTTCTCTGGACTGTGTGACCATGGGCAAGTCACTTAACTTCTCTAGGCTTTGCTCTCCTGTCTCATCTGTGGCTGTGGTGTGGATACCATGGAGTGGATACCATGGATAAAGGGCCAATGATTGATCATCAATCAATCAATCAATCAATCTTCAATCAGGTCATCAGAACCCTTTAAGTAGGTCCTCAGGCCAGCCCTCCCCGGCTCCCTGGGCCCCAGGGAGTCCTTACTCTGGGCATCTCCGAGGTCTGGGGCCTGGGCTGGCAGCTTCTGCACATATTCCTTGAGCAGCAGTTCGTACCGCGGGATTCTTTGCACAGGCTCCAACATGTGGTGCTGCAGGGTCAGGCTGCCCGAGGCCTCGCTGCGCTTGGGGAGCAGGGAGCGAGGGGCAGAAGCATGAGTGCAGAGAAAACGGGGGGTTGGGGGGGTGCCAGGCCTGAGGATGTCCAAACCGCTTGAGGGGGAAATGAGTCAGGCTCCCCAGGTGGCTGTGCAGGCTCCTCCCCCGTGCCCTCACCTGGATGCGGGTGACCACCTCCTGGAAGGGTTGAGACTTGTCCGTCCAGGTGGCCAGCAGTTCCGCAGCCCGCTCAAAGTTCTTCACGTACTCGCTGTACATTTTCAGAAATGGGGCCAACTTCTGGATCACATCCCCAATGCGGGGTGTGGCTGTCCTAAGTGGGGATGAGACGCTGTCAGCCCGGCCACCTCCGGTCTCAGCTCCTGAGCCACACTCTTCCTCATGCTCCCCAGCTCCCAACAGCCCTTCCAATACCCTTGGGGCAGATGTAAGAGAGTGGTGCCCTGAGAGTCTGCCTCCTCCTTAGATTCTGAGCCCTGGGTCCCTGCCTAGCCCCCCTGTGAGTCCTATGGAGGCCTGGCTGGCCAGACTGCAGAAGGCAATGTGTGAAGCTGACGGTTTGGGTTGCATGAAAGTTCTGCCCAGGACAGCTGCCTGTCGTCGCTCTCATTATTATACTCGTATGTCCTTGTGGAAGCTTCTCCGAGTCTTGGTTTTCTCCTCAGAAAAGATGGGTGGATGTTGGGTGATCTTACAGGCTGACATCCCACCCCCACCCCCCACCTTGCTGCTTTTTTTTTTTTTTTTTAGATTTATTTATTTACACTGCTTCAGGCACACCAGAAGAGGGCATCAGATCTCACTACAGGTGGTTGTGAGCCACCATGTGGTTGCTGGGAATTGAACTCAGGACCTTTAGAAGAGCAGTCAGTGCTCTTACCCGCTGAGCCATCTCTCCAGCCCCCCACCTCACTTCTCTATGTTTGAGACAGGCCTGTTTGTAGCCCCGACAGACTTGTTCCAGGTCCATGTAGACCAGACTGTCCTCCACCTCACTCTATCTCTCATTTTTAAAGGTTATTTTATTTATTACCATTATGTATGAGTGTGCATGTGTGTGCGCACTCCTGTGTGTGTGTGTGGGGGGGGTGCTTGTAGTATAGCACACATGTAGAGGTCAGAGGACAGTTTTGGGAACCGGTTCTCCTCTTTCACTGTGAGTCCCAGCAATTAAAGCGGGGTCTATGGGCATGTTCCACGGGGCTTTACTGATTGAGCCGTCGCCCCAGCCCTTCATCCCGACTCTCTTTAAAACTAAAGAGAGGCTTATGTGTATCAGTGTTTTGCCTACCCGTATGTTTGTATGTATGTATGTATGTGCTCATGCGCATGCCTGGTGTCTACAGGGGCCACAAGAAGGCTATTGGATCTATACTGGTTAGGAGCCAACATGTGGGTGCTGGGATCGGGGCTTCTCCTGTAACAGTGACGTGAACATCACACTGCCGGCTAGGAAACCAGCCTGTTAACAGATGCCAAGATCAAAGCCAGGGACCCAGTCAGTACCATGACACCCCTGACCTCTTAAGTCACGGGGCTTAGGATGCCCCTGTCTTCCTCAGCTGTGCGAGGAGACAGCCATGGCCAGAATTAAACTCAAGCAAACGGGTCTCCCAGGCCCCTCACCCTGGGTCCATTACTTGGGACCTCACCAGTCATCTACGCGCCGCTGCAGCTCCGGAAGGAAGAACTGGGCGTGGAAACGATAGATGGAGGAGATGTTGGAGAAAATGAGTTTGACCACGTCCTCGGGGAAGGCCTTGCTGCGGCCTGCCTCCCTCAGCAGCTCCTGGAAGAACACCTGCGCAGGAAACCGGCGCCTGCTCACACCCTACTCAAAGAGGAAGCCACCACCCACCAGCCCTGCAGCCCCAGGGGGACAGCACAACCCCAGCAGAGTCAGGCCTGCATCCTTGCCACACGGCTGAGAGAGATGGCCAGGGAAGACTAGATTCAGGCCACCTTACAGATGGGAGACAAGCCAGGACTCCCTAGGGCTTGGCCAAGGGAATAAGGGAACCGCCCCATCTGTGTCTTCCTACGCCTTGGGAGTTCCTTGGCTGAAGTAAAGGTCATCTAGTGAGGGCAATCAAACGGGGTTGCCATATGCGAGGCCAGGACCGAAGGCAAGGCATGAGGTGCTAAGAGGCTCAGTTCTGATGCTACCCCAAAGCCACCCAATGATGTCAGCGGATTGAGCTAAAGCCAAGTCCTGGGCTGGTGTCGGCACTTGTGATATGGTGGGTGTTGAGGGGTCCCCACTGGCCTGGTCAAGCAGGTGCAGGCGAGCCACATAGGCCTGCTCCGTCTCCAGAAGCTCCCGCACAACCCTCTTCTCCTCAGGTTCCTACAGGGGTAGAAGGGAAGGGTGGACAACTTGGCTTGCCACTCCTCAGAAGACAACGTTGCTCTGTCTAATGAACAACCCTCTGGCATTCCGGTCTTCCTGGTACACCAGGTCTGGCACTGGACCAGCTTTCATAGTATACAGCCTGGAGAGGTGCCCTGCTCTAGGGCTGAGTCTTCAGGTTAAACGGTCTCACCTGGGCTTTCTTGGGAACAGGGAGTCAAGGAGCTACTGTGAAAGGGACCTGGCTGCCTGACAGGGAGCCTCCTCTAGGGGGCCACACACGCAAACGGGAAGACACATAGGGTCTAGCATCCCAGCTGAGCCATCCTCTGGCTCCTCAGAGCTGTGGGAAGCATCGAGGTTACAGAAGATGATAAGGATAGGCTGGTGAGATGGCTCAGTGGGTAAGAGCACTTTGACTGCTCTTCCAGAGGTCCTGAGTTCAAATCCCAGCAAACACATGGTGGCTCACAACCATCTATAATGAGATTTGATGCCCTCTTCTGGTGTGTCTGAGGACAGCTACAGTGTACTTATGTATAATAATAAATGAATCTTCAGGCCGGAATGAGCAGGGACTGAGCAAGCAGGGCTGACCCAGAGCGAGCAGGGTTGACCGGAGCGAGCAGAGGTCCTAAAAATTCAATTCCCAACAGTCACACGAAGGCTCACAACTATCTTTACAGCTACAGTGTACTCACATACATTAAATAAAAAAATAAATCTTAAAAAAATAAGGATTGGGCCACAAACCAATGTGGTTGGTGACCTTTTAAGGAGAGTTAGAGTGACCCTGTGACCCCAGCACTGGGGATACAGAAGTAGGAGAGTTTAAGGCCCATCTGGGCTACACTGTAGGATCCTGTCTTAAATAGGAGGAAGAAAAGGGAGAGGAGAGAGAAAGAGGAAGAGAGATAGAAGGCCAAGAGGTCCTTCTACCCATCCCCCAGTCAGAGTCCCTCACCTGTGTCTCTGGCCCCGGGCTGGCCCCAGGCTGGCAGGATCTCCTCCAAGCCCCACTTGATAGCTTATTCTTGAGGGAACTCAGATACGTCCTGCTCACTGGCCGGAACTCAGACTTCAGGGCCTCCTTGACAGGGGGTGGCTCCCAAGGCTCTGGGGACAGGGACAGCTGGTGTTCAGGGCTATGGGGCTGTTCCTCAAGGCTATGGGATCCAGGTGCTGCTCCCGGAGTCCTGCTGAGAACAGACCACGCGTGAGGGTCCCCTCGGGGTAACCTGTGTGAGCCACTAGTGGTGTTCATGGGTTCCCAAGTGCCTGACGAAGTGTAGGAACCTGTCAAAACTTATGAATCTTCCTCAGCCCTCCTCCCCCTCCCCCTCCTCCTCCTCCTCCTCCCTTTCTTTTGAGCCAGAGACTCAAGTACCACAGGCTAGCCTTGACCCCTTTCCTTTATAGTGGAACCACAGGCTAGCCTTGACCCCTTTCCTTTATAGTGGAAGTTGACCTTGGACTTCTTGTGCTGGGATGACATGCATGAACCACTACGTCTGGCTTACACGGTGTGGCAGGGGGCAGCATTTTGTGCACGCTAAGCAAGCCCTCTGCCAACGGAGCCATGTCCCTGGTACCACCAGCATCCTTCTGAGTGTGCTCTGGGAGGGAACTCCATCAGTCCCTAAATGAGTCATTCTGGCCTATTTTATTCTCTGGGGAACTAGACACTTCCCTGTTTCAAATGCAAGCACATCTAGAGAGAACCCCTCCTTTGACACACAGATCTTTCAGGGGTTCCTTCAGGATCACCCCCACCTCTGGTCTTTCCCCCTTGCTTTCATCTCTGTATCTCTCCCGATACATCAAGGGAAGGAGGGCACCATAGCGTAACTCGGAGCAGGGACACAGATGCTGAAGCTGGGGCTTTTCAGGGATGCCTATGGCCTTCACGCAATTACCAGGGGACACAGTCATCCTGCAGAGCAGGGCCCCTGTTCCCCAGGTTCAGCCCTCACAGGACAGTTTTGCTGTGCAGCATTTACCAGTCTTGTAGGCCAGAGAAACCCGCACAGCCAGAGCCAGGCATGTGCAGGGCGATAGTCAGGGTACAGCGCTAGCTAGGCATCCCCTCAAGAAAGACAGACAAGGAAACAGAGGCCAGACAGGTACCAAGCCTCCAAACCCGATGAGAAAGAATGTCCCTGCGTCCATGCTGCAGATGTGGAGATCGAGGCAGAAAGGATGGGAACCTGAAAGTGGGGCAGGTAGGGGCAGCTGCCGTCCAAACCTCCATGCTAAGCTGTCTTTCCTCTTGATGTCAAGGACAGCGAGACCCAGTGAGCTGAGGCGATTGCCCTGGTCACAGGGCCTGGTGGAGGCAGAAGGAACAAGGGGGCCCAATCCAGACATAGAAAATGCAGTTCCTTGGCCTCAGGGCCTACAGCCAGGGAGAGGGGGTGGGGTGAGAGGATGCTGAGCCTCAGGTTTTTCTCCTGTACATTTGGTTTCAGCTTCTGCATTTCTCAGCCTGTGCGTTTCCTCTCTAGCCCTCAGCTTCAGATCAGATAGGCGTGAAGGGCTCCACAGAGAGAAGCCTGCATGGTCCCCTCACTCCGAGCCTGACTCTCACACCATGCTTCTAGTGACCAGTCACTCCTCTGTATGGTTACTGTACCTGCAAGGTGCAGCCAGGCACAGCTCAGTAGCCCAAGGGCTGGCATTTGCATGAGCCTACCCACCCTCCAGCACTGAGTCTGGTGGGCCAAGAGGGCGGTGGGAAAGAGCTGTCCCAGGTGCTGAATAGGATGCGTTCAGCCAAGCTCCTGGAGAGGCAGAGGCAGGTTGCTCACCCAGGAAGTGAAACTTCTGCAGGGGTGAGTGTGGGCTTCCACGTGGAGGCCCTAGGCACCTCCCGTGCGTGGCCTGCAGGCCCACAACACAGCGTGGAGGCCTTCTCAGGGCATCTAAAGCCTGTGGCCTGGTGTCTCAGAAGGACAGAACTTTGTGTCACAAGTAGAAATCTACCCCTGCATCCTCCACAGACCCCTAGGCACCAAGCTTTGTTCTTGTGGCTCCCTAGGGCTGGGGACACTGGTGGCTGCGGGTTATTTATCAGCAGCCTCCTCTTCATGTAAGAGTGCTGCTTTACCCAGCACCTAGCAGCTGAAGGCATGGGGACTCACTGTGGTGTACCCAGGTTCTGGAACCCTCTACAACAAACCAGGGCTCAGCCCCTCCCTCCACCTGCCCCTCCTCCCCTCGTCTCTTAGTTTCTCCCTAAGCCTCCTGAGGCCAACCTCCATCTGGCGTCTCCCTATGATGGGAAGAGAACAAGTCACACCCTAGGGCCATCAGGGTAAGCCCTGAGGTATGGCAAGGAACTTAGGAGAGAGGCCTGGCGAGCAAGGCTTTGCTTTGTCCCAGTCAGCCACATTCCATCCGTGTCCCGCCCTCTTGTTCCCATTTGTATCCTGGTGTGAGTGGGATGTGTGTGTGTGTGCATGTATTGGAGATCTCCCAATGCACGCATGTTGCTCACTCTGTCCAGCTTACTACCACAAGAGCAGTGGTTGCCTATACTGCCTGCCAGGCACCCAGGATGGAGAGACCCGGTGCTGCCCAAAGTACCCGATCAGATAGAAGGGCTCGACCCCTCCCCCACCATCTGTACCTGCTGTTCTCGAACACAGCCACCAAGTTGCACACTGAGTCCTGCTTCTCACAGGCTCCCTCCATCCTGCTAGCCTGCAAGGTGGTCCTCAGCTACCCCAGAGGCAACCAGCTGGTGCCCTCAGCACTCCCTGGCCAGCGGGTGAAGCAGGGCTACCACAGCCTGGAATCTGCCCATCTCTTCTGACTGCCCTGGGGCAGTTCCTATCTTCAGAGTGAAAAAAGAGGAAGTGGTCCCAGTGGCTTGGAAGAGAGACCAGTACTCCCTACTGTGGGAGGAGCCTGTCAAGCTCTCCTTGCTGTGGGAGGAGCCTGTGAAGTTGTGCCCTGCCCCCTTGGCATCTGACCTTTACCTCCCAGATACTTCTACCCAGCCCTGTTAGAGAAGGCACCGGCAGTAGCAACAGTGGTCACAGGACGTTTCTGGAGCCGGATCCTGGACTGAGCAGCTTCCTGGATATTCAGTTCTCTGCGGGGGGCGGGGGGGCGGGGGCGGGGGGCGAGTGTGTGGAGGAGCGGTGGCTCAGGGATGTTTTACTTGGTACCATTCTCAGCATCTTCCTTGCGTCTGGCGCTGTGCACCGCTGAAGGAAACAGCTTTTAAGTTAAAATGGACCACAGGGCTGGGGATGTAGCTCAGCTGATGGAGAATGCTTGCCCGCCCGGCATGTGGGAAGCCCAGGGCTTTATCCTCAGCACTGTAGAACTGGGTATCAGGGTGCATGCCCATGGCACCCACTTGAGAGGTGAAGTGGGAAGAAGAAGAGTCCAAGTTCTTTCTTGACAACGCAATGAGTGTAAGACCAGCCTCCGCTACATGAGACCTGTCTCAAAAAAAACGGGGACGGATGGGGTGGGCTTTGAGATGTTTCAGGGGTAAGAGTACTTGTAGCCAAGCCTGGCAGCTAGAGTCCAACCCTGGAGCCCCACATGGTAGAAGGAAAAAAAATAGACTTTTTCTTTCTTTTTATATACTTTTATTTTTTGTGTGTATGAGTGTTTGGCCTCTGTGAATCTATTATATCACATTCGTGCCTCATGCCCACAACAGCCAGAAGAGGGTGTTGTGGAAACGGAACCTAGGTCCTCTATAAGTTCTCTTAACCGCTGAACCAACTCTCCACCCAAAAGCAGACTCTTTCAGGTTGCCTCTGGGCTCCACCCCCACACACTGTATCTCTTGTACCCCTCCCCTAAAAAAAAAAAAAAATGTTAAAAAAAAAATCACAAGCTGGGCTGGTGGTGGCACACACCTTTAGTCCCAGCACTCCGGAGGCAGGGGGGGGGGGTTGAGACAGGGTTTCTCTGCGCAGTCCTGGCTGTCCTGGAACTCACTTTGTAGACCAGGCTGGCCTCGAACTCAGAAATCCGCCTCTCTCTGCCTCCCAAGTGCTGGGATTAAAGGCGTGTGCCACCACCACCAGGCAGATATCTGAGTTTGATGCCCGTCTGGTCAACAGAGTAACTTCTAAGACAGCTGGGGCTACACAGAGAAACCCTGTCTGGAAAGAAACAAAAGCAAGCAAAAAAACAAAACAAAACAAAACAAAACCCCCACAGACTGTGAGGATATGAAGGAAGGGGACCTGTGGTCCCCAACAACTCTTTGGATGCTTTTGTCTTAATGATGTTGATATCTTTCTAGTGGCCCAGGTGGGAGAGTCCCCATGGGTGAGCGCTAACAAGTCTCCTCTTCTGAAAAATCGGCTGGGTTGGCCCCACGCGTCCCTTTTCCGGTGGCGGCGTGGCGCGGTGAGGAGCTCGTGCTTGTACTCGGAGCTATGCCGTCCAAGGGTCCGCTGCAGTCCATGCAGGTCTTCGGACTCAAGAAGACAGCCACAGCTGTGGCCCACTACAAGCGGGGAAATGGGCTCATCAAGGTGAAGGGACATCCGCTGGAAATGATCGAGCCGCGCACGCTGCTGTACAAGTTACTGGAGCCTGTTTTGCTTCTGGGCAAGAAGTGATTTGCTGGTGTGGATATCTGGGTCCGCGTGAAGGGTGGTGGTCATGTGGCCCAAATTTATGCCATCCGACAGTCCATCTCAAAGGCCCTGGTGGCTTATTACCAAAAATATGTGGATGAAGCCTCTAAGAAGGAGTTCAAGGATATCCTCATCCAGTACGATCGGACCCTGCTTGTAGCTGACCCACGTCGCTGCGAATCCAAAACGTTTGGAGGTCCTGGTGCCCGTGCCCGTGCCCGATACCAGAAATCCTACCGATAAGCCCATCTCAAGGATCAGGGCTTTCCTTTGTAATAAACATCCTAGGATTTTAATGTCCCTGAAAAAACAAACAAACAAACAAACAAAAATGTCTCCTCTTATTCACTCCCATAGCTGTGTTATACAGTGTGCTCCCTTACCAGAAATGGAGGCTCATGGAGATCAAGACACCTGACTGAGGTCACCCAGGAAGAACAGGGGAAGAATTGCCATTTCTGAAGCCCAGGTAGGTGTCCTATGACTCCAGCAAAGACCCAGGGAACCTGGAGGGTCATGTGCTCCATCCTCAGGGTCCCCTGATCACAGCACCCTAGGGAAATCTGCCTCTTGGTCACTTGGTGTTTCTAGAAGAGGAGACCAGCCTGCTCTGCTCATTCAAGCTGGAAGGCATTCATCCATCGCTCTCCTGTGGATCCTGAGTCAGGACCCTCCACTGAAGCTAGTCTTTGTCCTAGGATCAAGTGTGAGCCATCCTGGAGCCTGGCACAGTTTCTGCTGTGGCAGCTGTGATCCTGGAGCCTCATGCCCAGCAACCCTGCACCCCTGAGCTTCCCCCAGCTGTGTTTGCCACCAGAGGCCAGCCCAGGCCTGAAGACTAAGTCTCACTAATCCAAATGCAGGGCCTCTGCAAGAGCAGCAAGTACTCTTAACCGCTGAGCCATCTCTCCAGCCCTTACACAATGCCAGTTATACTTTAAAAGAATTACTTATTTATTTTATGTATGAGTACACTGTCATTGTCTTCAGACACACCAGAAGAGGGCATCGGATCCCATTACAGATGGTTGTGAATCACCATGTGGGTGCTGGGAATTGAACTCAGGACCTCTGGAAGAGCAGCCAGTGCTCTTACCCACTGAGCCATCTCTCCAGCCCTACAATGCCAGTTTTATGCCATGCCGAGGATGCAGAGCTGGCCTAGCTCTCTACTAACTGAGCATCATCCTTAGACCCACTTGCATTTTTTGTCATAAAAAAAATGAAGAACATACAGGAGAGAAGACAAAATAGAATGAGCCCTCAGCCCACACCAGAGTTCAGTCCCCACCTGTGTGTGGCTCTCTCCATTTCCCTCCTGTGTCCTGATTACGCAAACCCCAAATGCCAGATGACATTATTCCTGTATGTATTTAAAAGCCGAGGGGACTCCGAAGTATCAACACACAGTCATGTAAATAGACACATACCTACGAAATTACTAAAGTAACACTGTTTTATTGACATGTATGTTTATACATGTGTACCTACCTATACAGCAATGTTGCCACTATTGGATCTCAAGAGATGTTTGACAACAGTCTCTCTGTGTAACTAAGTATCCAGTAAGAACAGGGCCAATAACATTGAACAAAAAGTGTATGTGGGGCGGGGCTGGATATTGAGGCCTGAGTTCCATACCCATACCCACATGATAGAAGGAGAGAACTGATTCCTGAATGTTGTCCTCTGACGGCCACCTACATACCATGGGACATGTATACATGCATACATGCATGCATATGTACACGCGCACATATATGTTTTTGTAAAAGGCATTCTTGCTGCTCCCGGACATACCCCCTGCAGCTGACGGTCACTAACGGAGAGAGTGTCACTTTCTTTAACACTGCAGCCAGTAACAAAGCTGCCTGTCCTCTACTGAGCTCTCACAGCTCTCAAGCTCACACAAGCAATTCAGCTCAGTGGTCACATGTATCCCTGTAATCCTAGTACTTGAGAGGTGAGGAGGGAGGATCAGGGGTTCAAGGTCATCCTTGGCTACTAATGAGTTGAGGCCAGACTGCGTTACATGAGACCCTGTCTCCAAAAAAACCAAGAATAGAGCAGAAAGCACCCAGGCACAAGTCTGTTCCACGGCCACGCCCTGCCTTGCTCCTGAGTTGTCCTGCCTCACAGGGGGGTGGGGGGATGCCCCACAGACAATCCCCTGCCTTGGGATGTGACAGCATTTTTGTCACAAATTGAAGAGTCTGGGTCACTTTGATCCTTAAGGGTACTTCCTCTGGGTACTCCTGGTCTTGGGAGACCCCTCTTTGTTAGGGTTCAGCCTCTGCTTCAGTCATGTGTGACAAGGCTTGGGCAGGGATGTTCCCAGCCCTGTACCTCGTTGTCCCCCTCCACCCCTCCCCCGCCCCAGAAGCCTATGGGATAGAATGAACCGTCATCACTCCCTCGGTGCAGAAAGACTGCCTCGGGGCCGTGAGCTTCCAGAGAAGGAACCTGCCTGCCCAGGGTGTGTACTTTAGTCCCCTCTTCTGCCCTAATCTGGCTGTCAGCCTCACACCGCACCTGCAAATGACAGTGAGAATGACTGACGGACACCTACAACCAGCTCTCTTTGGCTTCAGCTCCATTGCTATCCCCTAAGGCCTCACCTTCATCTATTTGGGAGACCCTGGGGGGCTGGGGGGCGCTGGTTGATCAATCACATGCAGGCAGAGGACCACTTGTGACCGTTGCCAGTGGGCAGGTGGGCACCCAGGCGACCAGTTCCTGGCTGTACTGGGAGGAAGAGAGGCAGGGAAAATCCCAGCCTATCCAATAAGTCTGTCTGAAGCTCACCCTGCCTGCCCCTCCCCCAGACAGCCGGGCTCTTTCTACTTTTTTCTTTGCCAGAATCCCCACCATTTGCTCATGCTTTCCTGCGGAAGGGCTTGCAGATGGGTGTCCCCTCAGCAGGCCAAAAGGTCCCTCTACCCTTCCTGATGTCTCCTTTCCTAGGAACTAGCCTATGTTCTGCCTGAGTGTGCCTGTCTTTTACAGTTAATCTGAACAATGTCATCATTGGTTAGGCAGCTGTGTGAGGCCAGTGAAGGGGAAAGCCCTTGAGCCAGGATTGTGGCCTGGTGGAGGACCCACTCTAGTTTCTGCAAGGACACAGAGCCAGGATGACCACAAAGTACGTGGGCGGGCCTGACTTGACACCTGGAGCGCGTCAGCGGGCCACTGGAAACAGCCTTTTTATCTTCCCCGCGTTAACTATCCAGTTTCAAAGCTGAGAGTTGGCCGGCACCTGGTGACACTGTTGCCAGGTCCTTAGGAAGGGCTCAAGGTCATAAGAGGTGGCTCCTGGGCTGGCTGGGGGCCAGGTCTGGGCCTGGGGAATCACGCAGTGGGGCCAGCCTGACAGAGACAATCCGGAGCCGGCAGTCTGTCTGAGCCCAGCAAAAGCAGGGAAGGAGGATTGGTTTTCGGGGGATGGAACGAGTCAGGGGAAGGCGCCACCAGATGGGATCCCAGGGGAGGGTCCAGGCAGTGCCTGAGAAAGTCCCTGAGCTCCACAGGGGGCCAGCACTTGGGCCCTCCAGGCCTCTCTTGGGTTTCTCTGTATTTCAAGGCCCTGACTGCTTTAGCCTTAACAGCTCAAGAAGAAATGGCTTGGAGAGGAGTGGCCAGGCTTCCTTCCAAGTGACAAAAGGGCCTCTTGTTCCTGCCTGTCCAGCTATTCTGACCATTGTTGTTCTCTCTCCCAGCTACCCACCCCCTTCCCAGGGTGCACCCCTCCACACCCCCTGCTTCATTCTCCCTTTCCAGGCTGTGCATGTATACACACACACACACACACACACACACACACACACACACACACACCCCTGGGTTTCACACGCAGTAGTAAGCAGAGAGCCCTCCCACAGCCTGGCCCTCTTATCCTTTCCGTGTTACTAAGTGCCTGTATGAGGGCCTTCAGGGAAAGCTGTTACATAAGCAAGCTCACGAGATTCCAAAAGCCGTTTCTGGAGGAGATAGCTCAGGGGTACAGAGCTTGCCTCGACTGCAGGAGGCCCTGGGCTTTATCATCACTAGGGACTTGGCAAACTTACAAAAGGGCACTCACCTGTGGATTCAGTCCTCATAAAATCCTGAGAGGGTGGACATGTCTCATTTCTCCCTGTCCCCAGGGGCTAGGACAGAACCTGCCAGCCAGCAGCAGAGGCACCACAGATCTCTCCCAGAGAAAAGACCCAGGGTTTGCTTTCTTCCACTTCCTACCTCCAACCAAGGGTTGGGTGGGCAGTCACAGAAACACGCAGATAACTTTTTAACCAAAAACCCAAGGACAGCATCTATCCCCAGACCCTCAGGTCAATGACCGAGTTCAAGTATTTCATGGCTGAGTCCTGAAGCAGAGCCACAAAGGGCTCAGTCAACTCTCTGGATGGAAGTCTGAGCTTAGCTATTTTTTTTTTTTCGGTGATTCAGGCTATGACTCAGCCTCTGTCTCAAACTCCCTGGGCACCTGAAGATGGTCTTGAACTCCTAGTCATCCTGTCTCCACCTGACAAGTGCTGGGATTGCAGGTGTGTATTTTGGCTTTGTGTGTGTTAGGCAAGCCCTTGATGTACAGCAGAGAGCCCTCCCCAGCCCCCTTGTTTTTGAGACTGAGCTTCACTCTGTAGCCAAGGCTGGCCTACAATCCACGATGTAACCCAAATTGATCTCTAGAACTCACATGGATTTTCCTCCCCTGCCTAGGTCTCCTGAGAGCTGGGGTTGCAGATAGGATCTACCACATCACACCTGGCAAATAAAAAGTTGTTTATAGACAGTCTCACTATGTCTCTCTGGCTGCCTAGAACATTCTGTGTAGACCAGGTTGGCCTTGAACCCTGCTTCTACTTCTCAAGTGCAAAGTTAAAGGCACATGCCTATGCCCTATGCCTGACCCAAAGCTCTGTTTTCTTTTTCTTTCTTTCTTTCCTTTTTTTTTTTTTTTTTTTCTTGAGACTGGGTCTCTCTGTGTACCCCTGGCTGTCCTGGAACTCGCTATGTAAACAGTCTGGCCTCCAACTCAAGAGATCTCCCTCCCCAGTGCTGGGATTAAAGGAGAAGGGCTCCACCACCACCACAGCTTTGAAAATGTGTAGCCCAGGCTGGCCCAAACTCCTGATTCTCCTGCCTCTGCCTCTGTTAGTAAATCCTACCGGTGCGCACCTCTACAACTGGCCCAAAGCTCCTTAAAACAATATATGTCCCTTGGCCTATATTTATTTTTCAGATAGCACGAGGTTTCGTGAAGAAATTTCCTACAAATGTACACTGTTGACTATGTTCATTTGCACATGGGCATCTTCCTCTTCAGCTCCTGTCCGCTGGCTTCTGCATTTCCTAGGTAGTGTTGTTCCTGCTTTTCTGCTAGAGACATGACTTTATGTGTCTGTATAAAACCTGGGTCTACACATGAAAGAAATCAGGACATATCTGTCTGACTTTAATCCACTTAATACGACAATCTTTGCCTCATTTTTCCTCTAAATGACATATTGTTTTATCCCTTTGCATAACTGAATAAAATTCCATTTTTTTAAGTTTTTTTTTTTTTGTAATTTTATGTGTCTGAGTGCTTTCTCGTTTGCCTGCACATGTGTACCCACTGCCCTCAGGGTTTGAAAGAGGACATCAGCCGGGTGTGGTGGCGCACGCCTTTAGTCCCAGCACTTGGGAGGCAGAGGCAGGCGGATTTCTGAGTTCAAGGCCAGCCTGGACTACAAAGTGAGTTCCAGGACAGCCAGGGCTACACAGAGAAACCCTGTCTCAAAAAAAAAAAAAAAAGAAAG
>NC_034610.1:24344340-24346474 GCF_900095145.1 Mus pahari | reverse complement strand
GTTGTGAGCCACCATGTGGTTGCTGGGAATTGAACTCAGGACCTCTAGAAGAGCAGCCAGTGCTTTTAACCACTGAGCCTTCTTTCCAGTTCCCCCCCCCCCCTTTTTAAAAAAAGTGTTCTGTATAACTTTGCCCAGCCTGGAATCTGCTATGTGTCTGGGCTAACTTTGAATTCCTCATTCTCTTGCCTTCAATTCCCTAGTATTGGCTACACATCCATACCTGGACATTTATTTGTTTGTTTGCTTGTTTGTTTGTTTGTTTTTGAGATGGTGTCTTAGTGTTGTATTGCTGTGAAGAGACTCCACGACCAAGGCAACTCTTATAAAGGAAAACTTTTCATTGGGATCTTGCTTACAGATTCGGAGTGTTAGTCCATTATCATCTTTCTGGGGGGTGTGGGAGCAGGCAGGGAAGAGCAGGGAGGCCTGCTGCTGGAGAAGTAGCCTAGAGCTTTACATTCTGATCCCTGGAGAGAGAAAGGGGGTGGAGTGGGGGGAGGGAAGGGAAGGAGAGGGGAGAGAAGGAGAGGAGAGAGGAGGGGAAGACATCTGCCTACCTCTGCCTTGCAAGTGCTGGGATTAAAGGTGTGCCACCACAGACCCACCTGGCTGTGACTCTTGACGTCTCAAATCCCACTGAACACGCAGACTGAGTGCAGGTACCCCAGAATGGCTAGTTCCCACTGGGGAACTTATAGGAGTGGGATTCATCTCATCCACATATACATATTCACTCACCCTGGCTTGGCGTGTGTGGCTCAGGGGTAGACTGATTGTGTAGGATGTGCACAGCCCTGGAGTTTATTAGAAATGCTTTGATCCCATCAGGAGGCAGAGGCTGGTGGATCTCTGTGACTTCAAGGCCAGCCTGGTCTACAGATGGAGATCCAGGACAGTCAAGGGTTCATCATCCCCAGTACTGCTAAAAACAAAACCAAAATTTTTAAAAAGAAAGAAAGGAAAAGGAAAATGGATCAGACCTTGCCCTTTCCAGTTCTCAGAGGCAGGAAGGCTAAATGATGATTAGCAATCGCTGATGCCAACTGAAGCCACACAGGAGAGCCACTAGCCTCAGGAAGCAGGCTGGAAGAATGGACTTCTCTGGGCGGGCAGGTCGGGGCGAGACACAGGACAGGGCAGGTTTTCTGCTGCAATGATCCATGCTTATCATGAGCAGATGCTAGATTTTCTCCTTTTTCTTCCCCAAAGGAGCCCAAGACCCAGGGACGTTTGTTTGTTTGTTTGTTTGTTTGTTTGTTTTTCAAGACAGGGTTTCCCTGGCTGTCCTGGAACTCTCTCTACCACTATCCACATGGCAAAGACAATAGTTTACTCCTAAATGTAAAGACTCACTGACTGAAACGTATCAGAGCAGAATGAGAAAATCTACAGGCACATGGGTGCCCTAAAATCATAGTAAGGGCTGAAGAGATGGCTCAGCCATTAAGCACCCCGGTCGCTCTTACAGAGGAATTGGATTCAGTTCTCAGCGTTCAACCATTGGCTTCCTAGGGTACCAGGAGGCACACACGTGGTACACATAAATATAAATGAAATGCAGACAAAACACAAATGTCCATAAAATAAAATAAACCAGGCCTCAGAATGTGACATGCCAGACCAGGGAAAGGTACAATACTCTCTCACCTGGACCTCATAGGCAGGAAGACACCTAACACTGGATGCCAGGCCTATCTTTTGATCACTCAGTGTATAGGTCAAGGGACAGAGGAATGAGAATTCCTGGCAATCCCAGGGGCTTCAGTTTAGCTGGCTTCCCAGTGTTTGACGTGGCCTGTTTGAATTACCATTCATCTGTCTGTCCATCTGCTCACCTGCCTGTACCCAGTCCTTAGCAATGCCACTGGACTCTCTTGCTCTCCTAGTCCTGCAAGCCCTCAGCAGCTCTGTCTCCTGTGCCGTTGTCCAGATGGGCTGGTTAATATCTGTACTGGATATCTTTGTGTCAACTTGACACAGCTGGAGTTATCACAGAGAAAGGAACTTCAGTTGGGGAAGTGCCTCCATGAGATCCAGCTGTAAGGCATTTCCTCAATTAGTGATCAAGTGGGAGAGGCCCCTTGTGGGTGGTGCCATCTCTGGGCTGGTAGTCTTGGGTTCTATAAGAGAG
>NC_034610.1:24339621-24344325 GCF_900095145.1 Mus pahari | reverse complement strand
AAGAACATCCCTCCATGGCTTCTGCATCAGCTCCTGCTTTCTGACCTGCTTGAGTTCCAGTCCTGCATCCTTTGGTGATCAACAGCAGTATGTAATGTAAGCCAAATAAACCCTTTCCTCCCCAACTTGCTTCTTGGTCATGATGTTGTACAGGAATAGAAACCCTGACTAAGACAATATCTAACCTCAGAAGTGGCTTTCTCTGCCTCTGCCTCCAGTAAGAACTCTTTAAAATCTTTGAGATTTGTGGCCTTTGTAACCCTTTGAAATCATTGTCACACACACACACACACACTTATAATCACAGTGTGATCTATATCTTGAGTTAATATTAGTAACTAAGATCTGAATGAAAGAACTTGTGATTGCTAACAGCCAGCTATCAATTGCAGCCAAGGAAATTGATGTAGCATAGTGCACAGCCCAATTCTCATCCTGATGCCTCTGCCTCCTGAGTACTGGGCTTATGTTACAGGTATGCACCACCACACTGGATTGTTACTTTGTTTGGTTCATTCCCTTAGGGATGGTTTCCCTGAAGATATACTTTATATGCATCCCTATATTTGCGGTGATAGAAGATAGATATTAATGCCAGACAATACAATATGATACAATACAGTACAGTACAATATAGTACGGTACAGGGAGCCACATTCGGAATGGGCTATACAAAAACAGGGTCCAATGGTGGACAAATACAGATCGGAAAAACAAGGCATTGGGGACAATATGGAGGAAAAGCCCACGGATGGAAAGTATTTGCGTGGCCAAGTGTCAGGAACATGAGGTAAAACCTACACTTTCTGCATCCCTGGAAACTGGGACTTCTTCGGGGTATAGTGCTGTGTTATGAATTTGACTTTAAGGTCCCCACGAAGAAGCCAAATCAGGATCCTGACAAGAGGAAGTGATTTAAAGTCCTTCTGGAAGAGGGTAGGAGATTTGATGACCCAGCGAACTGAAACACACAGACTTGTGTGTGTGTGTGTGTGTGAGAGAAAGAGCTCACGCACGCGCACGTGTGCTGTTTTAGGGAACCTACTATGAGAGGAAACTGTAAGGTTTAAAGCTGGCTTTTTTCATGGGCAATCAGGGAGAGATGCAAATGTCTGACCATTCCAAAAACCTTCCTCGCAAACTAGCAAGAGGACAAGGTCAAACAAAGGGTCTCTGCTGACTCTTAGGTCCATTACCAGAAAACTCTATTCTTGGGCAGTGCAAGACCAGCCGAGAGCCGCTGTGTTTGCTCAGAGGTGGAAACAAATCAGCGGATGGAGTAAGCACCTTCCTGGAAGGTGGCCCTAAGAATTGCTCTCAAGGCATGCGTAGCACTGTGCTCCAGGCACTAGACTAGAGCTATCCCAGGCCTAGTTATTTAGTAACTAAACGCATCCAGCACCGGGCCTTCATAAGTGCACAGGCAAGGAGTGCTCCCAACCCTCAGCAGCTGTGAGTTACTCAAACATTGAGGGGTTTCTACAGAGGCCCCGGGATCGTGCCGGAGGGGCGCAGAGGCAGGGCGCAGAGACTGACACCCTTAGGCACGATTGCGGTGACTGGCCAGGTCCGCAAAGGGGCGGGCACCGAGCTGCAAAGAACCCGCCCCCGGCCGGAGGAGGCGGGGCCGGGAGCCCCACCGGACAACACTAGCCCGCCAGCCACGCCCCCTCGCCCCGCGGCGTGAGTGGTGCTGCCCGGGCCCGCCCCTTGACGTTTGGGGGCGTGGCCACGACCACGTGACGGGGAGTGACCTCGACGCCTGGCGCCATGGGGGCTTCGGACCCGGAAGTGGCGCCTTGGGCTCCCGGCGGCGCCGCGGGGATGGCGGGAGCCGGAGCTGGTGCAGGAGCTCGGGGCGGCGCGCCGGCGGGAGTCGAGGCCCGCGCTCGGGACCCGCCACCCGCGCACCGCGCGCACCCTCGCCATCCTCGGCCCGCGGCTCAGCCGTCGGCGCGCAGGATGGACGGCGGCCCGGGCGGCCCGGGCTCCGGGGACAACGCCCCGACCACCGAGGCGCTGTTCGTGGCGCTGGGCGCGGGCGTGACGGCTCTCAGTCACCCGCTGCTCTACGTGAAGCTGCTGATCCAGGTGGGGCGGGGGGCGCGGCGGGAGGATGTGGATGGGATGTGCGGTGTGGGGGTGCAGGGAGGGGGCTGAGGGATCTGAGTGATTGACGTGGGAAAGGAAACGATTTGGAGGTGCTGGGAGGGAGCGAAGAGACGTGAGTGACAGACGTGGGATAGGAAGGGATTTGGGGGTGCAGGGAAAAGCGATGAGATGTGGGAGATAAGTAGTCGGAGGCAATGGGCGTCAGATTCCGAAGGGTAATGGATTTGGGGTGCGGAAAGAAGCCACAGGATTGGGGGAGGGCCGAGAAGTTTTGGTGAATGGGTAGATGAGGGCTGGTTGGGTACAAAAGCGACGTGTTTAGAAGGTGAGTACATTTGGGGCAGAGGACAGCGGAGCTCTGTATTTATAGAGATGGATGAAAGCTTTGAGGGACAAAGGAGTGGGCAGCAGGGCCAGAAATTTCGGAGGGAAAGAATGCAGCCTGGGAGAGCTATCGGTTTACTGGAGAAGGGGCCTGTAGATTTGATGGCGACGACAGATTTGGTGGGAGGAGGGGCCTCCGCATTGGTGGAGGGGGGAGTGGAGCGGTGTCTGGAAAGGGGAGCCAGGAGGCGGCTTTTAGGGGGAAGGGGGGAACGGGATGACGCATTTAGTGGAGGAAGGAAGGAATTGAAGTAATTGTGTCTGCGTGGGTTGGGAATGGGCAGAAAATGGGGATGGGCACAATAGGTAATGGTTGTCAAAAGCTGGAGCAAAGGTAGGGATGTCTGGATTCAAGGATGCTTGGGCACCTAAACGCTTTTTTGCTTGTTGGCAGCAATTCACTCCCAAGAGAGGATGAGGGAGGGGTAAAGGGGGAGAAGGGATCTGGTTGGAAGGAGGTGTTGTGTGTTTGGCAGAATTGGGTGGGTGTGTGATGGAGGTGGGGAGAGTTTTGATTGGCGTGGTTCAGGCTCAGACTGATAATAAAAGACGAAGCCTAGCATTTTCCAAAGGAGTCGGGAATGGGTGGTGAGGGTTGAGATGGAGACCCAGCTAAGGTTTGAGGTTTGATTCAAGGCAAGTGAGTGTGAGATTATTGTCTGCCCTTGTCATAGAACCGTTAGAATTAGAAATACGTTTGGAATGAGAAGGCCTTAAGAATGGGATTCACCGCTGGGCAGTGGTGGCGCATGCCTTCAATCTTAGCACTTGGGAGGCAGAGGCAGTCAGATTTCTGAGTTCGAGGCCAGCCTGGTCTACAAAGTGAGTTCCAGGACAGCCAGGGCTACACAGAGAAACCCTGTCTCGAGAAAAACAAACAACAAACAAAGAATGGGAGTTGCTGAGGTCTGAGGAATGGGGATTCTAGAATTTGGAGTTTAACCAGAAATATAAGGAATGAAAAGATACTGTCAGGGCCATTGGGCATCAAATTGTGCCTGAGATTTGGAGACGGCTGAAAGGGGCAGTTGGAGACCAGCACCGACCTACTGTCATGTGAATGTGTGTTTACAACGTAGGGTTGCAGCCACAACAAACCTCAGCTTAGGAGGGACTCTGGGCTTTGCCAGTATTTGAGTTGAGCAGTTGGGGGTACTGGGAGCTGATGGGGTGAGAATCAAATGCTGGACCTTAGGATGGCAGGCGGAGGGTTGGCGGGCCTCTGGGTGTAGTGTGGGAGGGCCCAGGGGCTTATCATTGGGAGCATGGGAGCATTGGAGCATTAGGGTGGGGTTTGATAAGAATGATGTGAAAGGTCTTTGGAGAGGGACCTAGAGAGTGAGGGGGAACCCAAAGGGTGACAGGAACTAGATGTGGCAGGGGGTGTAAGCCTGAGAGCTCTGTTGGGGGTGACAACTTCAGAGAGCTTAATGGCTATAGCTTAGTAATTAGTAACACGGAACAAAAAAGTAACAATAATAACAGTTTGTGTTTTGCAGGGAACAGGTATGCAGATGTTGAGCCTCAGATCAAGACTCATGGGTGGGGTGGAGTGGTAGTAAAGGTGGCAAACTGGCTCTGCTGGTGTTAGGTACGGGGCCATGGTGTTGGCTGTGGTCGGGACAGTTTGAAACATCTCGGTGGGCATGGCGTGAGAACAGGTCAAGTACAACTTGACCTAACTTGACCTCAGCTCACACTGTGCCAGTGATAACCCAGTGGACATAAGACCATAAACTCGACAGATTTGGGAGCTGTGAGGATGTGCCGGTGAGCGGACGGCTTTCAGGATCAGGTTGGAGTTATGCTGATAAGACTTGGGTGGGCAACATCATAGCAAGAGCTTGGGGCTTGAGGTTCCAGCACAAAGGAAGGACACCTGCTACTTGAAGATGTGGAAGGCCACTTCTGACCTAGAAGAACTCTGGAAGGAAAAGCTGTTTTCCTGGGTCACCTAACTCTTTTCTGGATAAGCCATTGTGAGCTTTAGTTTTTTTCAAAAAGACCTCACAATAAAGGGTTTGTAAAATTTACAGTCGGGCTGTGAGACAGGTTAGCAGCACGCTGGCCACTTGTCTCTGCAGCC
This sequence comes from Mus pahari, assembly GCF_900095145.1. NCBI lineage: Eukaryota > Metazoa > Chordata > Mammalia > Rodentia > Muridae > Mus > Mus pahari. Next base: position 24,339,743 of record NC_034610.1, on the reverse strand, counting down.
AGAGTATGTGAGTCCCATCCCTGGGGCTTATAGCAAAGGTGGCCAGAGGAAACCAGGCTCCAGACCTCCGACCTCACATCAGACACAATAATAATAAGTAAGAATTAAATTTGCCTTTAATC
>NC_034610.1:24322289-24339536 GCF_900095145.1 Mus pahari | reverse complement strand
AAAAAAAAAAACAAAAAAAGAAGGAGACATTTACACTCAGCCCCCTTCAGTATATCCCAGAGTCAGAGTCACTGGAGCAATGTGAACTTTGATGAAACACCTTCCTAAGGAAAGTGACGGGAAAGCAGCAGCCAGCAGACCACCCAGCGCTGCTGCCGAGGCCTGGCTTCCTAACCTGTGGGCCTGTCCCTTGCTGCTGCTCGGCTCTGTCCTGAGGGCCCAAGGGAGGTTGTCCTCATCCCACTTAGACTATGGGCTGTGCCCCTCACCTCATTGCTGGCAGCAGAGCTTCTCATTGACTGGCAAACTTAGCACCCTGGCTCCTCCACAGGGGCCCCATATGGCTATGGTGACCCAGGCCTCTCGCTGTCTGTGGGTTTGACAGATCCCCCGTTCTAATGCACTGTTTTACAGTGAAGATTGTAGAGGTTGTGTTGAAATGAGGGCCATCTTGTCGCAGCGCTACAGAGTGAGATTAGAGCACAGCCATACAGTTGGGTCTAAGGCCACACTTGCTAAGCCTGAAACTGGGAGGTATTTACAGTAAGCTTAGAGGGATTTGGGGGTAAGGGGCAGTGCAGAGCTATCTAAAGCTATCTAAACTGAGACCCCCAGGCCACTGTTAGTATGTTGGGATTTAGGTTGGAATGAAGTTTTGTCCTGAAAATGAGAATTAGCAGATTTATTCTCAGGAGAACGGAGAGTAAAACACATAAAAACGGGTGCTTTGGGCCAGCGAATTGGTTCAACAGGTAAAGACACATGTCGTCAGATGTGACGGGTTTCCTGAGTTAAATCCCCAGAACCAGGAATTCCCAGGGCGGAATGAGAACCAGTTCCTGCAAATTGTCTTCCGACCTCCACGTGCATGCCACAACATGCCGTGTTCATAAAAATTAGTGTTCAAAAAAATTAATCCCAGCACTTGGGAGACAGAGGCAGGCAGATTTCTGAGTTAGAGGCCAGCCTGGTCTACAGAGTGAGTTCCAGGACAGCCAGGGCTACACAGAGAAACCCTGTCTTGAAAAACAAAAACAAACAAACAAACAAAAAAATCATAGTGTTGAAAAGAAAATTGAATGTGTGTTTCTGGGCCAGCGAGATGATTCAGTCAGTAAAGACGCCTGCTGCCAAAGACACTTGAGGACCTGAACTGAATCCAAAGGACCTACATGGTAGAAGGACAACACCAACTCGTGCAAGTTGTCCTCTGGACTCCATACACACTCTGTGGATGCGTGCACCCATGTACAAACACACAGGGATGCAAAATGTACACAGCAGCCTGAAGGGTGGAAGGAGAGCATCAACTCAGCGAAGTTGTCCCTGACTACACTCAGCCTGCACTTTAGTCACCATCTACCCACCATGCACTGCGCCCTAGTCTTTCTCTTCCCATCATGCACACAATAATAATAGACAAACAGGTTAAATGTAGTAAACGGCTCTTAAATAATGAAATAAAAGATGGGAGTTTGTGCATTGATACTGTCTAACATTGAGGTTGTGGAGGGTTTGTGAATTAGAATGGGGCTAAGGTGGGACCAAGGACTAGCTAGACACTGATAAAGGGACACCAGCTGAAGATTGCCTGGGAGATGGAGTCAGCCATGTAGGAGTTGGAGCCAGGAGGCTGTGGGCTGCCTTCCAGTGACCCTTCCTTTTGTCTCTGTTGATTCTGAAGGTGGGTCATGAGCCGATGCCCCCAACCCTGGGGACCAATGTGCTGGGGAGGAAGGTCCTCTACTTGCCGAGCTTCTTCACCTATGGTGAGTGCCACGGGTTCCCTTACCTGACATCCTACTGTGCAGTGTGGCCCCAGGAGCCAGTGCCAGCTCTAAGGAGGAGACCTGAGAGCAGAAGGCAGTAGGGGTCCGGTGGGAGCCTGGGAGTGTGCAGCCCCAGATATTCTCTGCATGTCTCCCTGCTGCATGACCTCGCGGTGCCTGACTTCTGAGCCACCTTCCCCGCTCTCTACACTCACTTTTGGCAGAACCACAGGTTGGGTTCTTTTCCAGTTTTGCCTTCAGTTCTGAGTGTGCTCTAGGACCAGGCAGAATGGGCCATTTGGTGAGGAAATGTGTTTGTGTTTATTTTACGATCGATCGGTATAGGGTTGATATAGGGGAAGAGGGAAACCATATAAGTAGACCACCCCACCCTCCATTGTACACAAAGATAATGAGCACAACAAGCCTGTGGCAACCCGGCTTTCTCAGATCTGCCTGCAGTGGCACTGTTAGCAAGGACTCATGTCTGAGGTCATGCCTGTCCACATGGGACCGTCCTGACATCATCTGAGGGCCTCCTGCAAGAGTCAGCCAGCTTTTGAGATGCCCCGACCCAGGTTTTAGAAAGGTTTCAGATCAGATGTTAAGAGCAGATGTCTGCTGGGCGCCTCTGGACACTGGCGGCTCCTCAGTCAGGAAGTGCCTGGCTGACTTGCTGTCTAGAACTGTCTCGCTGTCTAGAACTGTCTGGCCAGTGTGTCCTCCTCCCCCTCACTGCGGCAGAGAGCCCCACAGCTGTGGACATTCTGTGGTGGAAGGCTGGAATCCTTGGGAGTTGGGAGGAGTCGCAGACTCTACAGATAGGCGGTGGGGCAGGAGCAGCTCCTGAGAGGTCCTCGGAACAGTTCTGTCTGTTCTACCTGACAGCTCATAGAAGTGGCAAAACCCTGGAGCTGGCTATAGGCACCACACAGAGGCTCTGCCTGAGCCCGCCCCTCAGTGTACTCTAGAGTCGGGCAGCCTTGCCCAGCCCCCAGTCCTCAGGCCCCTCATGGCCTTCCCCAGTCCTTTCTTCCCTGCCCCACCCCCTCCTCAGGAAGCTGTGGTCCAGGCAACGGGTGCACTGCCCTGTCCCTGGAAATCCTCCCCGAGTGACGTGGAGTCACGCTGGCAGATCTATTGCAGAGGAGAAAAGGGCACTCGTGCCCGTCACTTCCTGTGTGCAGTGCTAGAGAGCCGACGTCACAGGTCTGGAAGCAGATCACAGCTAGGGAGCGCTGGGCTGGCTTCCAGGGTTTAGAGAAATAGCACCTTCTTGAACTCAGGTTAAATGTAATCAGGGAGTGCAAGACATCACATGCTGCATATGAGATACAGCCATGGGACAGCAAGTCTCCATTGTCACCTGACCCTCCAGGTCTCCCCAGTGCTATTCTGTTTCTGTTTGTCCCTTACTAACAGGAACCAGCAGCTGCCAGGGGCATCACATCGTAGGTGTAGCACAGCACAGTAACAGGGACTGGGGTGTCCCCGGCTGCAGCTTGCCCAGGAGAGCTTCCAGGTCTGCCCTCCCATCCCGTTTCTTCCCCCCTCCCTAAGGTGGGGAAGGACATCCCTGCCTGTGGACGCCCCACCCCCACCCCAAGAAAAACACTTTATAAGCAGCTGAAATTGGTTTTGGATTACAGCATTCCAGCTGCTGAGTTGAGAAACGACAGTTGAGTTTGCCAAGTAGTTTTCACAGCTAAGGAAAAGCAAGCAAGCAAGAAGTCCAGTGAGCTTATTTGTCAGAAGAACGCTGGAACGTTTTTTTTTTACCAAAAGAGACAGGTCAGACAACACTTGGGATTGGAGTTGGCCCGTGTCGGGCCCTGTATACTCACTCCCTCGGGCTGCATCCGGCCCATGATTGGGAAACCACTGGTCTGGGTGTGTGGTCCGGCAGTGGGTGTCCCGGGCTGGGTGTGACGCGCCCCCACCCCCCTTTGCTTCCTTATAGCCAAGTACATTGTGCAGGTGGATGGGAAGATAGGGCTCTTCCGGGGCCTGAGCCCCCGCCTGATGTCCAACGCCTTGTCCACTGTGACCCGCGGCAGCATGAAGAAGGTGAGCAGTTGCCGGGAATCCCCCAGGCTCCAGTCACTACCAGGTACAGCCTGCCGGCCCCATATCACTTTCTGTGCAGACCCCAGCACATGGCCCCGGGTTTGTGCTTGGAAGGCCTCCTGTACCACAGGCCTCCCTCCCTCCCACAGCTGTGGCAGCTGTGACTCTGGCTTTCCCACTCAGTGTCCCAAGCCTGGTGGCTATGACAGCCCAGACAGTGGGCGCAATGCCTCGAGTCCCTGAGGTGTGCGTCTGAGTCTCACGGTGTGTTTGTGGTCAGGTTTTCCCTCCAGATGAGATGGAGCAGGTTTCCAACAAGGATGACATGAAGACCTCACTCAAGAAAGTTGTGAAGGAGGTGGGTGTCAAAGGTCAGAGAGGAGAGCTCTCATCCCCAGGTGGCCAGGTCCTTAGTCTTGCCTGGGTGAAAGAAATCTTAGCTGGATACTCCAAGGGACTTCCCTCCCTACAACATGCTCCTTTCGCTGCTCTGGACCAGGATGGCAGCATACCTCAGGGAGGGATTAGGGTGGGAGTAGGGGTGGGCAGCATCCTTGACAGACTGAGGCCTGAGGAGTGAGTCCGGTCTTCCCTACATAGACTTGTAGCTCCCCTCGGATCCCAGGCCTGATGGCATCCCCCACACCCTTCTCTTGCAGACATCGTATGAGATGATGATGCAGTGCGTATCGCGCATGCTGGCCCATCCCTTACACGGTAAGAACATGGCAGCTGAGCCCACTATAGTACAGATGGATGGATATAGGCTGGCCCCACCATAAGCCATGGATTATGGCTGGGAAGAGGCAGGGGGCGACAGGAGACGAGCTCGGGCCCTTCCCAGTCAGAGGCAATGCTGTGGCTATGGTGGCCTGGATACCACAGAGGTAGGGTGCTGAGCCATCAGCCCTCCAGGTCACCCTGAGCTTTCTCTCCCCTCAGTGATCTCGATGCGATGCATGGTGCAGTTTGTGGGACGGGAGGCCAAGTACAGGTAGGTGACGCCTGGGTGACTCTGTCCCGCCTCTTGCTAGGAATAGCACCACCACTGCCTTTTGCCCCTCCCTCATCTGAGTCTCCTAGGGAGCCTTGGCTCTTCACAGAGGCGGGTGTGGAGCCTTGATGCCCTCCTGGGCTGCTAGAGTTTGTCAGGGTCAGCTGTGAGCTGGGGTCGCCTCCCGGACATCTAGGGTTCTCTGTCTTCCAAAACCTGTTCCTCTCATCCTTTACAAGAGGAAGCCTGCCCCTCGCGTGCATAGCGCTCAGTGCATCCGGGAGGCCTGTGGCCCAAGCACACAGCCTTTTCCTCTGCTATTTCCTGGCTTTGGTTGTTTTCTGCACAGTTGCTTGATTCCCCAGACTGAAATAGGAGGCTGGTAAATGACCGGAGGGGACAGCTTGGCTGAAACCCCAGTGGGTCAGGCTGCTGTCATGAGAAGAACACAGGGTGTGGCGGGTGTTGGAGCCCAGGACCAGCTCTAGCTAGCCTGGCTTCTGTGCCTGGCACGTCCACCTGGGCTGTACAACAACTCTTGGGGCCAGCTGCTGTTTCCAGTCACAGGTCACGGGGGTGTAGTGGTGGTATGGGACAGGAAGTCACAGCCTGCCCTCTTCATCTCTAGCAGGCTGTGCTGCAGGGCTCAGACCCCAGCTTGCTGGGTGAGAGGGCTGGACGGTTTTTTTCCTGGGTTAATCCAAGGTCCTCTGCTGCCCTGTGCAGGTGCTTCCTTCTGTCCTCCCCTTCCTGTCCTCACTGGCCTCAGGTCCTCTGCTCCGAGCTTGCTTGGCTCATGAGAGCCTCGGCGTGAGGTGCAGGCGTGGGAATTGGAGGTCCTAGATCAGGAGGACGAGTGGTGTGAACTCACCCCACCCCAAAAGCTCTTTTTTTCTCCCCATGGGGTCTTCTTGGTAATAGACTCCCCTCCCGGTTAGCACCTGCTGATCTGATTAAGGTTGAGTGGTGGCCTCTGCTGGGTGACCTTCTCCATCTTGCCTCCCTAGTGGCGTGCTGAGTTCTATTGGGAAGATCTTCAAGGAGGAGGGGCTGCTGGGATTCTTCGTGTACGTGAGTTTATTCACTGTAACAGCCATGCTTGGCTCCGCTAACAGGTGTGTTCTCAGTCCCTTGGGTCGCAGCTGCTGCCCTCCACTAACCACATGAGTGTGCCCCGGGGTGAGCAGGTTGCAGCAGCTGTGTTTTTGCAGTTTGCGGCATGTTGGGGACCAGAACTACCTAAGCCCTTTCAGGTCCCAGCTTACATGAAAGTGAGCTTGGGCGAGGGCTGGAGCTCAGTGGTAGGATGTGTGTGCAGCACGATGAGGGCCTGGGCTTTGCACCCAGTACTACGCGCGTGTACACACACACACACACACACACACACACACACACACTATCACATGCTGAGGAGATGAGGTAGCCAGCCCCTGCCAGGCGGCATCTGGGCCCTGGGGTTGCCAGGGACACAGAGCAGGTCTTCAGAAGCCAGAGCACTGTTAGTCCTTGACGCTGTTGCCAAAGGTGACTGTCAAGCTGGGACTTGGACTAAGAATTGGGTGCTGGCAGTGTACCCTCTGCCTCCAGCCAGTGGGCTCTGTTGTAACAATTACTGGACACTGAATGCTCAAGATGATTTTCACAGAAACCCATGTTTCTGTCTTCCCTTGCCAAGTCAGAAAAGCAGCCCCTTTGGGTCTGTGTTTCCACAGGTCAGCCATTAGCAGGGGCTCAGAGACCTGTGTCTCTGGGCACATGATCTCCTGAGGGCCGTAGACCCCACACTCTTGGCCTTGAGCCCAGCTTCCCCACAAAGAAAGCTCAGATCATAAAGACTATCCAGAAAGAAGGAGCTTCGGACGACTGGGAAGCCAGGCTGATAAGTGTGGTTTTTGTTTCCGTCATTTGAAGGCCCAGGCAGTGGCCTACACTGATCATGTGCACAGCAGGCTAAGGTGGGCTCCACGCTAATCTCTCTCTCTCTCTTTTAAAAGATTTATTTATCTATTTATTTATGTGTGTGAGGACACTGTAGCTGTACAGATGGCTGTGAACCTTTATGTAGTTGTTGGGAATTGAATTTTTAGGACCTCCGCTTGCTCTGGTCAATCCTGCTTGCTTAGTCCCTGCTCACTCTGGCCCAACAATTTTACATTGTAGTTGACTTTGGACTCCCCAAAAGAGGGCGTCAGATCTCATTGTAGGTGGTTGTGAGCCACCATGTGGTTGCTGGGATTTGAACCCAGGACCTTCGGAAGAGCAGTCGGTGCTCTTACCCACTGAGCCATCTCCCCAGCTCTCACACTAATCTCTTGAGCTGTGATTCCCCTGGCTTGTCAGATGTCTTTATGATGCATTTTAGTTAGGAAATGGCTCAGAATAGAGACAGAGACAGATTGTCTCTCTCAATGGAGGTGATTCTGCCCCCTGGCGTCCTTGGTGATGTCCAGGGTGTCTTGTAGATTTCCAGAGTTGGCACAGAGGACAGTTAGGTGTGGCTCAGCTCCACATGGCCACAGAGCAAAGGTTGAAAAACCCATCTCTGCACACAGCCATGTGTGAGCACACGGATTCAGGTGCTAGGGACATCAGACCTGACACAGCGCCCAGCACTGGGCAGCTGTGTGGCAGGCTCACATCCAGAGCATGCTTCCTTTGGAGTTTAAAGGCTCAGAAAGTGCCTACCGGGGAAAGGCATACATCCACCAGAGAGAGCCTTTGGTGACCGCCCTCTGAACACCGGTGTGCCACCTAACACTTTCTTGGACTTTCATTTATAAGACTAAAGAAAAGAAGATGTATGTGCTTGTTGCTTTTATGTGTGTAGCTGCACAAGTTTACGTACACCACGTATACACAGGAGCCACAGAGGCCAGGAGAAGCCTTAGATCCCTGGTACTAGAGCCGAGCCAGGGCCTTTGCAAAAGCGCTCTGAACTGCTGGGCCATCTCTCTGGCCACTGTCACAGGGAACCTTCTGATCCTGATTTAGAGAGCCGTTTGCCCTCAAGGCTGTCACTGTGCAGGGTAGCGGTCCTTGCAAGCAGTTGAGTGGTGTGTTGCAAACGCTTGCATGGCACATTGTAGGTGGAACAGGATGGAGAACAGAGACATTAAGCTGCTCTCTGAGAACTGGTCTAGAGCAGCCACCAAGAGGAGTAGCCACCGACAGGCACTCCTCTGTGATCTGTATTTGTCTGGTGTGGCTGCTTTTACACTATGACACTAGGGCTTCTGCATACTGAAAACACCTTGTGACACCACTAACTAGCTTGTGATACCTGAGACCTCCGTGTGTGAGGACAACAGGCGCCTGCCCAGGGTGGCTGTAATATTCCTTGCAAACTCTGCCACAAGACTGGGGCCTTGAGTGCTGCAGGTATAAGCTGGGTGCTGCAGGTGTAAGTTGGGAGCTGCAGGTGTAAGCTGGGAGCTGCAGGTGTAAGCTGAATGCTGCAGGTGTAAGCTGAATGCTGCAGGTGTAAGCTAGGAGCTGCAGGTGTAAGCTGGCACTGCAGGTGTAAGCTGGGCACTGCAGGTGTAAGCTGGGCGCAGCATGTGTAAGCTGGGCACTGCAGGAGTAAGCTGGGCACTGCAGGTGTAAGCTGGGTGCAGCAGGTATAAGCTGGGCACTGCAGGTGTAAGCTGGGTGCAGCATGTGTAAGCTGGGCACTGCAGGTGTAAGCTGGGCACTGCAGGAGTAAGCTGGGTGCAGCCTGCCCACTTCCAGGTCTCCTCCCTGCTCATCTCTGCTCACCTTATTTTTTTAGCGGCTTAATCCCTCACCTCCTGGGCGATGTGGTTTTCTTGTGGGGCTGTAACCTGCTGGCCCACTTCATCAATGCCTACTTGGTGGACGACAGCGTGAGTGACACCCCAGGGGGGCTGGGAAACGACCAGAATCCAGGTTCCCAGGTTGGTTGGAGCAAGGGCTCGCCTTTCTTTCTGTGTGCTGGTGCCCAGGGTCTGGGATAGGCTGGGACTTTGGGATTTTTCTCTACCTGAGGGTGAGAGGGGACCCTAAGTATGCCTGAAACTTCTCGGTGAATGAGCAAGGGTAGCTAGTACCCGCAGTCCTTTAACCTTCCTAGTTTGTGTTTTTAAAACCCACTGAGATCTGGGTGGAGGTGGTGGCGCACGTCTTTAGTCCCTGCACTTGGGAGGCAGAGGCAGGTGGATCTCTGAGTTCAGGGCCAGCCTGGTCTACAGAGTAAGTTCCAGTGCTACACAGAGAAACCCTGTCTCAAAAAATAAAAGAACCCCACTGTGGCCAGCCATAAAACCCCAGTACTTGGGAGGCAGAGGCAGGCTACATATGGAGACTCTTCTCAAAAGCAAAGCAACCTGCTTCTGTCCACCCGTCGGCTCTGCCTGCCGGGGAGGCAGCACAGATAGATGGCACCCCGGGCTAGGATGGTGCTCTTGTTCAGCCTGCTTTGGCTGCTGAAGTCTGTAGACCTCACCTGCATGGGTCAGAAGGCCTGGGCACCTGACAGATTGATGGGTTCTGCTCAATCAGGATGGGGATCATGGACCATCAGTGGGTTAGGGTTCCTAGAAGACGGGCATCCTAGCATCAGGAGTGGCCAGGCCTGGAGGGATAGGGGAGGAGTTGTTCATGGTCCGTGGGTGTCTATTGGCTCAGGCTGGCAACCCTGGGGGAGATGTGAGGAGACTGGTGGCCCCATAACCTGGGTAGACGGCTCTTCACTGCCCTTTTGGTGCCTACAAATAAAAGTGGGTTTGTAGAGATGCAGTGACATTGACACATGCGCACAGATCTTAGGGGCCTGCGGGTGGGTGGGCAGGCGCTGTGGGACAGTTTCCTGTGTCCCACAGTAAGGCCCTTGCCTGGCTTTCTGGGTCAGGGAGCACAGCCTGCCCAGGCTGCTTATACACCTTTGTGGGCAGTCAGCTCTGGCATGGAAGATGCATTCTCTGTGAACTCTCAGGCTAAAAGAGGCTGCCAGACCGCAAGGCCAGCAGCCACATCTTCTGTAGGGGATCTGGGGCATCCTGTAGTGGATGACCACTTGAAAAGACACTAAAGGCCAAGCATCACCTTTTTTAGTGAGAGCTGTTTTCTGGGGAAAGTCAAGCTTTAGGGATAGGCATCTGAGGCTTGGTGAGATTGGGGTGGCAATAGCCCAGAGGGACCACATGCTTCATGCCCAGACCAGGCTCTGACTAGGATGCTGGGTGGAACTAGGCTCTGTCCTAGGATGCTGGGTGGGACCAGGCTCTGTCCTAGGATGCTGGGTGGGACCAGGCTCTGTCCTAGGATGCTGGGTAGGACCAGGCTCTGTCCTAGGATGCTGGGTAGGACCAGGCTCTGTCCTAGGATGCTGGGTGGAACCAGGCTCTGTCCTAGGATGCTGGGTGGAACCAGGCTCTGTCCTGGGATGCTGGGTGGGACCAGGCTCTGTCCTGGGATGCTGGGTGGGACCAGGCTCTGTCCTAGGATGCTGGGTGGGACCAGGCTCTGTCCAGGACTCTGGGTGGAAGCTTGTCCTTTGACTGGGAATCCCTCACCAGCTGTAACTGTGCCATGCTAGGGTAGCTAGCTATCAAGCAGATGTGGGCCACACCTAGAGCTCTGGGTCCTGTGGGGTACCACACAAGGTGGTAAATGAGCCTGTTCCTCTCGAATCCTACAGGTCCCTTCAGCCTGGTAGCCTAATGGGGAGGTCACAGGAGGAGCTGTCCTGGAAAGGGGGGGGGTGGAGGGTGAGGTGAGGCAAGGTAAGGGTACCACAGAACTGCAGTCTGCCCCTGACACCCCTGAGGAAAACCCTGCTTCCTTTCTATCCTACAGTTCAGCCAGGCCCTGGCCATCCGGAGCTACACCAAGTTTGTGATGGGGGTAAGTTCGTGTACGGCCCTCAAGGGCCACAGTGGGCTGGAGGCAGGTCTCATGGACTGCCGGCACTGACACCATGTGCTTTCCAGATTGCAGTGAGCATGCTGACCTACCCCTTCCTGCTCGTTGGAGATCTCATGGCAGTGAACAACTGTGGGTACGTGTGTACCCTTCCACCTGGCCCCCTACCAAGGCTGCTGGGACATCCCGATGAGCCCTTCCAGCCCCCCACCTACACATAATTCCCTGTGGGGTTAGTGTGGTGTGGGAATGGGCATGGGTACAGCTCCTCTAAGTTCTCTGGTCCTCACTGACAACATGTCTGAGCCCGTGTTCTCCACAGGCTTCGGGCTGGACTCCCTCCCTATTCCCCTGTGTTCAAGTCCTGGATCCACTGCTGGAAGTACCTGAGTGTGCAGGTGAGCGTGCTGGGCTGGGGGCTCCTGGCTGCTGGGGGAGGGAGGAGGAACAGCAGCAGCAGCCTGGAGGAACCATCTCAGGAGAGGGTAAATGGTAAAAGCTGCAGGGCACTATGTAGGTCCAGAGTAGCTCTGGCTCTGGCTGAGGGGACTGAAACTTGGGCCCTGGGCAACTGAGTGAAATTAAATAAAGGTTGGACTGCCTTTGGAGGTGGCAGGTGGCAGAGCCCAAGAACTCACTCCTCCAGTACCAAGGGTACCTGGGATGTGCTCAGCCAAACTCCTCCATTGGACCCTTCCAGCCTTGGGGGATCTTTAGGATTCGTCTGGGTCTGGTGTGAGCCTGCTAGAGCAGCCATGGCTTCTGGGACTCGATCCTGAAGCCTCCTGTTGGCTGTAGCTCTCCCCGGAGGTGGGGGTGGGAGTGGTCAGGGACCGGGCTCGAGGCTAGGGGCCTTTGCCTTTTCCTGGCCTTGCTTTGCCACTGGTCAAATGAGGTACTGGCCTGAGGAGGAACCAGGAGTGCTGAGTGGTCTTTACTGGGGGCCAGCGAGGTGGCTCAGAAGCCCGGCCACCTGAGTTGGATCTCAGAATCCACAGGAGCGCCCTCACCACAGACACAGTAAAAGGCAGGGCTCCCTCCACACCACTGACGCTGCTCTTCCCTGCCAGGGCCAGCTCTTCCGCGGTTCCAGCCTGCTTTTCCGCCGGGTGTCATCGGGGTCATGCTTTGCCCTAGAGTAACCTAAGCTGCCCGACCAAACATTTATGGGGTCTTAGCCCACCCCTGGTGAGGACCCATCATCTCAGATGCTCAAGGGTGACTCCAGCCCAGCCTGGCTTCATGTCCATATTTGCTGTGTGTCTGTCCAGATGTGGGTTGGTGGAGGTGGGTCACCTGGGACCTGGGGGAGCAGTGTTGGGGTGGCAGTCCCTTCCTGCCCAGAGGTACTGGAGTCCATCTTGTACTCGGGCAGAGGAAGGCTGCAGAGGCAAAGGTTACTCAGTGGCAAGGCTTCCCTGCACCTCCAGCCCGCCTCATCCTGCCAGTCAGCCAGAAGCACCCGTCCTGCTTTGTAAATAGGGCGTCGTCACGCCTGGGCCATGGGAGGCTGGCGCTGTGTTCTGCCCTTGTTCCCAACACTACTTTTCTGATACAAGGGTGGTGCCTTCTCCTGAATAGGAAATCCTGTGACTCCTCCGACTATCCCCTCATCTGCTTGTCTGTGCTGGTGACACCAGGTGTGAGGGTTCAGTCACCTGTGCTGTGTGCGAATATGCACAGGTTACGTAGGCCGACATCTAGTCCTCCCCGTGTGGTAAGATAGACCCATCTCCTTGAATAAATGTATTGGTGGTGATTTGGACTTCTGTGGGAGCCTCTTATTTATTTGAGTTTTGCCAGACCATGTGCTGGTATCATAGGTCTGTGGGTGGCCAGCCTGGGCCAAGGGGTGTGACATGGTTGAGTCCTTGGTCCTGGGGTTTGAGCCTAGTGCCTCTTCACAGAGTAGCAGCTGGCACTTGGGCCTTCTGCCACAGAGATGACAGCTATGTCAGAGTCCCACCGAAGTTGCCAAGTGGCACCTAGCACCTTCTGAAGATGTTCCCCTGGGACAGGACCTTTGGACATGGACCTCCAGGGGTGTCAGTGGCCACTATGAGCACAAGTCTTATTTGTATAACAATGCATATTTTACATTCTCCCCTTTAACGTATGTGAGGCTCTGTAATAGACAGAGACAGCTTTGGGAAGCAAAGGTGTGACAATGTCTCAGCAAAAGGGAACCTGGGACCCTCGGGGCGGGGGAAGAACTCTAAACAGGAGGTTGAGGATGCATAGTTTTTCAGCTCTGTAAAAAATAAGAATGCAGGCTAGAGAGATGGCTCAGCGGGTAAGAGCACTGGCTGCTCTTCCAGAGGCCCCGAGTTCAATTCCCAGCAACCACATGGTGGCTCACAACCATCTGTAATGGGATATGATGCCCTCTTCTGGTGTGTCCAAAGACAGCAACAATTTATTGTTGCTACATAAAAGAATAAATAAATCTTTTTTGTTGTTGTTGCTGTTGTTTTTTTTTTTTTTTTTGGTTTTTGAGACAGGGTTTCTCTGTATAGCCCTGGCTGTCCTGGAACTCACTCTGTAGATCAGGCTAGCCTCGAACTCAGAAATCCACCTGCCTCTGCCTCCCAAATGCTGGGATTAAAGGCATGTACCACCACTACCCAGCTCCTCTGTGCTTAACAGAGGCAGACAGACTGAATTCTCTTGCAATGAGACATTATTTTGCAAAAAGAAAATGTGTGCTTGCTTTCTCCTAAGACTCCGGAGGCTGGGGTCATGGGATGCTGATTCATAGGATAATCAGAAGGACACCTGGAGTAAATGACTTATCAATAAAGGACTGGGCTGTGGTCTACAAGACATGAGCTATCCAGAGAAAGTTTATAGAACAGCAGGACAGAAGCTCTTGGAGAACTGTCTTGAGCAGAGAACACAGAGAGAGTAGCAATCTAGAGATCTCCAGAGAAAACAGATGAGAGAGAGAGCGGACTGGAGAGCTGTCTAGTGAAGCAGGGACGTCAGCTTGGGCCCAGGATTTGCCTTGGAGCCATGTGTTCCGGATGACCCTTTTCTCCGAACCCCTCTCCAAGCCTAGGACCAGCCTCATTGCTGCCTCTGCTAGTGTTGGTCCTCTCTGCAGGGGGCCTGGTGCATATGAGTTGCAGCTTTAGTGGCTTTTCATTCCCCAGGAGGCTTTGGCAGGCAGTCTGCTTCCCAGTGGTCTATTGACAGGGATGGGGGGAGGTACACAGTTTTACCCTGTGTCCTTCAGGTCCAGCATCAAGGCTTGGTAGATCCCGTGCAGATAAACAGTGGTGGGACCCCATGCCCTCCTAACTGTTTAGTTCATTTTCCCTATGCTGGAGAGCCTCACCCCCAGAAAGCAGCAATCTGGGAAGTTGCCCACATCCCGTGTGCAGGCCAGGCTGACTCACATCAGTCATCTAGACCAATGTCCAGAGGATGTCGGCCTAGTGTACCCCCACCACATTGACCATGCTGCTGGGGGAACTTTTCTCCTTGTGTTCCCTTTGTTCTGTTCCTTCCAGTCACCCCCAGATTTAGGGACACTTGTATTTCACAACTGAGCAGAGCTTAGCTGTCCCTAAAGAGGTGCCTCTGCCGCTGAGCCATGTCTTCCCAAAAGGTCTGTAGGAGGCTGCCTGGCCTAAAGTGGAGGGCTTGGATTGGTGTGACAGTTCAGCAGGCATTATCCTCTTACCTGTTAAGTAGTTTGGGCTTGACAGGGTCTGGGCTGAGCTACCAGCAGGGAGGGATGACTGGAGGGGAGGGGGTGTCCTTGAGGGAGCTAGAGACTTCCCTGTGGGTAACCTTAGTCTTCAGGAAAGTTGGAAAGGCCTATAACAGGCCTTTTGAGGCTTTCTGATAAGGAGACAGCTGTCCCCCTTCAACTGTCCCTTCTTCTCACTGCCAGTCCCACAAAGCTCCGATGCTACTGCTTAGGCTCCCCCCCCTCCTGTTCAGCTGTGTTGGCAGGTCCCCCTCCCTGCCCATCTGTCTGATCCTATTCTCCTGGTAGGCACATTCACAGGGCAGAACTGCAGACGGCCAGCAGATGCCCTTGCTGGGCAAGAGGGCAAGAGTCAGGAAGAGCCATAGGGAAACCAGTATAGGCTGGGTCTGCTTAGCCCAGAGGCCCCCATCCCTGACTGCTCAGGCCCAACACACTAGCTCAAGAGAACAGACCTTCCTGGGAATGCAGTTGCTTTAGCATCTGAAGATCAGTTAATGTCATATACTCTGACCACATGACCATCTCAATTGGAACAGAAAAGGCCTTTGAGAAAAGACAACACGCTTTCACAATAAAATCTTTCACCCAGACAAGGAACAAAAAAATCTCAACGGTGAGGACCGGAGAGAAGGAAAACCGCTTGTCACACAAGCACTTGGACCTGAGTTTGAGCTAGCACCCACACCAAAGCGGGGTGCAGTGATGCAGGCCTGTAACCCCAGCCTCGGGAGCAGCGGTGGGCAGGGTGTGGAGACAGATCCCTGAAGCTCATTGGATAACCATTCTAGGCAAACTGAGCCTCAGCATTTGTGAGAGACCCCATCTCAAAAAAACCGAGGTGATGCCGGAGACTGGCCTCTGGCCTGCACATGCGCACACATGCATGAGCACAGCACACCAGCTTACATGCACAGCATGACTCTGCAGTAAAGAGAACATGGATGCTACAGGATGGGTGGACCTTGAAGATATGTTAGGTAGTCACAAAACATGTTTGTGAAGGACTTAAATGAAAGTCAAAGACCCATATGGTGAGGGGAGAGGAGGTTCCCCAGTCTCCACATGAACATGGGCATGATCCCCCCCTCCCCAGAAGGAAGGAACGGGAAAGGTGCATACAGATAGAAAATAGGTCCGCAGTTGTTTTAGGCTGAAGCAGGTGGGTGAAGCAGGCAAGGTAAGGTAATGAAAAAGTCCCCTCTTGGTACTAGCATAGCTACACAGTCCCCAAATGAATATACTAAACAATGTCAAGCTGCGGCTGGCCAGTTGGTTCAGTAACCACCAACACTGACAAAGCTGAGTTTGCTCCCCAGAATGTGTATGGGGGAGGGCTATCCCTGCAGGCTTGCCCTCTGACCTCTGCGTGCACCACATCATTGTGCTCCCCCACCCTACACAGACACTAAGTAAATACATCTCCAGAACTCTTCGTTGTAGGTTTCAGTATTTTTTCCAGTCAGGTGTGGTGGCGCACACTTTTAATCCCAACACTTAGGAAGCAATGAGCGTTCCAGGACAGCCAGGGCTACACAGAGACCTAATCTCAAAACAAACAACCTATACATCCAAATAAAGATGCTGGGGATATGGTGCTTGTGTACTGTTGCACGTGAACGGAGGCTGGAGGGCTGCGTGCCTTTACCCATGAGCCGTCACACTGGCCCCAGGTGCATAGATAAATGGGTGACTTCCTTCCTAGCCCCTCTTACTTTCTGTCCCTTGAGTTCCTGACCACACAAACTTCTGGACCACTCCATTCTGATCCCCAGAGAGGTTTCTGTGCCTCAAGACTCTGACTCAGGGCTCCTTCAAAGGACCCAAGTTGCCCAAACCTTGCCAAGTTGAAACTTGTGGCCAGGATGTGCCTGAGCATCAGCCCCCTTGTGGAAAATGTCCCAAGCCCCAAGCCACAGGGGTAAACCCCACTGATAACTTCTGGTCCTTCCCTCTGCTCTTCTTCCTGCAAGGCAACCTGTGGCTTGGCTTGGGTGGAGTGGAAGTTACCAGAAGGAAAGGGATGGCTCAGAGAGTTAGGGAGGGGGTAGTGAGGAGAGAGGAAGAGAGAAGACTTAAGAGTTGCATGGGTTGGCAGACCAGCTTTCTCACAACTCCCACCCCACCTCATGCAAAGCACTGAGACCTGGTGGCTCTCAGACAGGCTTTATTCAGGAGTGGAGGCTGCCTCCCTTCCCTGTCTCCCCACCCACAGAACCCCACTTGGTTGGGGCTTGTTCTTCACCTGCCCTCAGGGTCTGCTGTCCAAGCTACATGGGCACTCAGAGATGGGGAGCCCTAGAGCATGCAGGCAGACAGCCCCTCTCCCAGCCCACCCCACCCCTATCCCCCATGAAGCAGACAAGGATCCTCAGAATCATGTCCTCTGTAGAACTCCACTGTACGGGCCAAGGAAGGGCCCTGGTGTGCAGTTACTGATGGGCTGAACCCCTCAGCCTTTCCCTTCCAGAGGGGCTTTAGCCAGACGGTGGTGAGCGACAGGACAGGACACAGCAGTTGGGCAGCTGCCCTCTTCTCCCTGGGAAGGCAGCAGGCACTTCAGCTATTCCTCGCCTGGCTCAAGAAAGAGCTCAGGGGACTTGAAGAGCCAAGTTCCTGTGGAGGCTAAGGTCCTCTGTCCTTAAGAAACTAGGCACATGTGGCCAGGAGAACATGGCTCAGAACAGCGCCCCACCCCAACCCTGGTGAAGGAAAAAGCTCTGGGGGAGGCGTGTTTCGGGTTGGCACCGGATGGGGGTGGTAAGCACGGGGGGGGGGGGCAGGCAGACCTGCTCCAGAAGCTCTGGCTTCTTTTTTTCTTT
>NC_034610.1:24318386-24322203 GCF_900095145.1 Mus pahari | reverse complement strand
TTCTCTGTGTAGTCCTGGCTGTCCTGGAACTCACTCTGTAGACCAGGCTGGCCTCAAACTCAGAAATTCGCCTGCCTCTGCCTCCCAAGTGCTGGGATTAAAGGCGTGCGCCACTACCCCAGGCGAAGCTCTGGCTTCTAACTTGGAAAAAGAATCCAGAATGGGCATGAGGTCAGTCTCCTCACCAGGCCTTCGGGTGTCTCCCTCAGAACATGCCAGCCGACATCAGCAGGGGAGGCAGCAGCGTCCCCAGGAAAGGGCCCCACGCGTGAGCAGAATTCTTCAAATCCCAGCCGGCCTTTTCAGGGTTCTCAGCACCTGCAGAAAGGAAGGGGGCTGTGCCTCAGCTTGAAAACAGCCCAGCCTCTCCACTCACTCCATGCAAGGTGCAGGCGGCAGCTATGGAGGAAGCATCTTCCAGACGACGCATGCGTTCCCATGCCCCAACCACCGGTCCCAGCACAGGGTACCAGCATCCTGGAGCCAGGAAGGAAAATGCGGACTTCGGGCCTTACCTGTCCAGGATGACTGTAGGGCCAGGGTGCGCCCACCTGTGGCATTACCCGAGGCACTAGGGAAGGTGGACAGGGATGGGGAGGCAGGGTGGCCAGCGTGTTCCAGTGAGGCCTTCTGCCCACCGTGCTCCTGGGCTGGAAGAACTGGGACCAAAGCCTCACTGGAAACAGGCAACTCGGCCTCGGCCTCGGGTGACTCGGACTCGGGCTCTGGCAACTCGGCCTCGGGCTCAGACAGCTCGTCCTTGGGCTCAGCCTCCTCCTGGATTTGGGATAGGGACTCTCCTGTCTCTGCCACGGACATCTTGGGGTACAGCGATTTCTTTGGGCTCACGGAGGTTGCACTCGACTTGCTGGCTTCTTCATCCATAGATTTGGGAACAGGGATATGTGTTGATGTGAGGAAGTTAACTGGCCCTTCATCCAGTGAGGGCTGCAAGTGCGTTGCAGAAACCGAGGGGACCTCAGTGGGAAAAGCCTGAGTCTCTGTTGCCATGGAGGAGGGGCCTTCGGTTGCTAAGGAAGATGGTGCCTTTGTTTCTACCGCAGGTGAGGACTCGGTTGCCAGGGAGTCCGAGACCTTCGTTACCGAGGAGAAATGTAGAGTCCCAGAGGTTGCTAGGGATGGAGTACTGGTTTCCCTGGAGCTTGGGGCTTCAGTTGAGCGGGTGGAAGGGACCTCGGTCACCCTTGGAGGCGAATCCTGCGCCTTTTCCGGGTTTTTCATGGGCTCTGTTTGGCAAGGCCAAGCATTAGCGGACCCCACCCGGCCGCACGTTATCCCACCGAGATGCGCGAGCCTTACCCGTCTGCAGCGGGTGTGTCCCTCTGGTAATGTAACTTCTTGTCATTGACACGACTAACTCCTCCACCCATCGCCCTGTCCAAGCTTCGCTTAGAGGACTGCCTAGCAGGCCCCGCCCATTCGACCACAGACCACGCCCACCACCCGGACCTTCCCGCCCGGCCACGCCCCTTCGCACGGCGCTCCAGAGCCTCGGGATCCCAATTCTCTGTAGGGACTTAAGGATGGAATCTGTCACTTGGAGTTAACGAGTCGCCAAGGCGGCTGTGCAAGGAAGGCAGAAAGTCACAGAGGGTCTCCGCCATCGCATCTCGTAGGCCCGTCTCCTGCTTCTCAGGGCGAGAGTCCTGAGACGCTAAGTCACCCAGGCCCGGGGTAGGGGGGACACCCCACCCCATCTCAGCTCTCGCCTGCCACTCACCACAGAGAGAGTTCTCGCAGCTGTAGCCAAGAGGGCACTGGGAGCAAGGAGTCCCCTCCTGGTAGGGCTTACGGCCCTTCACATTCCCCCTAAAAGAGAAGGCATTGCCACAGGGAAGGCCCGGGCCTTCCTACCGATGATCCTCACGTTCCCCAGACGCACAGCAGATCCCTACACAGGAGCCCACGGGGATGCTGTCCCCCACGAGCTGCTTCCCGGGGATCACGGGCTTTCTCCCTCCCCTTCTCAGCTAACCAAATTAGACCCCTTCTGGGAACATCACAGCTGCCAGAAGGCCCACATCAGCAGCCCACAGCTTCTTTCCTTGAGCTGTGCCCAGTTGTGTCCTCCCCTACGCCTCTAGCCCCTCAGCACTTACGGGGGCTCATAGTTGCACACCAGCAAGTGGATGTTAGCTTCTTCCACGCCCTGGAGCGTCTCGCAGAAGTGGGAGCCACAGCCAATTCTCTCAGTCTTGCTCCACACTACCTAAAGGAGGGAAACCCCAGCAGGTTAGCCCCGGGCTGGGTAACATTGTTCGTCCCAGTCCCCGCGGGACCCTATAGCCACAGGCCAGAACTGCTCACAGCCTCAAGCCTCGGATACACCCTGGCCACTCTCCCGTGACCTCTTTCTAGAGATCCTTAGGGTTTTTTGGTTGTTCAGTTGGTTGCTTTGGTTTTTTTTTCAAGACAGGGTTTCTCTGTGTTGCCCTGGCTGTCCTGGAACTCATTCTGTAGACCAGGCTGGACTGAAGTCCCAGAGATCCCCATGCCTCTGCAATCCGAGTGCTGGGATCAAAGGTGTGCTCCACCTCTGATCGGCTTGATCCCTTTAAACAAGTTTTGTTGTTGTTGTTGTTTTAAAGAATTATTTATTCGGGGCTGGAGAGATGGCTCAGCAGTTGAGAGCATTGACTGCTCTTCCAGAGGTCCTGAGTTCAATTCCCAGCAACCAATAATTCAAAATCATCACTACCACTACCAACAACAAAAAGATTATTTATTTATTTATTTATTTATTTATTTATTTCATGTATATGAGTACACTGTAGCTGTCTTCAGACACACCAGAAAAGGGCATGGGATCCCAATCCCATGGTGGTTGTGAGCCACCATGTGGTTGCTGGGAATTGAACTCAGGGCCTCTGGAAGAGCAGTCAATGCTCATAACCACTGAGCCATCTCTCCAGCACCCAAACAAGGTTTTAAACAGGAGGTCTATGCAAAGGCTCAGAGATAGTGGAGATCTTCAGCCACAGGGAAAATCCAAGGAGGAGTTATTTTGAAACGTTCCCCATTCCAACTAACATTTTAGCTAGCCTTTGTTCTGCCTGTTTTGGGGATCGGCTTGGCTGCTACAATAATTTCTTCCTAAATTCAAAAACAAACCTCTATTAATCTCAGCCATGCCATGTCTTCCTGAATTTCTAACTCAGGAAGTCCTGAGTCCTGCTCGCAGTAGCTGTGGTTCCTTGGATTCCTGTTTGAGCAGGTGGGCTTGGGATAAAAATGGCTCCCAGCTTAGGAAGGAGCCACGGATAGCTTGGTCAGTCTGCCAGGAGTGTGTTGGGCGAGGGTGGGCTGGGATGTCCCAGCAGGGAGGGTGCTGGGACCTTCAACTTCCCAGCTTGGGTGGGTGCTTGTATTGCCTTAAGATTAGAGCTAAAAATACCAGCTCAAAAAGGCACTGGAAATGGGAGGGGACTGTTGGGCTTTTTTTTAACCCCCTCTTTTGGTTTCTGGTGTAATTATTTGTACAATCAGCATTGGGAAGAGACAACAGTCCCTTTAAAACTAAGGCTAGTGTCACTCCCCAAGTCTGAACTTTCCAGAAGCATCCGGAACTGAGTGGTAAGCAAAGGTTATCTAAGAGAGGCCAGAAAGACTGTCAGAAGGTTCCAGAAACCTTTCTCCATTGAGCGTGTGCTTTCTGCCTACACAGTGTTTTTAGAAACTTTTTTTTTTTTTTTAAATTGGGGTCGAGGGGATCGCTTGGTGGCGACTGCCTTTACCCACTGCCTGCCTTCTTCTTCTTCTTCTTCTCCTTCTCCTCCTCCTCCTCCTCCTCCTCCTC
>NC_034610.1:24312398-24317476 GCF_900095145.1 Mus pahari | reverse complement strand
CCACCTGCCTCTGCCTCCCGAGTGCTGGGATTAAAGGCGTGCGCCACCACGCCCATCTCGGGAGGACCAGTTTAAAGCGAGGCTGCTCTGAGTGAAGCCAAGCGGTTACAAACACGCCACCTGGCCCAGCACGTAGCTCCACCCATCTGGAGAGTCCGCCGGCCCCGCCCAGGGACCAGGTGGCTCCACCCAACACCAGAAGGACCCAGCCCGGCTCCGCCCAAGGTGCATGTGGCCCCACCCCTCACCTCTAGGTCCAGACCAAACCACACAGTCCGGTTCGCACGCACTCAAGCGGCTTATCAGAACACCGGAAGCCCTCTCCCTACTAAACGAGGTCCAGACCCTTTCCACGCACGTGCCCAGTCCGGCTCTGCTCGATCGATCGTGCAGGTGGCCATACCCAACACCAAGAGACTCCCCACCCCCGGCTCGTCCCCACTCCATCCCAAGGCTCGTCCAGCAATCAGAGGCCAGCCCAACACCCTGATTCCTCAGCCCTCAGGCAGCCTTAGGAGGCCTCACAAGAGAGCTCGCCGCCCCACCTCTGCCCGCCGTCCTGCCCAGACTGTCACCTGAGTGTAGTGGCCGCACATCTGGCCCGGATCGCAGGTGGCCGTGCTGAAATTGTAATATTCATGCTCCTCGTGCCAGTTCCCCACGGCCAGAGGCACGTCCATGCCCTCGTCCGTGATGGCAAACAAGTTCTCTCCGCGCCGCCCGCGCTCTTTGTTGTGGCCCCACACGCACTTCTGAGCGTAGGCCTTGGCAAAGGCGGCCAGCTCGTCGTCCCACCTCTGCAGGGACGCAAGGGAGGCAAGACAGGGTGGTGAGTGTGGTTAAAGTATACTGGGGTGTCTTGAATCCTCTGTAGGCCAGAGACCGGCTTGCCGCACCACGTCCCCCCCCCCCAGCAAAGTGACCCCTGGCTTGTCCCCGGAATCTGTTCCCCGTGGGTTTCAGCGGGATGGGGGAGTGCCACCTCAGACCCTGGGGGTTCCTCTCTTACCCTTCACAGGGCATGTGGGCGGGGGCAGAGGGTTGATGTCAGTTGTGATCTTTGTGTGTCCTGTGTAGCTGGGGGGAGGGGCAGAGATGCTCGGGCACCTGAAGCTGTTCAGGGAAACGTGGGTGGAGCCGTGCATCGACACCGGCCTGCCGCCTCGTTGCGCTGGCGACGGCTCTTCCCAGGTGTTCAACTCCCGGCATCCGGTCCCTCCTCCCCGAGGAAACTGTCTCTGTGAAGGTCCCTCACTTCCTCAGAGCCCTGCCTAAGACAACGCTGTCAAACCCCAACTCCAGATTCTGTCTCATCAGGTGAGACTCTGGCGAAGGGCAGTTTTGCTTAGATAGCCTCCGAGGTTCCTCGTCCTTGGCTGGCTGGGAGAAGACGGAGCAAGTGTGGAGCATGGGAGGGGAACTTAAGGCATCTGACCCCAAGGACTAAGGAGGAAGACCTGGATCCCACTAAACTCCGTCAGCCTCTCCTGGAAACGGATGTTCTTGTCCCACCCTCTGTGTTCCACCCCCAGCCTGGCAGCCCCACCAAAAACAGCAGCAGAAGGCTTGGGGTGACATTGGGGGGAGAACTGTGTGACCATGCTCACTTCCCACCTGCTCAGTGCTTTAGCTTCCTGCAACCCTCGAGGGAGCCTGAACAGGGACAGTACCAGGGCTGTGCCTCCATGAGGTGTTCTCTCTCTCTCTCTCTCTCTCTCTCTCTCTCTCTCTCTCCATTTTTAAGAATTAATTATGCACTTACTTTTAGGCATGTGTGAATGCAGGAGCACACCTAACACTGCCTGCATGAACGAGGACAGCTTGGGGGAGCCCGTTCTTCCTCCACAGTCTGGGGAGGGAACTCAGCTCCTCAGCTTTGCTTGGGCCAATGTTTTGAAGAACACCTGGCTAGCCCCAGTTTGGTCATTTTGTTTCAAATCACTGGTCTGGGTGGTCCCCTAGACTCTGATAATAGTGGGCAGTTGGGAGCAGAAATGGGGATCAGGGGGTCTAGGGTGATCCAAGGGCTCCGGGATAGACAGATAGGTCCCATTCTAGGACAGGCAGTAACATCTCCATTGTCACAGTGCTGGGAATTCCCATCCCCACCCACCCCAGCTGAGGACCTCCGGGAGCTGAGGACCGAACCCAGGGCCTTGTGCTTGCTAGGCAAGCGCTCTATCACTGAGTTAAATCCCCACCCCAGTGGGTACATTTAATAGATAGTTATGACTGAGAGACCAGCTCAAAGTAGCCCCCGCTCGCTCTAACCTCTAAGCTGAGTCTATGCCTGAAGTCCCATCGGGATTTACAGTTTGCTGTGTTCCAACTGCCATGGCCCTCTCTCCCTAGAAGTAGGTCCGTCCACTCTGTCATTCAGTAGTCCTGGTCACTAAGCCAGAATGAAAGCAAGAACCAAAAACCCCAAGTTTCGTTAGTCACTCGGGAGTGTGGCCACTGTAGTCAGTGCCGCAGGTGACTGGGTCTTGTGGGACATGGGAAGTCTGTGTAGGCAGACTGAGGGCGGAGAAAGAGATTGGGCTAAATGACCAGGTGCTAACCAGGTGGGGGACACCTTGAGCAAAGTAACAGGGGACAGCAGGGCATGGGCCATCTGTGGATGGAAATCCTGAGTCTGGCTCTCACCCATCTGTGTGGTGAGACGCCCCCCCCTCCCAGGCAGAACGGCACTTAGTATCTAGGCTTCTGATTTGCCCGCAGTTCCTGGTTGCCAAGGGCAACGAGTGGTGCTGTGAGCATTTCTCTTGGTCATCTGGTCATCCAGTCTGACCTGAAGGGCAGGGATGTCAGTACCTAACTGTCCACCTGGAAAAGGCTCCCCACAGAGTCACCAAGCCACGGGGGACAAGCTGAGGCTAAATGTCAGGACCCCAGGTTCCCTGCTGTATTTCCCAGATGTGACCTAGCTCTTAGCTCAGGGGTTCCTGGCCCCTGGAGGGTGTCTGGGGGTGGGGTGGACCAGTCAGACTTCAGAGAGGACAAAAAGGGAGGGACTCTAACTCTATCTGCTGAAACCAGAGCAGACATCCTGCCTCAACCCTGTTATCTGATAATAAATATTCTTTCCACCAGATTGGCTACTGGCACCCAGCCTCGGCCTCCACTGTGTGTGTGTTCCTCACACTGTTGTGTAGATAGTTTGTATGTGTGTTACATGTGTGCTCTTCATATTTTACCGCATGTAGTATTACATGGATGCAAGTCAGCCCATGCGTGTGGGTGTGCTTGTGACCCCATTTTACAGATGAGAGACTGAGAGAGTCCACATGGTTACAGGATGCGCCCCAAACGAGACTGGGTTTTGGAGAGAGCACCTGAACTGTGGGCCCCAAAGTCCTTCAGTCCTGCTCCCCCCTCTCCAGTGTTTTCTGGCCTCTTCTGCCTCTTCCCCTTCCCCTACAGGACACCCCATCTTGAGTTGAGGAGGAGGTCACTGGTGTGTGGAGAGCCAGGGCTTAAGCCCGAGTAAGTTCCCTTCGAGCCTCAGTTTTCTCATCTAGAAGATGGGACTGATTATGGGGACCAGTGCATTATACAGCACCAGGGACTCTGTCACTGACCAGAGAGGAAGGAGTCTTGAGAGAGCATCCCCATGGAGAGGCGAGGAGGAGAAGGGCTGTGGCAGGCCTTGCCTCACACCCCTTCAGGCCCAGGAGGTGGGCCCCCAGCCACACTCACCATCTGCAGCATATCTGACGCTGGCGGGGACACCTGGGCACGGTAGTGGTTGTGAAGCTCCACCATACTTTGCTTCTCGTCCTCCGTGAGGGCTGTGGTGGGGCCAGTGGCGGTCAGCAGCAGCAGGAGGAGCAGTGGCCGCGGCAGCATCACCCACGGGCTGCAGGAGCCGTGCATGGTGGCCGGCCTGCTCTGCCTCTCCCGATCAGGGGTCTGGCAGCTGGACTTAAAGTCCTTCCCACACAAGCACCACCCTGGCTGGGGTGGGGCAGCAGGGGCTGTGTCTGGAGGCCCAGCCCAGCTCACACAATGTCTCCAGGACGGCTGGGTGCCTTGGGTCTGGACCAGAGCAGAATCCACTCCCCTGGAGTCCTTGGCAACAGCCTCCTTTTCTCTCAGCAACAGGGGCTCAGGCCAAAGGCTATATGAGCTCCACCATCCCTCCTGAGGGGGACAGATCCTCAGGGGACACAATTCCAGAAGCAGCTGCAGAGCTGTGCTGTGGCACCCAGCTCACACCTACTAAGTGTAGAGGACAGGACAAAAAGGGAACCTTACAGATCTGCCCCTACAGGATTGGGTAAGATGAGGAAGCTGCCAGTACCACTGAGAGCAAGGGAGGGAGAGATGATGTGTCCAGATGCCTTGGTCCATGAGTCCTGCCCACCGCAATGTTTGCGGTAAACTGGGTAACCTGAGTCATGACAGCAACATTAAGTGCCCACCCCAGGTCCTCTACAAGAGCAGCAGGCGCCCTTGCCTGCTGAGCTGTCTCTCCAGCCCCAGGGGAGCCTTCTAAATAAGAGGAGGACCATCCGCAGGAGCAGGAAAGAAGGGGGTGGGGTGGGGGGGTTTGTCTCAGATGAGCTTGTCATTACACAGCCCAGGTTAGCTGCTCTCTAGTTGCTATGCTTCCGCAATTATATTTATTTATTTACTTAATGTATGTGAGTGCTCTATCTGCATGTACACCTGCATGGCAGAAGAGGGCATCAGATCCCATTTGTAGATGGTTGTGAGCCATCATGTATGTGGTTGCTGGGAATCAAACTCAGGACCTCTGGAAGAGCAGCCAGTGCTCTTAAGCGCTGAGCCATCTCTCCAGCCTCCCTCCCTCCTTCCCCTTCCCTCCTCCTCCTCTGTTTTTAAAAAGATGTTCTCATGAAGACATGCCACATGGGACTGAGGTCCCTGGCAACACACATCTGTGAGCACTGGAGGGGGAGGTTAAGAGTGAACAGAATTTATGTAGCATGTAATTATAAAAAAAAGAAGCCAGGCGTGGTGGCACACACCTTTAATCCCAGCACTTGGGAGGCAGAGGCAGGCAAATTTCTGAGTTCGAGGCCAGCCTGGTCTACAGAGTGAGTTCCAGGACA
>NC_034610.1:24291762-24312388 GCF_900095145.1 Mus pahari | reverse complement strand
TCAGCGGTTAAGAGCACTGACTGCTCTTCCAGAGGTCCTGAGTTCAAATCCCAGCAACCACATGGTGGCTCACAACCATCTGTAATGGGATCTGACACCCTCTTCTGGTGTACTTAGATAAAATAATAAACTTTTAGGTTGGAGCAAGCAGGTCAACTGGAGTGAGCAGAGCCGACCAGAGCAAGCAGAGGTCCTGATTCAAATTCCCAGCAACCACATAAGTCACAACCATCAGTACAGCTACAGTGTACTCATATACATTAAATAAATAATAAATAAATAAATAAATCTTTTTAAAAAAAAAAATCAATCCACACTATCACCGGCTAAACACACAGAATGTCAGAAATGGGGGCCAGGCAGAGATGTCCATTCCACACGGGACCTAAAGTAAGTTGCCTGAAGACAACAGCAGCCCATGCTGTATGGAGTTGCTCCCGGTTCAGCCTTCTCTGCTGAGCTCGAGCCTTGCCAGCTCTTTGTTCGTTTGCTTTTTGAGACAGGGTTTCTCTGTGTAGTCCTGGCTGTCCTGGAACTCACTCTGTAGACCAGGCTGGCCTTGAACCCACAGAGCTCTGTCTGCCTCTGCCTCCCAAGTGCTGGGATCAAAGGTGTGCGCTGCCCACCACCACCAACTCAGGCCCTTGCTTGCTCTTATCCTCACTACAGCCACCGGCTGCACTTCTCTTTGTCACTGTGAATGAAGGAATATGTGGTGGCAGTGCCTACTTGGATGGATCTCATGGCCCTTCCTCTTCACAGAAGCAGTTCTAGCAGCCTCTTCACATGGCCTCCCTGAGATGGTGCCAGGCAGGGTGGATCCTCGGGCAAGAGAGAGCGACCATGGAAGGGGACTCCTCCCATCTGGCTCCTGTGGGCCACGGGTCTCCTCCTGGAATACTGGATGTCCATACCTGAGAATCCTCTGCAAGGTGTAACACCTGTATCTTCTCCTAGAGCAAAAGAAGCCCAGGGCTTCTCCTTTGGGGGACTCCCAAAGGGAGATGGTCACGTATAAATCGATCTAAGAAGCCAAACAGACAAGGGCTGGAGCTCAGGGTCAGGTTTGATCCCTAGGACCTCAGATCACTGCCATAAAACCAGGTGGGCAGCGGAATTTAGTGTCATTAAAGGAAAAATAGTTAAAATGACTGAACGCGTTTCAAACTAGGAGCGGTGGGTTGAAATGTGACTCAGTAGGCAGGCAGGAGAGAAGGTGGGGGGCTGAGAGACTGGACAGGAGAGGGATGGAGGACTGAGCCCATGAGAGAGGCTGGGGAGGGGGAGCTGGCTATTCAGGAGGTAAGTGTGGTCCAGGAATGGAGAGGGGGCGTGTCAGGAGAGTTCCAGCTCCACCAACCCTGCTGTCACTCCCCAGCCATGCAGGCCAGCTACCCCAACTCTTTGTGCACAGTTTGGCACCCGAAACGTAGGTATCATGAGATGGTGGAAAGAGTAGAAGGCTCCCAGAAGCCTCAGAAAACACAAAGGGGTCTGCTGCCAAACAGGTTTTGCATCCCTGGCTCCTGGATAGAGGTGTCTGATGGGCAGGGCCTCACCTCTCACCTGGGACACCCAGAAGACTGAACCCCTCCCACCTCCCTGGGTGCCCAGATATCCCCAAATCTTTTTTTTTCCCTTTTCCCTCTTGCTCCGGTCCCCCTTGCCTCTGCCCATAGTTTTTTTTTTCCCCCTCATTAAGGATGGTTGTGAGCCACCATATGGTTGTTGAGCTTTGAACTCATGACCTCTAGAAGAGCAGTCAGTGCTCTTAACCGCTGAGCCATTTCACTAGCCCTAGCCCCAAATCTTAAGTAGGGTCTGCGGCTCACAGCACCGGGCAGGCAGAGGCCCCTTTCTTCTCTGCTGTGCCATCCTCAGACACGTCCATAACCTTTGGCAGGGAGACAGGGCACCTGGCCCAGGCCTCCAGGGACTCTTGCACTGCTGGCTTCCTGCTGGCTAAGAGGATGACTATCCCAGGTCTCCCAGCACAGATGTGACAAAGTGACAAGCCACCTTCTTTGAGAAGCATGATCCGGGCCTGGTTCTGGAGCTGGGAGTGGAGAGGGGCACCTGGCAGGACACTGCTATGCCCAGAGACCAGGAGTGACAGCTGGTACTGGGGACCAGAGAAGAATGTGAAGGCAAGAGTGGCTGGGGGGGTCAGATGTCCCCAAAGAGCCCTTCCTCCAGGTCTCCATTTTTGTGTCTTGCCTGTGGCCTGCTTTTTGTTGTTGTTTTTGTTTGTTTGTTTTCCTGACCAGGTCATATGTAGCCCAGGCTAACCTTTTTTTTTTTTCTTTTTTTTTTTTTTAGCTATTTGTCTGTTTTCCTTCTGATGGATGTTTGTCCCTTACCTCCAATACAGACGCCGCTTGGTCAGTCTCTGCACACATCTTTGAGGCTCTCTGATGCCTTCCTTTCCATTGACCACTGTGGTGGACAGTCTGTGACGCCAAGCTTATGTTCCTCGGCAGCCAGCAAGGCTAATGCTTTTTAAACAGAACTTCCTGTCTTCCTATCCAGCAACACAGTTGGCTCCGATGGTCTGTGTTCATCTGAGTGCAGCTCCTCACTGGGCCCCAGACCCCACAGTCTGGCTCCAGCATCCACTTGAGCTAATCCACCTCTGTCCAGCCCCCTGCATGCATCATGGTGTGAGGTTTGGAGTGGCTGGTGGCTCGGAGGCTTGGACAGGAGCCTGGTGGTTGGGAAATGAGTCCTAGTGAGGGACTTACCTCCTAGAATCTTCACTCAGGCCCCAGAGGTGCAGTGAGAGTGGGGACACCCTCTTCTGGTGTATGCTCCGCATTTCCACATGGCTCTGAGCTGACCAATGAAAATCTGCTCCCAAGATGGACTCAGAAGTGACAGTGGCATTAGTGTGTGTGTGTGTGTGTGTGTGTGTGTGTGTTTTCGGGGGGAAGGGTGATGAAGGGAGGTCACTTGGAGCCGGCTCTTAGAGGCTTGCTCCTTGCTGCCTCCTTTAGCTTCCTTTTCTGTTTCCTGGTCACTGTGCTGTGAGCCGCTCTGCTCTGTCCCCTCCCCATCCTATGATGACCAGAATGCCATGGACCCTAGAAGCCACCAACAAAACACTGCCACTGCTTTCCTTGGGTAGTGTTTCGGTCACAGCAGTGCAGCCTCCTTTGTCAGGAGATAGCTTAGGAGGCCCAGGCCCATTCTGTCACCCCGGAGGACTCTGTTCCTGGCAGGTGCACAGAGCCTGCGTGGTTGTGGCTGTCCCTTTTCTGAGCCTCCCCTGCTTCTGACTGGCAGGTTCTCTATTGTGTCACATCCAGGGATCTGCTCCTCAGGTGACTTTGTGTCAGCTGTCTTGATTCGTTTTGTGTAGTCCGATGACTTGCTTCTCAGAGAGCGTCCTGTCTTCCAGTGTTTGGCTGCTTATCTCCGTGAGGTGGAGAGACGCCCTGTAACAGGGTCACTGACCCTTTCTAAATGTCCCCTGTCGGTGATACTCCATCAGCAGCTGTAGGCTGTAAAACCTTTAGGTGGAAATGAATCATGGGCATGGGGCTTAGTGTTTTTTGTTTGTTTGTTTGTTTGTTTCAAGGCAGGGTCTCTCTGTGTAGCCCTGGCTGTCCTGGAATTCACTCTGTAGACCAGGCTGGCCTTAAACTTAAGAGATCATTTGCCCTCCCAAGTGCTGGGATTAAAGACATGTGCCACCACACCTATCTGCTTTAAGGTTTTGGGTTTTTTGTTTTGTTTGGTTCTTGTTTTTATAGCTGGGCCCCACTTCCTGATTTCCCTGCTTCCTGACAGAAGATGCAGTGTGGTTCCTTCCTACCATGATAAATCACTTTCTGTCTTAAATGTTGATCCAAAACAAAGCCCCTGCCTTTCAGTGTTTCTCTTCAGTCACAGCTACACAAAGCGAACAGGCAGCCCCTGGTGCAGTATCCAGCTTCAGATGAGATGTCCAGACACTGGCAGGGACCAAGCTGCTGGGCACCAGGGACATCTGTGGGCCAAGAGGCATCTTCTGGCTGAGGGTGCCCCTTGGGCTTCTCGTGTGGCAAGGGTGCTCAACCAGAAGGAGGTAGCTGCTGTCATCCAAGTGGGCTGCCTGAGGGACACCAGGAACAGAACACACACACACATACACACACATGCACATACACATACACACATTTGCGTGTGCGTGCGCGCACACACGCGCGCGCGCGCACACACACACACACACACACACACACACACACAGAATGCTGAAAGGCTCACCCCTGGAAGAAATTTGTCTTTGTTCTTCAAAGCCAGGCCAGCAGGGAAAGGCCATTCCAGGCTAGGAGTCCCTAGGAGGCTCTGCATGGTGTGGGGCTGTGCAGAGACAGTGAGCATCCACAGGTTCAGGGTGGAATTGGGTCGTTGGGAGCGTGGGAGGGCCAGAGACTGGCCAACCACAGAAATGGACAATATTCCCACAGGCTGAGGCCGTCGGCTGCTCCTGACTTGGCCCAGCTCGGGGCCTCAGCTCTGTTCCCGCTGTGCAGAAAGGGCAGGGCTCAGCAGTGTGGGGTGGGGTCCGTCTGCCGGCCAGATGCACTGTCCACGGGTGGTCTGAAGGACAGCTCTGAAAGCTGAAGGACACCTGTCCTCAGAGGATGGCAGAAATAAGGCCTGTCCCGTCCCCTGTAGATACAAGCCGTGCTGATTAGCAAGGAAGCCTAAAGTCATCCAGCAAGTCCAAAGTAAGGTTTGTACAGAAGCCTGGCCAAGGGACAGATCGTCTTGAGGGACAAGGTGGCTCTGTTTGTGAGGGTCTCAGCAATAAAAAAAGAAAGGGCTTACCAAGCCAGATTTGGCTTGAGTGTTGAGTCTTGTTAAATGGTTATTACTTCTATTAGTTGCTGTGCAGGGGGTGGGACATGTGCATACCCTGGCGTGTGTGCTCGGGACACTTGTAGGGGACAATTCTCTCCTACCATGGGGGTGCTGGGGGGGGAACTCGGGTAGTCAGGACTGATGACAGCACCCTTACGTCAGGCCCTCTTCCTTGGTTTTGATCATTTCATTTTCAGTATTTTCTCCTAGTGGAGGTAAATATAAGGATTGAAAAAATGGGAGTGGGGTGGAGAAGAGGACACAGTAGGCAGCTGGGGAACTTAGTTCTCGCGCAGGGGAGAGTGGAGACTCAGAGACCCTGAGAACAAAGGTGGCCCGTGGCAAGTCCTACATGGGCTGTGTGAGGGAGGGAGTGCTTAAAAAAAAACAAACAGAAATATTAATGTGTAAGTACTCTGCTGCATATACATCCACAGGCCAGAAGAGCGCATCAGATTCCCTTGTGAGCCACCGTGTGGTTGCTGGGAATTGAGTGCAGGTCCTCTGGAAGAGCAGTCAAGTGCTCTTAACCACTGAGCCATCTCTCCAGCCCCCAAAAGGTGTTTTGTTTTGTTTTTTAAAAGGCCAGAATTATAACACAGAGAATGATATATAGAGATATTCAAAAGCAAATATCCTCACATAGTTCAGAGAAGGATTCATTAAGCAAGGCAGGCAAGATGGCATAGCAATTAAGAGCAATTGCTGTTCTTGCAGAGGACCCAAGCTTGGCTCCCAGCATCCATGTCTGGCTGCTCGAGGTCCACTGTTAACTCCAGGGGATCCAGTGCCTTCTTCTGGCCTCTGCAAACACGGTAAGCACAGACCCATAGTATATATTTATATGGTAAACAGTGGATTCTGGAGAGATGGTTCCTGGCCAAGAGGACTCAGGTTTGAGTCCCAGCACGCACATCGAGGCTCAAAACTGTTTATAGCTACAGTTCTAAGGGATCTGATGGCCTGTCTTGGCCTCTGCGGACACCAGACATGCACATAGTGTGCAGGTACACATGCAGGCAAAACACCCACACAGAGAGAAATAACTGAAAATGATTATTGACAAAAACTAAACTATTATGCAGAAAAAGAAAAGACACTTGGTGAACTCTCCGTCCTGAGGACGGCGTCCAGGGGTTTGTCAGTAAGACTATTAGGAAAGCTGAAAGCAAGCGTCATGTTGGAGGAATGCAATCGTAAAACTGAGCAAAAAGGGACTAACGTTCAAAAATCTTATCATAGGGTGGGAATCATAACTTCTAATTAAAATAGCCTGCGGATGTCACTTGGTGGTACAGCCCTTGCTTGGTCTGACCCTCAGCGTCCCATGTCACAACCTGTCTGGCTTCTCTAATATATACAATGTATATTATATATATAAATAATCTGTATTTAACATATATGATATAGTTAGATTAATATCGATATATATATATATATATATATATATATATATATATATATATATATATATATATATATTTAGATTACTGTGTGTAGGCGTTTTCTCTGAATGTATGTCAGTGCACCATAGACATGCCTCTTGTCCAGGAAGCCAGAAGAGGACCTCAGATCCCCTGGGACTGGCAGTACATGCAGTTATGAAGCTCCGGTGGGTGCTAGTTAGAAGTCGAACTTGGTCAGCCATTTCTCCAGCCCTCCTCTTTACTTTTTCATTATTTACATTTTCATTTGAGACACTCACATGTTCTCGGCTGGCTGCAGTCAAGGCTGACCTTGGACTTCTGCCCCCACTGCCTCCACCCTGAGTGCTGGGATTGCATGTGCACTGTGCCTAGTTTACACAGTGCTGGGGATTGAGCCCAGGTCTTTGTGTATGCTTGGGTGTCACAGTTAGGGTCTCTATGTTGTGACAGATCCCATGACCAAAAGCTACTTGGGAAGGGAAGGATGTACTGAGCTTACAGTTATAGTCCATCAGCAAGGAGAGTCGGGGCAGGAGCCTTAAGGCTGCTGCAGAGGTGATGGAGGAGTGGCTGGCTTTCATGGCTTGCTCAGTCTGCTTTCTTACAGAACCCAGGACCACCAGCCCAGGGCCAGCACCCACCCAGTGAGCAGAGCTGGTTGCTTCCCCAACAATCACCATTTAAGAAAATGCCTCACAGACTTGCCTATAGGCCAACCTGGTATGGGAATTGTCTCAAGTGTTTTCCCCTCTCCCCAAATGGCCTGGCCTGTTGTCGAGCTGACCTAAAGCTAGCTAGCACACTAGTCAAGGCCTACACTTCCAGTCCACTAAAATAACTGTGCGTGCATCCAGTTCTACCGCTTCCATGGGATTCTAGCAAAGCTCGCGGTGGCACGTGTTTTGTGGATGCCAACAGATGACTCTCAGCTTCACAGTGTGCAAAATACTCAGAAGACCCCACTCGGCACAGAGGAAACGGGTGGTGCTCACTGATGCTGGGGTTTGCTGTAAAGCCCCGCAGCCATACAGCGTGGTCCTTGTAAAGGATTCAGAGAGAGCAGAGGGGCACAGGAGAGAGCCGAGAAGAGACGGGGGCACACATGGTCGAGTGTGCTTCCCAGCACTGAGAAGGGGAAGAAGGGAGGAAGGAAGGGGGAGGGAGGGAGGGAGGCAGGCAGGCAAGCAAGAGAGAGAAAAAGAAGTAAAACCCACGGACTGGGTTATGTAGACTGAAACACTACAAACTAGAAGAAAACCTGGGTGACCCTGAATACAGAGGTGATGTTTACAAATGTGATGGATGGGTGTTTGGCTTACATGGTAGTTCACATATGTGCACACATATGTATGCAATGCTCATAGAGGCCAAAAGAGGGCAGATCCTTTGGAACTGGCGCTATGGACAGTTATGAGTCACCACATGGGTGCTGGGGACCAAACTCTGCAAGCCACTTCTCCAGCCCCAGAGGAGACTTTTGCGGCCCGTATCAAAGGCACAGTGCATAAGCTGGCTTGATTGGAAATCAGAGCCTTTCCTCAGGGTGAGGTGGCTCAGACTTGCAATCCCTGTGACCAGAAAGATGAGCAAGAAGCCTGAGGGTTTGAGGCTAGCCTGGGCTTCAGTGGGACTATTTCAGGAAAACCACACACAAGGAAAGGGTGCACTTCTGCCCTTAAACAACAGTGTCACTCTTGACGCAGGCCACAGTCTGGAGAAAGACAGTTAATAAGGGATGATTACCAAAACATACAGCAGACTCTTAAATGCAACGTAAGAAAACAAACAACCTAACTTAAAAAAATGGCCAAAGACCCTCAGGAACTCCTGAACGAAGACATATGGACGGCAAAGAGCAAGTGTTTGTCATCATACGTCACTGGGGAATCAATCACAAACGAAAAGAAGACGGTAATACCAATAATGCAGACCAGACAGAAGGGCCAGAATCCAAGCGTGCACGTCACCGTGTGCTGGCAAAGATTGAGAGCGACAAAATCTCTCAGTGCTTGGGCAAGGGTTAATGCAGGGACTTGTGACTAGTCAGCGTCCCGGGAGTCAGCGTCCCTTGGATGCTGAGCACCGGTTGAGACCTGTCTCACCCCACGGCTCAGGGGACATTGCCAATGGCTGGACAGGATCCAACCATTACACACAGTTCAGCAGCTGTGGTTAAAACCTGCACTAAGACTGGGGTCGTCTGTTCATATCCCGTCACAGCCGAGGGAAGAGCCGACGAGGCCCCACCTGTCCCTGAAGAGCTGTTAGCCGTTTATGGCAGCTGGGGTGGGAGGAGTCGTCGTTTCTTCATCTGGGTAGTTGATGGTAAGTTGTCCATGTGCCAGTAAGTAGTCCTATCCATGCTGAAGCAGCCAACCCTTAGTAAACCGGCAGCGACATCCGTCAGAGAAGGGAGGGGGCACCTTAGGAAGAAGTGCTTCGGTGGGAATGGTAGAGGGACAGAGTGGGTAATAGGTAAATAGAACTGATCAATAAGTCTACTTATATAGCTTGGGCCAGGTGTGATGACACACCCCCTTGGTCCTAGCAGAGGCAGCCAATTTGTGATTTAGAGGCCAGCCTCGTCTACATAATGACTTTCAGAAAAACCAGGGCTATGTAGAAAGACCCTGTCTCAAAAACAAAAGAAACGACAACAAAAAACCCCAACCTACCATCATATGTAGTACTGTAACGGTGTACATGGTCTATGCTTGTTCAAACCATACAGTGTGGCATGGCAGGAGTCGAGTGAACCTGGGGTAGACTGAAGTCTACAGGTGGAAATGACAGGTCATCACTGGCTCATGGTTGTAAGGACTGTTCTAGTCTGGTGCAGGGTGTTGGGAGGCGGGAAGGCTGTGTGTGCTAGTGCAGGGTGTGTGTGTGTGTGTGTGTGTGTGTGTGTGTGTGTGTGTGTGTGATCTCTCTGTCTTGATCTTTCTGTGAACCTAAACACCTCTCTAAAAAGAGAAGTTTATAAAAACTCAAACCCTAGCCTGGACATCTCCAGGAACCACCTCTGCCTGTGCCCAGCAGAGGTGGGCACAGCAGGTAAGGATGGGAAGGGGGAGGAAGACAGAGGCTGGCAGGGAGGCCATGGGCCCCAGGGGACAGGGAGAAAATGGTACTTATGCTGAAGAGAGACTGAGGTGGCAGCCTGCTGGCGGGAGGACTGGGGTGGTGGGAAGTACGCAGAGTGACACACCAGTCAGTGACACACCAGTCAGTGACACACCAGTCAGTGACACACCAATCGTCAGACAAAGGGTTACATAGCTTAGCAGTGGGGCTGGCGAACTAGGATATGGTACTGAAGAGAGAGCAGAGGATGAGGGAAGAGGGGAGGCCTGGGAAACAGCCAGGCTCACTGTGGGCAAGGTGAGGGAGGGGGGTTCCGAGCACAGCGATGAGCTCCGGGCACTGGGGTGCTACCCAGTGCTGTACACTGCCCTGCAGGCTGGAGGAAGGCGAGATGTAAAGAGGGGCGCTCTCCCTGAGCAATGTGTGCACAAGACAGAGTAACCCAAGGGAAGGTAAAGGGACCCGGTGGCTCAAAGGTCCCTCAGTCCTGAGGTTCTAGTAGTAGAGTAGAAGCCTTAGGAGGGGGTGGTGAGGGTGAGAACCCTGGGAAGAAGGGAGGGAGGAGGGAAGGGAGAGGGAGGCAGGGAGGGAGGAGGGGGGGATTCTCAAGTCACTCTCAAAGGCTCTTGAGGGCTAAGGTTAGCGGTGAGAAGGGCTACCTCACTTCCCTTCAACGAGAACCAGATGCTAATTGGAGGCAGAGGCGCTAAGACGTTTAATTCCAAGCAGGCAAATGAGTTATGACTCTAGAGCGCAGTGACTTGTGGAGAGCAAACATTAGGGTGGTAATGAACAATAACATTCATTTCCTGCAAATAAATACTTAGCACTAGCTTCTCAGTGCAAATGCTCGCCTGCTCTGCCCTGGTCCCCCCTCACACACACACAACAGAAATGCTGGATAAACCAGGTGGGCACAGCCTCGAAGTGAAGCCCTGTGAGGAGCTGTGAGGTAAGGGTGCCCCCAGGAAGGTTCTGTTTCTGAGGGGCTAGTGATGTGCTTCACCCGGCAAACATGAACTCTTGGTTTCCATCTCAGGCATCATAGCACCTGACTAATTTCAGTCCTCTGAAAGTGGATGCGGATGCTCTGAAGTTCAGATTATTTTTTAGCTATATAAGGAATTTAGGGCAAGCGTAGTTTATGTGAGAACCCCCTCTTGCTTAAAAAAAAAAATCCATATATGATAAAGCAACGCCCCTCCCCGTTCATGACTATGCTCAGAGCCCATGAAAAACTATGAAAAGACCTGCAGTGGAGCATAGCTGTGTACAGGGCTTAGCAGGGGAAGTTGAGGCTCGGGTGTGGGGTGGGGTGGGGGAAGTAAGAAAAATGAAGTGAGATTGGCTTGAGGCTGGACATGGTGGTGTGTCACTATGATCTCAGCCTGGTCTATATAGTAAATTCCAGACCAGCCAGGACTACATATGGACCTTGTCTGAAAATAACAATAACAACAACAAAAACAGAAAAAAATATGGCCCTGTTATACATTTATACAAAAAGAAATCATGATCTATACTATATACATGCATACACATATACACACATGCACATGGCACAATGACTTGAAGCCACGTTAACTGAGTGCCACTTGTTTGGTGCTGCCTGGACTGAGCCAGCAGGGGACTTAGGGCCCCCACTTGTGCCACTGTGAGTGGGGTACCCTGGAGGACGTGTGGTCACATCAGGTTCTGTGCAGCTGCCTGGCAAGGACAGAGGAGTCCTGGCTCATCTGAATTTCAAGTAAAAAGCCCAAGTGTGAGGAAGTGTGGGGAGGCTGAGGGGCAGCGGATGAGCCATGAGCCGCCTAGGGTAGCTGCTGCAGCTGGAGGATGGGGGCTGTGAGTGCAGGTGAAGCCAGGGGGAGGGGAGGGGGGAGGACCAGAGGCCTAGGGCAGTGTCCCAGGCCTGCCTTAAGGACCTACTCACCATTTGCTTTCTGAGGAAAAGAAATGGAAGATAAAAGGACACCAAGAACAGGTTCCCTCTTACCAAGCCACACATACTTTTAATTGCAAAAAGTAAACAAACATTCCATTACACAGAGAGAGCCTTCATTCACTCCGCTGTCCACCTCTCTGAGTTGAGTTTGCAGCGTACTGAATTACAGCATACCGCCGCCCGTGGTCACCTGTGGGGCGCTGGGGCTAGGACTGGTAAGCGCCTCTGTCCTCATGTGCGCAAGTGCGGCCCACACGGGGTGCATCCAGCTTGACTCCCTGAGGACAGTAGGAGAGGCTATGCTTGGGGCATCCTTGGCTACCTTGTGCCTTTTCTCCCCTACTCCGGGCATCTGTCGTTGGTCTTTCTGTAGGGGACAGGGAGGGACAGGTAGAGGACACTGCTAGCCCCTTTCTGGGGAGAAAGACAGACCGGAAGGGAAGCTGCCTGTGAGACAGGCGGCTCTGTAAATGCCATGTCCGCTGGGTCCTGCACCAAGCTGGGCTTGAGGGAGGGGCTTGTGGAGAGTCAGGATGACTGCCCGAGAGGACCCCACCCCAGAGTGGCCGTGGTGTAATGAGGTGAAACTTGGTGCAAAGCAGATGTTCTGACTTACCAATTTGTCTGAAACTCAAAACACTGCGGGTGGGGTCCCCTTCTCTGCCGGGTGCTGGCAGCTCTGGCTTTTGGACTAGTGACCACTGCCTGACTGACAGGCACCAGGAGAAGTGGGAGGGTCCCTGCTTGGTTATGTAACCATTCTTTGACTCCAGCTCGGCTTCAGGAATCTGGACATTCCATTCTCCAGAGGGGGTGAAAATGGCAGATGTATTTAGCACTAATGCCGAAATTATGCAAGGCAAGGAACCCAGACGCTGAGGGGCCTGGACCACCGACAAGCTGGCTTGGGCACAGAGTGAGCACTTGTCCATCTCCCTGCTATCTTTTCTGGGAGGAGCTGCTGGATATCTGGAGACTAGGTGAGACTGAGCCCTGTTTTTCATTTGCCACAGGGCTGTCTCCATAAGCACGACAGCTTCCTCGTGGGCACGCATGGGTTCTGAAGAACCATTAAAGCACATTTCTTAGGTCACCAGCTGGGTGGCAGGTGAGCCCCTTCCCTTCTCCCCACTACCTGGCTTCAGCTGGGCCAGGAGATACTGACCCTTGAACTGCTGCTGTGGAAGCGATGGGCTGGACACATCCAGGCCACAGGGACAAGGCTGAGGTCACCTGTGGGGAAGGAAGGAATGCAACACTGGCTTTCTGAGCAATGGATCCGACCCTGGGGTCTCTGCTGGGCTTTGGAAGAAGGGACTAGAAGATTGAGAACTGAAAAACAAGTGATGCAACTCCAAGGGGACCCACAGCTGGAGCTGGACACACATCTGGAAAGGCAGTGATGGGAAAACGGCTGGACACGGTTGTGCTCCAGCTACACGCGGTCAAAAAAAAAAAAAAAGTTCTCAAATGGGGAGGTCACGGGGAGAGAAGTTGTATAAAGATGCTGACAGGCTCTTTCCTCCAGCTTGTCTTTCCCGCGGGACTCCTGCCTTTCTGGCCTTCCTGGTCACAGTCTCTCACCCCAGTGGGGCACGTCCACAGGCTAAGGAGGACATTGTTCCTGGGTGGGACCGCCCGCCTGTCCACCTGCTGTAGTTTCCTGTCCCAGCCTCAGCTGCCGTGAAGTGAGAATCTGCTGCACAGGACTATGTTATGCTGACGGGCAGCATCCCCATGCCAGGTACACAGGAAGCCAGGGTGACTTGGCATGCCAGCCTTTTCTTTTAGAAGACAAACCACACAACTCCAGCACTTGGGAGGCAGACACGCAGATCTCTGTGACTTAAGGCCAGCTGCTCTCTGTAGTAAGTCCCAGGCCAGCCAGGGCTACATAAGGAGGTCCTGTCTCAAACAAATAAACAAGCCCACACCCAAATTTGCTCTGAATCTCACCAAATTGGTGAGTGTCACAGGCCACTCCCTCTCCTTAATAAAACCCAGAGTGGGGCGAGGGCAATCCCTGACTCTTCCATAAACTGCAACAGCCACGGTGTCCATTCAGAGTTGACTGTGTGAGCTCTGGGTACTTGGGCACAAATGCTTCAAGCTGGCTCACACCTGCCTCTCTAGAGGGCTGATCTAGAGCCAGGAGTCCCACAGAGAATGAACCCAACTCACACAGAGCTGGTCATGCCACTGCCTAGTAAACACATTAACCTGTGGGCAATACAGGTTAATGGAGCCCCACTTTTTGGAGCCCCACGGCTGGTTCCCACTGGCACCTGAGGTGAGACAGTTGACTGGTCTCCCAGTTCCTCACCTTGCCACCCCCAACCCCTTTCCATACCGCCAGCCCTCAGCCTTTCCTGCAGGGTTCCTTGAGGTGAGTGACTTCTATGTGGTGGTTATGAGTGGGAAAGCCTGAGAATGTCTCCCTTAACCGGCACATACTGGGTCTCAGCTGAGGCACACACGAGCCTGAACTGGCCTTTGATTCCCCTCTGCCGCACTGCAGAGCAGCCTGGGACTTTTGGGACTTCCCATGTGTCCTTAAGGCCAATACAGGCAAAGTTTTCTTAGTTTTCAAGCTTTGACTTTAAACACGGAGTCAAACAGGGAAAGAACATGAGGTAACCCCCAGGCTGGGACAGTGGCCCTGCACTTCACCTCTGAGCCTCCTCAGAGCCCTCTGTGGTTAACTGTAAAGATGACATTTCAGCAGGCTCTGGAGCCCCAGGCCCTGTGTGGAACCTGCTCTGCACCATCAAGGGAAGGACTCTGGAAGCTCAGGGCTGGCCTCTGCTTGGTCCTCTTGACTCACAACCTCTGAAATCCTAACTGCTTAGCAGTGGGACTTTCATGTGTACAAAGGCTTGTTTTCCCTCCAACAACCACACAAAGGATCCATTCTTTCAGGACAAGCTCCCCCAGGTGCAGTTCCTACTTGAGCCAGAGGAGGCTCTGAGCCCTTCCACTCTGAGCTTTGTAAAGGCTGCCTTTCAGGAACCACAACCACCCCAGCTTCCTCTTGGCGCCCTCTTTGTTTGACCCCACTCATGCTCCCCACTGCTGTTATGAGATGAGAGGGAATGAGGGTTTGGGAGAAGGTACAGGGCCCCTCCAAGGGCAGAGAGGACCCCACAGAGGGTCATGACTTCCACCACTACTGGCTGCCTTGGCCTATAGACCTGGGCAGCCATCTGACTTCTGCAATTTGGAACCAGAGGCCACTCAATTCTTTCTGTTCATCTTTGTAAGGGACGTTCAGCCACCAAGTACCTAGTCATGTCAATAAAAGACCAGTAAGAAGGTAGAGGAAGCTGGGTGTAATGGTATACTCCTTTAATTTTCAGCACTGGGGACACAGGCAGATCTCTGTGAGTTGGAGGCCAGTTCGAGGCTAGCCAGAGCTATACAGCAAGACCCTAAAAAAGAACAAAACAAGAGGGCAGACCATCCTTATTTGCACTGTTTGATAAGGACACCCCCAAAGCACTTGGGGGAACAGTAAGCACAGCAGAATACCATTTAGGATACCCCTGCA
Organism: Mus pahari; assembly: GCF_900095145.1. Lineage (NCBI taxonomy): Eukaryota > Metazoa > Chordata > Mammalia > Rodentia > Muridae > Mus > Mus pahari. The sequence continues at coordinate 24,297,540 of NC_034610.1, read as the reverse complement.
TCTCAACTAAACCAACATCTCACCTTGCCTTGGTACAGAAAAGGCAGGGCGGAGGGCCCTGAAGTGAACTGCAGCCCCTGCAGCAAGCACTCCAGCTCTCAGAGCTCTGCAGCTCCTCCCTCGACATTACATCAGCTTTGAGGCTGCTGACAAGAATCTCTGTAGAAAGTCAGGCCTAAAGATCAAACTCAGGGAGGTGCCCCGTCTCCCTCAGGCTGCCTATCCTAACTCATTCCTTCTGAAGTGGGTGGGGCGCAGCAGCAGTTGACAAAGGCTCTGCTGCCTTAGCAGAGGGCGCTGGCCAGCTAGGGGAGGCCAAACTTCTGAGAAAACAATCTGATGGCAGTGTGGGAGGAAACCAGGATTTAGTAAGACTTGAATTGTAACCCAGTCTCCAGCACCCCTTACAAAAACTCCAGGCGCCATGGACATTATGTAAGATGTACACTGTCCTTCTCCTCTTCGTGATGCTGCGGGCTGCACTCAGGGCTCACACGTGTCTACCACTGAGCTATAGCCCTAGATCTGGGAGGCGTGGGTGGTGGTGGTGGAGTGGTGTTGAGACAGGGTCTCACTATGTAACACTTGGCAGACCAGGGACTCACTATGGAGACCAGGTTAGCCTAGAACTCATAAAGATATGAACCTGCCTCCCAAGTGGTGGGATTAAAGGTGTGCACCATGACACCTGGTGCCAGCAGGCACCTTTAAACATGCAATTCCAGCTATCTGATCTGTCCCTCCCCACCCCCCAAGTCCCCAGGGTTCCAAATTCACTTTCCTTGTCAACCAGTAGTCAGCTATGGCTTTCCCACCAAGTACAGGGTGATGTGGCAAGGAAGAGTGGACAAACAGAATCAGGACCCACTGCTGCCCTCCACTGCCAAGTAGAGGAGCCATGTCCACACATATCAAAGAGCCACAGCCTATTTCCAATACCTGGGAGTCCAAAGGCCTGGGAGAGGATAATGAGAGCAGTCTCGGCCAGCAGCCAGTCTTCCATCCTTCCTGAGGAATCTACAGACAGATAAGACGGCTAGGCCCAAGCCACCGTCTCCAGCATGCAGCTGACAGCCAAAGCATCCAGGGCAGGTAACTAAGCAACCAACCCATGCAAAGTGTTTCAGTGTTTTTATTCCCCGCTCTGCACTCTTTTTCAGCCTGAGTTTCAGGTCTCCAAGCAGTTGTTTCCTACAGTTCCGAGAGAGTGGTTCCATCGCAGATGACCAAAGGCTGGACCCCTCTGGCTACGATGTAGACCTTCCAGTGAGCAGCATCGGCATAGCCTCGGGAAGAAAAGAGCAACAGGAAAGCAGTGAACATCTGGGAGCGGGGGAGTGGGGGAGTGGGGGAGTGGGGGAGTGGGGGAGCGGGGCAGAGCTGTGGTTCTGTCTGGCTGCTTTTACCCTGAAGGTCTCTGGGCTCTCGGAAACCTAAGGAAGGATTCCTTACTCTTACTAGTTCTCTGTGAGCTGATACTCAACCACAGACTCTAACTGCAGACATTTTCTCCCCACCCTGTTATGGCTGAATCACAGTTTGGCTGTCACAGAGCAGCTTGTTTTGAGGAAAGCTCTCAGGATGTGTCTGGAGTGTGTGTGTGATTGGCTCTTGTTACACAGCCTAGGCTGGTCTCAAGCCTGGGCTCTTCCTTGCCTCAGCCTTTTGAATGCTAGGACTTCAGGTGTGTGTCACTATGCCCAGGTCTGCCACTCCTCAACTCCCTGTCATCTATCACGCCTCCTTCACTTCCAGGTAAAACAATATTTTGGTAAAAAATAAAAACAGAAATAAATCACAGTGTCCCAGGACCATTCGTAAGGGTCCCGAGTGGCCATGCTACCCCCCCCCCACACGGTCTGACTCCAGTCCTTACCCCTGTGGCAGCAGGACCACCGCCTCCACTCCTACCAGGGCTCTGGGAGCCAACCACCCCCCTACTTTCCCAGGCTTGCTCTTTCCCTCAGTATCCACCCCTCTTCTGTGCCTGCCACATGGCTAGCCATCCAGGCTCTGCCTCTGTGTCCCAGATGCTGTCGCCTATCAATGCTTCCTTGGCAGCTATCAGACACCTCCTCCCTTCAAACCCTATAACGGGCATTCTGGGTGCCATGGGACCAGGTCATCTGGAGCTGGGGACATTTAAAGTGCTTCTGTGGTTGTCTAAACACTGACATTTGTAAAGGACAAGACAGAGAGACCACACATCTCCACCTTGTTTTCTGTAACGGCCACCCTCAATGAAAGGTTGCCCCGTTGCAGGCAACAGGGCCCACTGTTTCTGTGCACTCCTGCTGCTGTCACAGTTTTGCATGGCTGGCCCAGACCAGCAGGACCCCAGTACTACAGCTTGGTCTGGGTCACACTTACTTTCCACGCCCACACTAACACACACAAAGGCTCTGGGGCTCAGGGCACTGCTTGGCACAGTGCCAGCTCCCAGCCCTCACTGAGCTTTCTGAGCATCGTAGGACTTCTGGTCATCTTAGGGCCCAATGCTCAAAGGACCCCACTGGAAGCAGCCTCAGTTTAGCAGGGGCTCCAGACATCCTGTGAGACAGCGCAAGCAGGGCAGTTGCTGCCACTTTTGTTCTGCCAAGAGGACTGCTGGCAACTGACTGACTCTGGAATAGATTCTGGGGATGCTGACTAGGAAACTGGAGCCAGACTCGGGTGGCTCATGCTGAGTCTGGACATGGCTGTGGGGCCCACACAGAGGAGACACCCCATTGGTGGCCCTTCACCACATACTGTCTAACTTCACAATAGATACAAAGGTTTCCTCTGACCTTGTCTTGGCTCTGACCTGGCCTGCCTGTGTGAGGCAGAGACTTGAGGCTGCCTGACATGATGCTGGGGCACTGGGAAGGTCATGTGATCATGTGACTCCCAACTCATTATCTATAAAATGATGAATTACTCTAAACAACCCCTAGAATCCCTTCTACCTTGAAGTAGCTATGGCTAGCCGACATCATCATTCTCAATGCTGTCTGTGCACGCGCGCGCGCACACACACACACACACACACACACACACACACACACACACACACACACACCCTTGCCACCTTAGTGGTTCTCTTCTAAGTCAATATATTGACTCTGTTAATAAACTGTTATTTCGCCGGGCGTGGTGTCACACGCCTTTAATCCCAGCACTCGAGAGGCAGAGGCAGGCGGATTTCTGAGTTCGAGGCCAGCCTGGTTTACAGAGTGAGTTCCAGGACAGCCAGGGCTACACAGAGAAACCCTGTCTCGAAAAACCAAAAATAAAATAAAATAAAATAATAAATAAAATGTTATTTCTGATTCAGTCGGACAGAACCTACTTGAAAGCAATGTCTGATAGTCAGCAATGCCGTCTCTGCCCCCCTGGGGCCCCACATACCAATATCTCCAGACTCTATCGGCATGGCCACGGACTGACAGTGTGCTCGGCACTGGAAGGGAGGTATGAGCTGCAACATGGCTTCCCCACTGCCAAGGGTAAACAGGTCGTGCACCTTATGCATCTGGAGTACAGAGTGGGCACAGGAGAAAGGAGGGAGAGCAGGTGGTGAGCAGGCAGAGCCCTTTACACGTGACAGCTTCTTCTTTTGAGATAGGGTCTGTCTGTCCTGGAGCTTTATGCAGCCGAGGTTGGCCTTGAACTCACACAGTTCTGCTCCTCCCTCCTGAGTGCTGGGATTAAGGGGTGTGCTAAATGTCTGGCCTTTCATATGGTCTTTAGTTTCTTAGCTGGCTAAGCAATAAGGAAAACATGATTAATAACAAATTGTATAACTATGTCTAAAAGACAAAACAAACTAGTCTTTCCTAATCGTGACATCTGGAACTGAGACCTGAATAAAGTCTCTTCTATGAGTTATTTATTTTCATTTTTAAAAAATTTAATTATCTGTATCCCTATTGTGTGGGTAGTCTTGGAGGCCAAAGATAGAGCCAGAATCCTGGGAGCTGGGGTCATGGGAGTTGGGAGCTGCCCCACGTGGGTGCTGGGGACTGAGGCTGGGTCTTCTGCAAGGGCAGAAGTGTTCATAAGCACGGAGTCTCTCCAGCCCCCTACAGGCTCTTCAGAGGAACTGTGTGGTCCCCAGTGCCAGTCAAGAGCACTCAGCTTCCCAAGTGAGTCTCCACAGCCATATGGCACCACCTCACCGGCAACCTGGGGCACAGGAGGCCACCGCTATCCTGAGCTGGCTTGAAGAGAACAGGCAGTCACACTGGCAGGTGCTGCTGAAAGTAGTCCTGCAAGACCACAGTCGGGTGGGGGCAGCCCGCGTCATAGACTGAGGAAGAGGGGAGTGGGGCTGAGTGGTGACCAGACCCTGCTTCTCTAGGCCAAGACTGCTCTGAGAACCTGGGCCTTGGCTGTACAGGGCCCAGGACAGGGAGGAGGGCAGCAGGGTGGAGCAGCGAGGCGGCTCAGAAGGAAAGCTTGGGCCAGGGTGGGGACACACGTGCTTTAAGAAGCAGGCTCTCAGGATTCCTGTCTTCAGGGCCTCTGCCGACAACCATCTGAAAGGCTGCTCTTACTCCCCTGGCTGGACTCCTGTGTTCAGCAAGCTGATGAAATTCGCTTCAGTACTCAAGTGGGAAAAATCAAGATAAGGCCCCTCGCCCAGAACTCTATCATAATTATGAAAATGAAATCATCCTGGGCCCTGGACACAGCAGGCCAAAGCACTGAGTCTGAGGTGAGGCCCCGCCTGCCCCACACTGCAGGAAGGCATTCATCTACACGAAGTGGGTTTTATAGGCTTTTACATTCCTCTGAGACACATCAGCAAGATTGGAACAAATAAGGAGTATCAGGAGGCTGTGGACACAAACCAGAGCTGGCAGAAGGTCACAGGTGGGAAACTTTATCCCTTTAATATTCAAAACAATAAAAACTCAGAAACCTTTCTCAGGAGTACAACTCAAGAAAAACAAATACAAAAACCTCGGACCAAAGTAGACAGACCCACACCAGGGCTCCCCATCCTGGCGCGGACCGTTGGGAAAGGGTGGGGTAAGCAGGCCAGCTGCTTGCTTTCTGTGCCATTCAGAAACCCCAGGCCTCACGTGTTGGCCGTTCCTATTCTCTGCCTTGATGGCTGTTAGTGCGCGGGGTTTTCAAAGTTCTCCTGAATTTGGGTAAAGGGTTTCTCACTTGGGTTACATTTCTCAATTTACAAAAAGAAAAGACTGGGACCGTGATAGCACACTCCACACCAACAGCCTGCCTACCTTCCGATTTGAGGTAGGGATGCCAGACCAACTTCACACTCCTTTAAAGAGGAGAAGCAGCAGGCACAGATCTATAGACAGACTTTCTGAAGATGTTTCTTCAAACCAGTGGGCAGCAACAATGGGGAGATGCCACGCCCACTCCAGTAGTGACTCGCAACAGGTCTGAAAACCTGGAAGCAGTCCTGAGACACAATGAGTTTCAAAAGAAACTCAGCCTCCTGGAGCCCTGGCATTTCCAATAACCCACATACTCAAACCCTATCCTCATGTTAGTGTGGTGTATCATAAGTGAGCCTCCACCAGTGTTCCAATGTCCTAGATTATCCTTAAAGCCAGGAGCTCAGAGTTCAGTAGGAAAGGTTACCTATTCATCAACATTCGAATTCACTTCTAGTAAAGACAGAGAAACTAATCAGGCATTACAAAGAGCAGAGCCAGCATAGCTCAGGGCTAGTCTGCAGAGGACAGGGAATACACATTGGCCTGGTGAAAAGGTGGGTTTTAAATCCCCCCAAAACAGGTTTTTCTGCTAGGCCCAAAG
>NC_034610.1:24282325-24291562 GCF_900095145.1 Mus pahari | reverse complement strand
CTCATCTGCAACCGAGACCCGTTCCACGCAGATAGGAGACCCCACAAAGGAGGCAGTCTGTGGCAGGGAGACCTTCAAGTCACCCTCTAAGTCTGTATGCAGAGAAGGCCTTCATCATCTCAGTCGGGGAAGCTCTACATACACCCAGGTCCTCCCAGACATGTCTTACCTTGCTACCCACCACAGGTTCCGGCTGGATCAGGAAGCATTTGTTTAAGGAGGAGTCTTTTGGAAATGGAAGTTGGGTAAAAACAGGGAAAAGTTCCTGTAAAATCTGTGATCTGTTTAGAGGTCTTCTCCTGGAAAGGTGTGAAACAGAAGCAAGTCAGCAGCAGGTTAGCTGCCCCACGGCAGGAGGGAGGGCGGCATGGGCAGGAGGGCGGGCGGCGTGGGGTGGGCAGCTCAGCGGGTATAGAGGGGAAAAGCTGGACTCTGCCTTTCACTTGTTTTTTTAAACAATTATTTAAAAATTTTTTTATTGATGTAGTTGGACATGGTAGCCTATGCCTTTAATCCCTGCACTTGGGAGACAGAGGCAGGTGGATCTATATGAGTTTGAGGCCAGCCTGGTCTAGACAGTGAATTCCAGGACAGTCAGGGCTACATGGTAAGTCTTGTCTCTTAAAAAAAAGTGTGTGTGTGTATGGGCCACAGAGGGCAGAGAGGGAGTTAGAGTTACAGGAGCTCTGCTGTGGTGCTGGGAACCATCCCGTCCTCTGGAGCAGCAAGCACTCCGCTGCTGAGCCTGTTTGGTCTTTCTGGGACAGGGCTCGCGGATCCCAGCTGGCCTCTTATTTACTTTGTAGCTGAGTATAATCATTACCCATCCTCCTGCCTCCACAGCCCAGTGCAGGGATTACTGGCACTCATCATCTCACGCAGCAGGACCATGCCCGAAGTACGGGATCCAGGATGGCAGTCTGGCAGACTCGAGATGCTGTGCCAGAGGTGGGCACAGAGAGAAGCCGTACCATCAGCTATATGTGTGGACTGAATGTTAAGTTCCAGCTGAAGGCACACACAGAACAGGAATCCACTCATTCTATCTTAGAGAAGAAGCTGAAGCTGAAGTGACACGGGGGAGAGAAACTGAGGAAGGGAGAGAGGGGCAAAGACAGAGTGGGAGACTGTGTGCAGCCCGGGCAGTCTGGGAAACTGGGCATTCTACCACACACATAGACGGCACATTTAAAGAAAGGTGGGTGGCCAGGGAGATGGCTTGGCGGGCAGAGGAGCTAATGTGAAACCCTGACAACCTGAGCCCAGCCCTTGGATCTCATAAATTAGCCGGGTAGAACCAACCCCTAAGATTTGTCCCCTGACCCCCACAACTGAGGGGGATGGAGTTAAGAGTTAAGCAGTTAAGAGCACTGGCTGCTCTTCCAGAGGTCCTGAGTTCAATTCCCAGCAACCACATGGTGGCTCACAGCCATCTGTAATGGGATCCAATGCCCTCTTCTGGTGTGCCTGACGACAGCTACAGTGCACTCACATACATAAAATAAAAGACAAGTTATCCAACAAAAACCCTCAGGTGAAGTTTTAATTTTTCCTTTGAACCAGTTCTCCATGGAAGCTGGCTCTTCCTGGGAGCCTCAGCCTTAATGAATGGCTCCTGTTTCCTGCAGGACACAGAAGGACTTGGAAAGCCAACCAGTTTCAATCTTGCGTGTGAGCTCAGGACACCGACTTAAGTTCTCTGAATCTCTTGTGATCTGCACAGTGGGACAAGAATCCCACGGGATGCAGTTTGTCTGTCTGCTATGCTTTCTCTTCAGCCCTCAGCCCCCCTGAGCCTTCTCCACAGAACAAGGTTAAACAGACCAGGCTCATGGTGGCTGGAATGACAATGTCTCCCACAGGCTTAGCTGTTTGAATACCTGGTCCTCAGTTGTTAGGACTGTTCTGGGGAAGCTTAGGAGAGGTGGCCTTGCTAAAGGTGTGTCACTTTGAGGGTTTAAAGACTCTTCTTGGTTCAGGAGATAACTCTTATTCCTCTGGAAATACAAGCCCAAATAAACAGCTTGGTCACAGCATTTTGTCACAGCACTAGAAAAGTTCCTAAGACCAAGAGCTTCTGCCCAGCAGGGCCCTTCCCTGGCTGCCCTGTTCCCCTCCTCCCTGCGCTCCATGTGGGTTGACTGGGCTTCTGTCCTTGACTTGAAGGTGCTGTGAGCTGACCAGCTGGGACTGCTCTCACTGCTTGACATCTGCCTGCCCCTCACTGCTTGCACGCTAGGCAGTCTTCCCACTTACCATGGGTAAGGAAATGGGAACCACCTCTCAGGAAAGCAGCGCCACCACTTGGTGAAAAAGCCCTCGGTGAAGCCCTCTGTGACTTCAGGGTACTGACATGAGAAACTCTGAATCTCTGCAGACAACAGAGGCTGTCCTGTCTTAGTGACACAGAGAGAGAGAGAAGGCCACAATTAGTTACCTCAGCTTGGCAGGGCTTGATCCAGCCTTTTATGGGCAGGCTGTCCATAGGACAACCTGGCTTCTTACTTACCTTGATCACCAGAGGACGGAGTCTCTCAAAATTCTTCGGAGTGTCTTCTGGGAGCGTTACCTTGAGGGGTAATATCTGGGCACAGCCAGTGCAGTTGGCAGGGATGGGCTCTGACTTGTTCTGCTCACAATTATATGGTGACCAAGGGTCAAAGTCTGAGAGGAAGACACAGAGAGCAGACAGAAACAGAACAGGTAGTGAGCACAGTAGCCCAGGACAAGAGAAGACGGAAGAGCAGCAGTTTCCTCTGGAGAGCTCTGGGAAGGAGAGGCGCTTCTCCTCACACGCTTTCCCATACTTTGTGGAAAGGCTCAACACGCACATGCATTTCCTAAACCAAACCCCTCAGCAGAGCAGGACAGCTGCAACAGGCATTCAGCTACACAGCTCTCCTAGTCTCTAACCTGACACGCCTGCCGTCGTCAGCACAGGGTGGGGCAGTGTCAAGAGGCTCCTGGTGCATGGACACACACATGTATTCTGGTGTGGCCTGCACCCTCAGTTCTTATACACACCTGGGTGGGGCCAAGATGACCTTGGAAAGGAAGAGTGAGGTGAGACAGACGGATGGAAACTCTCTCTGGGCATTTTTGGCACGGTGAACTGCCTCGTCTATAAGCAGTGTTCCACCTCACCTCGAAAGGGACGTGCTCCTACCAATTGGTGCTTCCAATTCCAAGGATGGTAATGTGGTCAGGACAGGAGTCCCACCCAGACCTGAGCTTAGGTGGCAGCCAGCTGCCTGGTACTCCTTGGGTTCTGTGACGGATCCTTACCCACAGCCTCTTTTTATCATGTTCTAACCTATTATTTTATTAGTTACTTCCTGTTCTATGCTAAGAGCTGTGTTTGTTTCCAAGATGTTTCACAAGAGAATTCTAGAGAGCTCCTACAACAGAAAGACAACACAACCACGGGTGGCTGAGACAATTGGCCTTTTAAACCAATACACACACTTGGAAAACTGTTCCTCAACTGGGCATGGTGGCACATGCCCTCAATCCCAGCACGTGGGAGGCAAGGCAGGAGGATCTCTAAGTACAAGGCCAGCCTGGTCTACGGACTGAATTCCAGAACACCCAGGGCTTCACAGAGAAACCTGTCTCAAAAACCAAAACAAATTAGAACAGAAAACTATTCAATAGAACATTCTGAGACAGACAGACAGACAGAACACTTTTTTTTCCTTCTAAAGACAGTGGCAGGTGCAGGATTCTCACCAGAAGGGACTGCAGTGTGCACTCCGTTTTCTGAGTCTCGGACCAGACACAGTGCCTGGCTTCCTTTGAGAGCTGTCTCCACTTCCAAGGCTCTCAGGCAGATGCTACAGCTTTCCTGTGAAACACCTCGTCCCCTCAGGGCTCTCTAGGGCCCGTTGGAATCCCGAGGGCCACCTGTTTACGTGTGGCACATAGCAGGCTGCCAAGTTACACATTTTTCTTCCCTTCTTGAATATTCTCAAATGTTTCTTATTAAGAATGAAATATAGCCAGGCGTGGTGGCCCATGCCTTTGATCCCAGCACTCGGAAGGCAGAGGCAGGTGGATTTCTGAGTTCGAGGCCAGCCTGGTCTACAGAGTGAGTTGTAGGACAGCCAGGGCTACACAGAGAAACCCTGTCTCGAAAAACAAAAAGAATGAAATATGATGAGTTCTTGTCAAAAGACAAGAATTCTCTCCAGGTAACAGATGCACAAGGAAGCATAAATAAAGAGAAGTTGGCATGAAGCAAAAGAGAACAAGGGAAAGAGCCCCCCCCCCCAACCTCATGGAGTTGGCCTGCCTCAGCTTGCTCAGTGTGAGGCTCCTTTCTCAGCTCCCAGAACAGACCTGTATGTGCATAAGAAGTTCCCAAGGCACATTAGATGTGGGAAGAGCACTAGGGACAGAAGGGGACAGCGCTGCAGCAAAATGTGAGGAGGACTTCAGGATGCCTAGCGCTCCTCCCACAGGAACTTGAAAATCAGGAGCTTTTGAGCATAGGTTTCCAGATGTTTTAGGAAAATTATTCTAGGTTGCGACAAGGGTGTCCTGAGAGAAAGGCCGGTCAGAGGAAGGCCTGGTTCTATCTTGGTTTTACCCTTTGTTAAGGAGCACTTGATGAGAAGAGACAGTGCTGAGAAGCCAGAGGTGTGGAGTAGACTGCTTGAACTACAGGCCTTCCCTGGTGTCTGCAGGGTTGACACTGCCTTGTCCAGGGAGCGCCAGCATGGGAGAGCTGCAGACTTCCTCACACTGAGCACCACATTGCAGACCTGGTCTGTCAGCATCAGTTAACTATGAAAATCTTCCCGGGGAGGGGGTGAGAGATGAGTGCCAGGACAAGGGGGAATCTTCTAATCAGGGCAGATGCTTGGTGGGCTGGCAGCCGCAGCTCTGAACCTTTACCTGTGACTTGGGGTTTCGGCTTGGTTTGGGGGTGTTGGGGGTGGAGCATGGCAGGCATGCATTCCACTGTGGAGCTATGCCCAGAGGCCTGTGACGGTTCAGTTTTCTCGTGAGGTGATGGTGTCCAGGTGGGAGGCCTTGGCAAGTGCTGACAGAAACACTAAGAAACTGGGGACCAAGAGGAAACCCTGGGGTGCCGCTCCCTAAGTCTAAGCGATCCACACCAGTGCTAATAGGGGCTGGACACAGGGGAACAGTACAAGAGGTAATTAATATCTCAGTATGTAAATGTCATAAGCTTCCTGGCCAGGAGTGGTGGCACATGGCTGCAATCCCAGCTTCTTGGGAGGCTGAGGCAGGAGGATTGTGACTTTGAGGTTAGCCAAAGCCACACAGCAAGCCCTCACCTCAAAAATAAACAAAACAAAACAAAAACCAGTTTTCTTATTCTTCTAGCCATGATGTCAGCTGAAGTGGAAAAAGGACCCGATTCACACTAACAGCAGGGACTTACCAAGGGCACGACCGAGCAATGAGCACACGTGCTATGATCCTGACAGAAAACCAGACTCCATGTGAATGCACTGCAGTGTGGAAGAGGTTGCTCTGGCCTGAGCAGTGAGGCCTGTGGAGACACTGCTTGTCTCACAGGTCACATGGTGCGTCCGTCCCCAGGGAGGAAGCACTCGTGGGGACAGAAGCCATGGGAGAACTTGCTGTACTTTCCCCACTTAATTTTGCTTTGAACTCAAAATTGTTCTGGAAACTAAAGTTTACTTTTTGTTTAATCTCCTGGAATGTGATCCAGAAGTGCCTGGTTTCCCTATTACAGGAAGGCTGAACAGTGCCTTGCAGAGAAAATATGCTAATCATTTTTATTCAGGCATGGATAAAAATGTTGCTGACTGAGGTCAGTGTGAATAAACCAACAGCACATACTGAATAGAGGGTCTTTAAACAGGAGCGCCGGGCGTGTGGCACACACCTTTAATCCCAGCACTTGGGAGGCAGAGGCAGGCGGATTTCTGAGTTCGAGGCCAGCCTGGTCTACAGAGTGAGTTCCAGGACAGCCAGGGCTACACAGAGAAACCCTGTCTCGAAAAACCAAAAAAAAAAAACCAAAAAACAAACAGGAGCACACGTAGGATAGAGTTATGTGTTAATTATACAACTACTGCAGAGCCAGGCCCTGGGCCTCCTTCAACGACAAAGAGTAACCACAGTGTGGGGAGGACTGGGTCTTACAGATGCTCACACATCCAAGGGGTCTGGCACCCTCACATAGTCATATGTGCAGGCAAAACATGATGTACATAAAAATAAACAACTCTTCAAAAAAAAAAAAAGAATCAGGAATTTCTATCTGCAGGAAAGAAGTAACTGATCTCTAATCTTGCAATATATACAGAAGTAAATTCCAGATTATTTAAAGATATGAATGATACAAATTTAAAGAATAACTAGAGAAAAATAGGACATAGGACATGATTTTTATTATATTGCTATTATTAGCATTTTACTTTTATGGATGTGTTGTCCGAATGTATGTTTGTGTACTATATGTATACCTGGTGTCCGAAGGAGCCAGAAAAGGATTGAAGTTACAGAGGTTGTGGTGGGTGTTGGGAATTGAACCTGGGTCCTCTGGAAGAGCAGGAAGTGCTCTTAACCACTGAGCCATCTCTCTAGCACTTTTTGATCTTGTCTCTTTTCTTTTCTTTTCTTTTCTTTTCTTTTCTTTTCTTTTCTTTTCTTTTCTTTTCTCTTTTCTTTTCTTTTCTTTTCAGACAGGATCCCTCTAGGTAGCCCTGGCTGTCCTGGAACTGGTTATATAGATCAAGCTGGTCTTGAATTGAGAGACTCGCCTGTCTCCATCTCCTGAGTTCTGAGATTAAAGGCCTTTGCAACACCACCCTCCCTTCCACTTTTAGAGACAAGGTTGTTTTAGGGACAGGCTAGCCTGGAATGTATTATATAGACCAGGCTGGCCTTGATCTCACAGAGATCTGCCCCTCACGTGCTTGGATTAAATGCCTGGCCTTGTGTGTTTGTTTTTGTTTTTAAAACCAAAGTCTTACTGGGTAGTGAGTGGCTTACAGTCACCAGGGGTTTAGCACAAGCTTGATCCCTTGAGGCCATGGTAGGAGAAAACTGGCTCCAGAAAGCTGTTCTCTAATCTTGACATGTGCACTATTGTGCACAAGCACACACACATAAAAATAAATAATTGGAGGGAGAGAGAGAGAGAGAGAGAGAGAGAGAGAATGAATGAGAGTCTTGGCTTTGAACTTGTGATACTTCCTTCTGTCTCGACTGCCCATAGGCTGTGATTACAATTATATCTGGCTCCGGGGCTGGCGAGATGGCTCAGTGGGTAAGAGCACTGACTGCTCTTCCGAAGGTCCTGAGTTCAAATCCCAGAAACCACATGGTGGCTTACAACCACCCATAATGAGTTCTGATACCCTCTTCTGGTTCGTCTGAAGTCAGCTACAGTGTACTTACAGTGTATAACAATAAATAAGTCTTTTTTTAAAAAAAAATTATATCTGGCTCCAAGATTATAGAGTACTTGTATGTAATTGTATGTGTATATGAACACTCCATAGTGTAGTATCAAAACAAAACCTGGAAACTAGCTAAATTACAGGATGGTATAAACATAAAATCCTTCAAAATTATACAATGGGTTGAATAGCACCACCACCACCACCACCACCCCCACCCTGGCCCCGACAGCCCTAATTCCTGTCCTTTCTGGATTTGCAAACAGTATCCTTGCAGATACAGTTACCATGGGGCCATACTGATGCAGAGCCCCCTGAACCCAATCTGAATGCTGCCGTGACAACAGGAGAGGACACACAAACCCACAGAGCAAAGATAGCGTGAGAGGATGGAGACAGACAGCGAGTGGGGCCACAAGTGGGCCACAAGCAAGGGCAGTCAAAGCTGCTACCGGCCACCGTGCCAAGGGCTGTTGCAAGCAAACATTTCGTTTCAGAACCCTGGCTCCCACAATTTCCAAAGGATAATTTGTGTTGTTTGGAGCCATCCAGATTGTAACACTTTGTTTTGGTAGAATTAGAAATTAGCATTGTGTCTAGGTAATAATACTATACATATAGTTGTTAATATATATATATGGCCTAAGAAGGATCATATATATTATGTATAAAAGCAGGTTTTAGGCCAAGTGTGGTGGTGCATGTACAGTAATCCTAGCACTTACTAAGAATATCATGAAGGCCATCCTGGGATATTGAGTAAGACCCTGTTTAAAATAAACACACACATACACACATACACATACACACACACACACACACACACACACACACATATATATATATATATATATATATATATATATATATATATATATATATATGAATGAGTATGGCTTAAGCCCAAGCCCTGGATTCAACCTTAGCATTAAATTAAAAAGGAGGGCTTTTTCATATGCAAAAGTGTTCATGTGTGTGCAAATGTGCATGTACATATACGAACATGCATATGGAGGATAGAAGACAGCCCTGACCTCAGCCCTCAATAATGCCACCCTCAGAAACACCATCCAAGCACCCAAGCCTGGCTTCCCCAGCACTGGGATCACAAGTGTGCACCCTCATGCCTGCTGCTCTCACACGAGTTCCAGGTACAAAACGCAGGTCCTCATGCTCACAGCGCAAGCACTTCACCAACTAAATGAGCCACCCCTCCAGCCCCAGTGAGTATTTTTATTTTTAAAAAAAATGTTTTAGTTAGGTATGGTGGTGCTTGCCTTTAATCCCAGCACTTGGAAGGCAGAGGCAGGCATATCTGAGTTCAAGACTAGCCTAAGTCTACACAGGGAGTTTCAGGTCACCAAACACACACTGACAGCTTGTCCCAAAATCAATCAATCAATTAAAAAACCAAACCAAAATGAAAAATGCTTTAATTGCTTCACAGTCTTTTGGCCAAGGTCATGTACAAAAATATTTTAAATTATTTTTATTGCTGCTTATGAGTATATGTGTGATACGTGTGTGGGCATTCTTGCCACAGTGTGCATGTAGAGGCCAGAGAACAACTTTATGGAGTCCGGTCTCTCCTTCCACCTTTCTGTGGGTTCTGGGAATCAAACTCAGGCTGACAGGCTCACAAGGCAAGCATCTTTACTCCGGGACCCAGTGTGCCAGCCCAAGAGTATTTTTCTTAAGAACAAACTATGTCTCTTAGCCAGGCAGTGATGGTGCAGGCCTTTAATCCCAGCACTTGGGAGGCAGAGGCAGGCAGATTTCTGAGTTCAAAGCCAGACTGGTCTACAGAGTGAGTTCCAGGACAGCCAAGACTACA
>NC_034610.1:24259910-24282252 GCF_900095145.1 Mus pahari | reverse complement strand
AAAAAAAAAAAAAAAAAAAAAAAAAAAAAAAAAAAAAAAATCTTGTCTCTATTGATTTTATACGTTAAGTATCTTCTTAGTGAAATGTCTCTGGAGATCGGGAAGACTCACACCAAGATTATCAATGAGACAGATCTAGTCTCTCCTAAGGCGGCCCTAAGAAGTCCCTGCAGGAACAGAGCAAGTGGCCAGATGATGGCTAGCAAAGTGGGGGGAAAGATGAGGGCTAAGGACTGTGAGGACCACGTAACACAGGTTGCCCAGGTGTCAAGGGGAGAGGGACTTTTGCTTTCTACACAGCCCTGATATCACTGAAGAGGAATGGTGCCCTGGATTATGGTAGAGATGGGGGACATGGAGGTAGAGGTTCATCTTCCCACAGTATCCCACAGAGGTGTGGCTGGATCCAGCTGGCTCTCCATCTCCATAAAGGTTTTGTCTGTAATAGTAGCAGGAGTTGCCACACTAGTGAGCAGAATCCTCTTTGGGAAGACAGCTGCCGCAGCTGCAGCACGCGACCCTGGCTCAGCACCTTCCTCCAGCTCTATAAAACGCTGCTTCCTGTTTCTGCACTGCCTGTGGTTCCCACCCACTCCAGTTTGTAGCAGGAAGGGAGAGGCCTCCCAGGAAGGCACTCAGCGACTGTCCATATTTCCCTAAGCCCCTTACTGCAGAGCCCGTCCTCTAACAACTAGTTACATTAGAAAACAAAGCCAAGGGTGGCCCAGAGGAGAAAACCTTGGCACCAATTCAGTACAGTCAGACCTCAGCACACACGCCCTCCGCAGTGTCCAACCTCCAAATCAAGGTGACATGTGCCCACTCAGGACATCTCCATCACCACTTCTCTTGCTTGCTTTCTCATCCTAGCAATGTGCTCAATAAAGCTCACAACCTTTTTTCCAAGTTCTCCCCAGGGTTTGGATCATCCCATTGTTTGAAATGTCCAGAGCCAGTGTCTCAGCCCAAACAGCCTTGAAGTGCGTGTGCAGAACCGCAGACTACCACCTTTTCTCACACACTGGGCCCTGTGCAGAGAGTGGGTGGGCTGACCTACTGTCAGGGACCTCCTGATGCCTATGAGATGCTTACAAGGAAAACTGGCGGCTCATGCTGGTCCCATGCAGATAGCCATGGCGCAGCCTGGAAGTCTCAGTAGGGAAGGCTTTTCACACACATTATTAACCTAGCAGAAAGCAAGGCTCGAATAAATCCCCTTCTGGGTAGAAAGGACAGTGAAGAAAGAAAAACCTTGAAGCTCCGGCTCTGTGGGGCAGGACTGAGGCCATCTGTGGTGCTGCACACAACAGTGCAGTGCATACACCGAGGACAGCAGTGCAGGGTGTACACAGATGTACACAGAGGAGGGGCGCCTCCCACTTTTCAGAACCCTCACTGGGGAAGAACATCAAATTAGGAGCAGCCTCCTGGTGCTCTCACAGGGCCCGCAGCCTGACGTCCTACTCTAGGATGTGCTCAGAAGAACCTGCAGAGCCCATGACCAAGGGCCCTCAGTCTCATGGCTGTGATCACTGCCTGATCAGTGACCCTGGCAAGTTCCTGTTACAGAGCCCCTTCCAGCGGACGGTGGAGGAGGCCTTTTCAAGGTCCCCTGCGTCGAAGGCAGCACGCCCAGAATCATTTCCACACAAATCAAGAATGGATAGGGCACCCTATGCCAAGCATTTTACTTCAGGAACACTGCACTCGAACTATCCCCATAGAGTCCCACCCTCCTGAGTTCTCACAGGCAGACACCAATCAGGCTCCAGCTTTAGGCGAGCTACTCAGCCTCCACCACAGCGCTCTCCTCACTGAGGCCGCAGCAGCACAGTGCCATTCCAGAGCGCTTCCGCAGGCCAGGCTGTGAAAACCCCTAGCACCAGCACCACCTAGAGCCCGATCTCCAGCGCCTTGAGGAAAAAGGCTCTTATTTCCACCACCGTTTTTGTTTTGTTTTGTTTTGTTTGTTTTTGTTTTTTGAAATCTAAGTATTTCATAGCTGGGCTGAGACCTGGACCCTACGCCTTACTAATTCCTTAGTTCTGAAGCCAAACTCCTCGATGACACTGGATCCGTGTCCTCCTCCCTTGGAAGGTGCGGAATGCAGAAAGCCCCACTTGTAAGCAGAGATCCAGCGCCTCTGCATGAGGGCCAGCCCAGGCCTCTGCACTGTCACAGTGTACGGACTGAAAACTGTCCACTGACTTTAACTCGGGTGGCCTGTGTGAGTATAGTGGGGTGTTATTCCTAGAGCATAAACACCAGTGGCAATCTCATGGAAGAAAATGCTCCCCACTGCCCAGCAACAATTAAGTGTCATAGTTCCTCAGGGGGGGTATGGTCTCATGAGCCCCTCCTCATTAGGGACAGAATGATGCTGGCTTCATCCTGTACAGACAGCCACAAGGATCTTTAAATTTTGGGGTTTTTTGGTTTTGTTTGTTGTTGTTATTGTGTTTTTAAGACAGGGTTTCTCTGTGTAGCCCTGGCTATCCTGAAACTCACTCTGTAGATTAGGCTGCCTTTGAACTTATAGAAATCCACCTGCCTCTGCTCCCAAGTGCTGGAATTAAAGGTCTGTACCACCAGCTGGGCATGGTGGGGCACGCCTTTAATCCCAGCATTTGGGAGGCAGAGGCAGGTGGATTTCTGAGTTCGAGGCCAGCCTGGTCTACAGAGTGAGTTCCAGGACAGCCAGGGCTATACAGAAAAACCCTATCTCGAAAAAACAAAAGCAAACAAACAAACAAAAGGGCTGTACCACCTTTGCCTGGCAGCCACAGTATCTTTAAAGTGAATGTTTTCAGCAACATTCAAATTCTTATCATGTCAGAAATCTGTGAGGGAAAATGTCAAGTTGCTTAAATTGTGTATATATTTTCAAATGGAATTAACTATGGTACTGGAAATTGGTATTCAAGCATATGGCAATAAATAAATATGGTATTTCCGGTTAGTTTAAAAATAAATCCCCACAGACAAAAAGTCATGGGGCTGAGTTCTTATCACACAATGTTCTCTTCCTCTGGTTTTTATCTAACTTGGGACATCTCTTCAGAACTTCCACAAATGTACAAAGATAGCTTTCAAAGGTGACCAATCCAAGGGGCGGTTTTTATGACTGATAAAGTCAGGCTTTAAGAAATGACATTCTGATTTTATAAAAGTTAGCTTAAACCAGTCAAGTTTTCTCTGGAAACATTTTCTAAAAAACTTATCCTGGATTCTAAAGGTTTCAGAACAAAGTTATACAAGAATGTGGCCAAGGGAGGTTAACAGGACAAAGGCAACAACAACAACAACAACACAAAGCACAGGGTCTGGGCAATCTGACCTGACACTTCAAGTTCAATCCTCAGCACCCCGTCAACAGGAGACAACCAACTCCCGGGAGATGCTCTGTCCTGCACTATGGTGAGTGCTGTGGTACACATGTGCACACACACGTGTGTGATACAACATTCACACACACAATGCGGCACATAGACACTCAGCACTCTCACACACTCACACACGATGAGGCACACACACAATGCACACAACACTAATAAGCACATTTTTCTCAAAATCTAATGGGGTTTGGGAGTAAGCACAGCAGAAGGTTCTAGCACAGACTACTCACACAGTGCTGGGTTTAATCTCCAGAATGGAAGAGGAGAAAGAGGAGGGAGAGGGTGAGGAGACAGGATTCATTCCCTTGAGCACTATCCCTCTACTCAAACAGTAGATCTGGAGTGATCCCGTACCTCACTATTTTCATGTGCGGCCAAGAGGCTCTGCTGCCACCGCAGCACTGCTGGTCTCCTCAGCTCGTTGGGCTGGCAACACTGCCACACTCTGGGGCACTACACCAGTGTCACTGACTAACTGTGGTAGCGAGAAGGAGCAAGCTGAGTAAGTGAGACCCGCGGCCCAATCAGATAACAGCGGTTAGAGTTGTCTGGCAGAGAACCTGGGGAGAAGGCTCTTCTGGGGACCCCTTCCCTACCATGGCGTCCTAACATTAGAGGACTTGAACTTGGCCCCTCCAGACACACTTCTCTAGCAGGCCTAACTTCTCTGACGTCAGTTTCCTTGTCTGTAAAATATGGACGATACAGCTCCTCCCATAGTCTAAGTCAGACAATACTAGGAAGGTGTCTCTTATTAGACCGAATAATCCTTTTCCATCAAATACTGTCAAAACCCCTGGATCTCAGGTTGGGCATAAAGGTTCATGCCTGTCATCCCAGCTTTGGCGGGTCTGAGGCCAGCCTGAGCCACAAACCAAGTTCTAAGTTGGGCTCATCGACACGAGATCCTATCTGAAACAAACAAACAAAAAGAACATCACACTCCTCCGTGCAGCCTTCTACCTGGGAAGGATTTGTCCTCCTCTCTTCCTTGCAGAGGAGCGCCCTCATTCTCTGGCATATACTTCTTGGTAATGGGCAAGGACACCAGCCGAATGTGATGAATGAGTGAGCGCCAGGTGTGAGCTCCAGAAAGCACTGGCTCAGGTGCTAATGAGCTAAAAGGCTGAATTACAAAGTAGGCAGTGAACAAGATTAATCCCAGGGTTAGGAGGACCTAGAAGGAAAGACAAGAGTGACATTAAGAGTTGCCCCAACACAGAAAGTCCCGTATCACCGAGGAGAGAACAAGCCTCTTGGCTACTTCGAGTGTACCTAGGGCTACTCCACAACCATCAGCCAGCCATCTGCTTGCACCTCCAAGGGCAGGCATTTAAAGCTCAAGAGCTACAAGCCTGCAAGGCTCCTGAGCTTCCATCCCGCTGCCAGGTGCTACGCCCACTACACAAACACACAGCTTTCGTCTAATGGCAATCAACAGCACAGTCACATTTCCCTAGTAACACAGGTCGGCAAAAACAAAGGCCAGGGCTGGTGAGATGGCTCAGTGGGTAAGAGCACCCGACTGCTCTTCCAAGGGTCCTGAGTTCAAATCCCAGCAACCACATGGTGGCTCATAACCATCTGTAACAACACCTGACGCCCTCTTCTGGAGTGTCTGAAGACAGCTATGTATGTAATTACATATAATAAATAAATAAAGCTTTTTTAAAAAAAAAGAACAAAGGCCAGTTCACACTAGGAGAACACAGCTCGGCACTGAGACGAGTCCACAGTAACTGGGAGGGATGCTGAGGCGACATGGGCTCACCGAGTGACACATTACCTTATACACGGCTATAAGGAGAGGGTACTGGGGTGGTCCCCTCTGAGGTTCATTCTTTTCCAGTAGCTGTCTGATAAATTTTTCGATTGCCTTCTCGGACATTCCACACTGATGGCCTGTCTGTCTCACCAAATCAACAGTCTCTGAAAGTTTGTCATAGATGCTGATCTCATTAGCAGCAAGAGCCATGTCTTCCAAAATGAAGTCCCTGAAAGGGAACAAAAGGAAAGGACAGTTCCTTTAAAGTTCCTCCTAACCAAGACTACCTCTTTCAACAATGATTCTTGACCCTCTGAGAGAACATTTTTTTGTTTTCCCTCCCAAACCATACCAAATACTTTTCAACCAAATACAATGAACACCTAAAAACAATGTCAAACTGTTGTATATGCAACACTTTTGAAACGAGCGTTTTCTGTTTTGAGCCCTGCTGCTCGGGTGCTATGGTTCTGGGGCCTGAGTGACTCAGTCTCTTAGGTGCTAAGATTATAGCTCAGACAGGCCACTGTATCCAGTGTATGCATGAGTCATAAACTGTCATTTAGCTAGGCTGTATGTGGTATGCATGCCTTCAATCTCAGTACTCAGGAGGCAACGGCGGGTGGATCTGTGTGAATTCAAGGCGAAGCTGGGCACCATACAGCAACCCAGACTCAAAAAATTTTTTTAAAAAAGATTTGAACTCAGGATGTCTGGAAGAGATATCAGAGCTCTTAATAGCTGAGCCATCTCTCCAACCCAATTGTTAAAAATGAAATGCCTTCATGCTTTTTTCATATCGGAGGACCAGTGCTTAGGACCTTCCCACCTCCAGAAGGGCAGAGGGTACTCTTACTTGCCTACTTCAGTCTCCAACCTTGAAAAGCACTGACACAGTGCATGCAGATTCCTCAGTAAGGACTTGTTTCACCTGTTGGCTAGATCAGCAGCCAAGCAGCTCCATAAAGCAGTGTCCTGACACGTCACCGCTCAGGGTGACAAGAGTACAGCTCTCTATTCCTTATCACATCTGACTTAAAAGCAACCACTGTTCTAAAAGTGGTGGCTCACTGCGGCTTTGATCTCGTTCTCTGAAGGTTGGTGATGCTGAGCGTCTTCCCCTGTGCTTACAGGGCGTTTAGGTCACCCTTCTGCAGGCAGGGCTGTCTTCTGTGCATTTCTCTTGGGCCACTTCATTCTTAGTTTGTAGGAATTCTCACTGTGCTGGACACCAGTCCTCATCAGTCCCTGCAGACATTCCCTTCAGGCATCTCCCTGTTGGTACCACCAGGACTGAACCATCCACTCAGCTCTAGCTCATTTTCCTTCTTTCTTCCTTGTTAAAATTTTTTAAATTTATTTATCTTTAAAGAAAAAGGTGTTGTGTGACCTAGGCTGGCCTCCAACTTGATATTTAGCAAAGGCTGTCCTTGAACTCCTAACCCTTGGGTGTGCACCACCATAGTGGGCCCTCTGTGACTTCCTTTTTGTACTTTATCTTTTTTTAAGTTACATATGCGTGTGAGTGCAGGTAGGTGCACACATGTGCAGGTGCAGATACCATGAGTTTAGCACACATGACCTGAGTGCTGGGAACTGACCTGTGTCCTCTGTAAGAGCCCTCCCTCCCCACCTCTCTCTCTCTACCCCAGCCCTACTTCATTCTCTTGAGGCATCCTTGCAGCACAGCTTTAAACTCTGCACTAGCCCAGTGTCTCCATCATCGCTGCTTGTGCTTCTGGCCTTACCCTTCGGAAGCCAGTGCCTCCTTCAGCATCACAGGGGTTTTTAACTTTGACAGTTATTTTATGTATTATAGGTGTTTTGCCTGCAAACTATGTCCATGTACCACATGTATGCATGGTGCCCTCAGAGGCCAGAGGATGGCACCAGATCCCCTAGGACTGGAGTTACAGATGGCACTGAGTCACTGTGTGGGTGCTGGCAATGGAACCCAGGACCTCTGGAAGAGAAGCCAGTGCTCATAACCACTGAACCACTGCTCCAGCCCCACAGAGGCCTTTCTTTATGTTTTCTGCTAAGAATTTGATTATTTTTATTTTAGAGAAACCCTGCTTTGTTGTTTATTTGATGCACTGCCCCAGTGACATCCCAGTCAGCATCACTGGGAGAATGAAGTATGTGAAGTAAGAACTCACGAAGAAAGACCAGCACACTACTACTGGTGGGGGTGTAAAACAGTGCAGGAAAAACCAGGTGTCAGTTTTAAAATATTAAACACTGAGGGCTGCAGAGATGGCTCAGTAGTTAAGACTGCTCTTCCAAAGATCCTGAGTTCAATTCCCAGCAACTACATGGTGGCTCACAACCATCTGTAATGGGATCCAGTGCCCTCTTCTGGTGTGTCTGAAGACAGCTACAGTATAGTCATATACTTAAAATAAATAAACCTTAAAAAAAAATTGAGTTTACATATATCATACAACTCTACTCACAGGTATGTACCCAAAAGAACTCAAAACAAGTGTCCACACAAATACTTGAACTTGAACACAAATGTTGCAGCGGGCATTATTACTCCAAAGGTCTGAAGTACAAATGCAGGGATGGAATGTGGCAGGTGCATTTATGGATATTACAGACAACGAGAATGATGGAGTCATAACACAGGCTGCGTAGCCTGCAGTGTAGAAACAGGGTGATGAGTGGAAGACAATCAGAGAGATCAGCCAAGAGCAGGCGAGGCTGCAGACACAAAGCCCACCAATGCTAATGCTCGCCTCAGGGAGAGGCCGGAGAGAACAGACAACAGCCCATATAGGCAGGGTCTCTCCAGAGTGACAGGCTGTGAGCATAAACTGTGCTTCTCAAGTGGGTGAACTCTGAAGAAATACTACATATATAGAGTATATATATATATATACATACACATATATATATTCTTTTTTCATCTTTTAGTTTTTAGAGTCATGGTTTCTCTGTGCAGCCCTGGCTGTCCTGGAACTCACTCTATAGATCAGGCTGGCCTCGAACTCAGAGATCCCCCTGCTTCTACTCCGGAGTGCTAGGATTAAAGGCATGTGCTCCTACCACCCATCAGCAAATTATATCTTTTTTTTTTTTTTTTTTTTTTTTTTCGAGACAGGGTTTCTCTGTATAGCCCTGGCTGTCCTGGAACTCACTTTGTAGACCAGGTGGGCCTGCCTCTGCCTCCCAAGTGATGGGATTAAAGGCATGCACCACCACTGCCCGGCTATATATCCGTTTTTTTAAACAGCCATCCTAGTTAACACTTTAATGACACACTTTGAACTTTAGAATTGCAGTTGTTGCAGTCACAAGCAAGCTTATTTTAAACAGTTTATCAAACCTCTTTTTCCAGAGCCCACCTTTAGCAGTTGCTACTTATTTTTATGATTTTGTGCCAAGTAGGAAAGGTTTTAATGATTCCTTTAAAGAAAACTATGAATATCAAAATTAAAAATACAACCTTGACTGTAAAGAATTTTGGTAAAGGCCTAAGACCTGCACAACAAAAGGCCGTATTTCACACTTCAGCAACTGCAGAGAACTTACTTTTAAATTGGTGTACTTTAAAATCTAAAAGGTAGGGCTGGTGAGATGGCTCAGTGGGTAAGAGCACCCGACTGCTCTTCCGAAGGTCCGGAGTTCAAATCCCAGCAACCACATNCTGGGACTAAAGGCATGCGCCACCACGCCCGGCAGCAAATTATATCTTAATAAAGGTTGATATGTGTTTATGGATTTGAACTTATCCCTCTTGTGGCATTTATTATACTCTATGTTCTGTCTCCTACTGCCCAGTCATTGGTGTCTGAATCCTATGAGGGCAGGATACATACGATGTATATATCCTTACCAGAGGTCAATGTCTGGTGCTGATAATAAAGATTTGCATATACTTGGTGACAAACAGAATGATAGAGCCGGGTGTGGTGGTGCATGCCTTTAATCCCAGCACTCGGGAAGCAGAGGCAGGCGGATTTCTGAGTTCAAGGCCAGCCTGGTCTACAGAGTGAGTTCCAGGACAGCCAGGGCTATACAGAGAAACCCTGTCTCGAAAAGCCAAAAACAACAACAACAACAACAAAAAAAAACCCCAAAAAACAAACAAACAAACAGAATGATAATGGCTGGCTGAGGATGGACATGAGAAATCATAAAAGGATTCTTTTAGAAACCCACAGGTCTGGGGCTGGGGATGCTGCCCAGCTGGCAGACTGTTGGCCTGGCATGCAGAGGCCCAAGGTTCAGTCCTCAGAGCTGAGTAAACTTGGGCATGGTGACACGCATGCGCACGGTGGGAGCAGGAGGACCAGGAGTTCACCCTCCACTCACAGAAAATCTAGGCTGGCTATGCAGACCTGAAACTCATGGAAAGCCTCCTGGCTCCGTGTGGGATCACAAGCGTGTATGAGGGCTGGAGTGACAGCTTGGTGGGTAAAAGCCCTGGCTCCCCCTCTAGAGGACCTGGCTGTGATTCAGAGCACCTATGGTGACTCGCACCATCAGTAACTCAAGACCCAGGGAACCGAACCTGATGCTGTCTCTGGCCTCTGAGAATATTGCATGCATATAATGCACAGACACCCACATAGGCAAACACCATATACACTAAAAGTGAAATCTTTTAAAAATAAAAGTATTTTAAAGGCGTGCACCATCATGCCTGGCCCTCCAATATAGATTTTCTTACTGCATGTATCCCTGCTATAAACTACTTGTTAGTATGTGCGGAATAGAACAATCATTTGAAGTCACCCAGGTCAATGTCTTAATTTCTGGGTGAAGAAAAGATGCATCTGAGCCAGTTAGCTGCATGTGGACCTCACTCTGTCCATAAAGCCCTTGATGAGCAACCAGAAGGGACTAGAAAGCATTAAGAGCCACTCTAAGGGCAAACCAAACAAATCAAGGTGTAGTGTTTCCAAGCCAGGTACTGGTGGCACAAATCTTGTGACCCCAGCACAACTGGGAGGGGCTGGCTGGAGCTAAGGATGTAGCTCAGTTGGTAGAAGGATTGCTCAGTGTGCACAAAGTCCTGAGTTCCATCCCTAGCACTGTAAGAAACAGCCCTCGGTATAGGCAGGAGGGTCACAAGGTCAAGGTCACTCTGGCTACAGTGCAAGTTCAAGGCAAGCCTGGAATACACAGAGCTATACTCCCTCCAGCCAAAAAGGAAACCTTCCAAAGAACACTGAGTTCGGAGATCTCTGTGAAGCTCCTACTGCTACTCTGATGGACAAAGGAAATGAGAGCTGTCAAGGAAAGACAGCCACAGGTCACAGCAGTTCAGTGGCTGCGTGAGAAATCCACGGGGAGGGCCTGGGGGTTCAAAGCAGTGGTGGCAAGATCAAGGCTCTGGGCTCAATCCCCAGCACACGCAAAGGAGAATAAAATGATATTGCCTTATGATCCAGTAATTCCAGAGACAGCATTCTTCTGTTTAAACTGGAGACTTTAAAAATGATCATACAGAATCTTAGGAGCTGGTTACAATGTTAATTAGATAACAACAGGAAGCAGGAAGTTACAGCAGGCAGCGGGCATGAGAAGGGTGAGTGAGCTGAGGCTGATGACAGACAATCCATTTACCTCCAGAGAGAGGGCCCAGCCTGGCAGAAGGGAGCTTGCCTCGGAGGGAAGTTCAGAAGGCTGAGCTTGATCACTTAGCAGTGGTTCAACCCTGCAAGGGCAGAGGCAGGGTCACCAGGGAGTTAGGAACCACGGCTTCCATCCCACCCTTCAGTCGTCCTCCATTAACAATGGGAGAGATGTTTCAAGACCCTCAGTGTACGCCTGAAACCACATTGTACTGAACTGTCAGACACCAGGTTCTCTCATACACACTTATGAGTAAGTTTAACTTACAAATGACAAAATAGAACAGTGACAATGAATCTAGTCTCATTCTCAAATGTCTTGTACTTACCCTTCTTAGGATTCTGTGAGGTGCTAAATATATATGCAAATCACATGAGGGGAAGGACATAGGCGCCTTTCTTACTTAACAGCATTAGGAAGGGTTACGCCGGGGACCAGACACTACAAAGTTACTAACAAGAAGGTGACAGACACGCACACAGGAATGCTGAACAAGGCATGCTACTCAGAAGGGCACACAACTCAGACCACAAGCACTGCCTATTGCTACAACTGCCCAATGGGCATTTCTGACTGCAGGGACTACAGCCATGGGGGGGGTTACTGTACTGAGTTCCTACAGGTCTGGGAGTGGGGCTTGACAAAATGGTGACCTTTCACACCTCTTCCCTGCGGATCAAAGGCACACTCGGGTCATGGGTTCAAGCCCCAGCACTGTAAAATGAACGGAAGTAACAAAGGCACACTCCCTTTTAAAGTGACTGCTTCAGGACAGCAGCTCTCAGCCTAAAGTGATTGTGATGTCATTACCATATCTGGTGATATCTGAAAGTTGGGGATAAGGATTGTTTGTTTATTGTTTTTATTGTCAAAAGTAGAGGAGTCCTATTAGCATCTAGTGGGTAAAGAGGCAATATCACACAGGGCCCAAACAGTCCACCACATAAGAATGGTCTTGCTCAAAGAAAAGAGAGCTGCCCCTGGTTTTCAAGACAGGCTTGCAGAGGTGAGCCAGGATGCTGGTCTGCAGTGGAGGGGGACTTCAGGAACAGAAGCAGGGAAGCTCTGCTGAGCCGTTCCCCACAACTCCACCTGGGCCTCAGTCCCCATGGAAACAGCGCAAGAGCATGGCTCGTGGAACTTCTTGGACAGAACTTGTTAGGAAAAAGCTTGTGGAGGGCTGAGCATGGTAGGACCATCCTGGAATTCCAGAACTGGGAGGCAAGAACACCAGGAGTTCCAGGCCATTCTCAGCTACATACGGGGTTCAGGGCAATCTTGTAAGATCCTGATTCAAAAACATGGACAAACAGGAAAGAGAGATAGGTCAGCAATTAAGAATGCTTGGGGCTCTTGCCAAGGATCTGGGTTTGGTTCTCAGCACCCACATCATGGCGCGCAACCACCTGTAACTCCAATTCCAGGGAATCTAATACCTTGTTTTAAGTTCTGTGGGCACTACATACATATGGCTGGGCAGTGGTGGCGCACGCCTTTAGTCCCAGCACTTGGGAGGCAGAGGCAGGCAGATTTCTAAGTTCGAGGCCAGCCTGGTCTACAGAGTGAGTTCCAGGACAGCCAGGGCTACACAGAGAAACCCTGTCTTGTCTCAGAGAGAGTGAGAGAGAGAGAGAGAGAGAGAGAGAGAATATAAATGTAAGTGTCACTCTTGCAACAGTTCCTCCAGTGACATGAACACTGACATGAACGGCTGTGGCGGCCCAGTGACTTTAAGTCACAATACTGATCCATTTAGCTAGTGTACACATCCTAGCTTCTAACAATGAGAGCAATACCCAGAGGAGTTCTTTCCCCTAGCTAGCTCCCTAGTGGGGATGGTGTGCACACTCCATACATACATTCCATTCAGTGTCATCCCAAGGTTCTCATGACTTAAGGCAGTCTACCTAAGAGAACAATACATTCATTAGATTGCAATTAAGAACTTCCAAAAACCAGGCATAGTGGTGTATGACTTTAATCCCTGTACTTGGGAGGCAGAGACAGTAAGAGCTATGGATTTGAGGCCAGCCAAGTCTACATATTGAGTTCCAGGAAAGCAAGAGCTACATAGAGAGACCCTGTCTCAAAAATCCAAACCAAATAGAAATAGACAAAAACTATCAAGGAAGCCGGGCGTGGTGGCGCACGCCTTTAATGCCAGCACTCGGGAGGCAGAGGCAGGCGGATTTCTGAGTTCNAGGCCAGCCTGGTCTACAGAGTGAGTTCCNGGACAGCCAGGGCTACACAGAGAAACCCTGTCTCGAAAAACCAAAAAAAAAAAAAAAAAAAAACTACCAAGGAAAACTAAACATACTTAAGGGAGAGTAAATGGTAAAATATTAAAACAATTTGTGTGATTCAAAACAGTAATAATTTAGAACTATAAGTACTTAAATTTTGCAATACCATATTTTCACTACTGGTAAGCACAAAAGCAGAAAATGATACAGAAGTGTTGAAATGAACAACAGAAGCAATCCTAAGTGCATGTCAAAGGAAGGGAGACATGGCTTCTGAGGCGACTCCTGCACCGCAAGCTCACCACAGCCCAGACAGAAGTCCACTCACAGATTAGCAGAGTTACAAATATTAATGAGGAAAAGGTGGATGTAAATACAGAGGAAAATTACTTAGTCTTTGAGAAGTTAATGTTTAGTGAAAAAGTCACACAGGAAACAAAAATGGCATGGCACCATTACAGGAGTAACATGAACTAGTTAAACACAGAACCACACCACGACTCAGCAATTGTAGGGGCTAGGAGACCCAGGAAAACATCCAAGATTACAATGTTTTAGGAGGCTGCTAAGATGGCTCAGTGGGTACAGGTGCTTGCTGCCAACCCTGATAACCTGGGTTTGATTCTGAGGACCCACAGGTGGAGAGTGCCATCTCCTCTAGGCTGTCCTCTGCGGCCACATTTGCCCATAGCAGGTGTTCTGTGCGCTCGCTCTTCGCTCGCTCTCTCTCTCGCTCTCTCTCTCGCGCTCTCTCTCTCTCTCTCTCACACACACACACACACACTAAGTGTAATAAAATTTTAGTTATAAAGCATAAACTACAGAGATCTACCACATAGCAGCGCCACCCCACGGACACATCTCCATTCTCTATCTTCTCCCAAACCTTTAATCTGAAAGATTCTGGAAAGCAGAAGAACAATGAACACTCACAGTGTTCACTTAGACTTGTCTGTTGTCAGCACTGGCCCACATCTGCGCCCCACCCCCATTTCTTTCTCTCTCTCTTTCTGGTTTTTCAAAATAGAGTTTTCTCTGTGTAGCCCTGGCTGTCCTGGAACTAGCTCTGTAGACCACAGTGGCCTCAAACGTACAGAGATCTGCCTGCCTCTGACACCTGAATGCTGGGATCAAAGGTGTGCACCACCACACCTGGTTGTGTTTCTATCAAACTCACTTGAAGTTAACTGTGACACATTAAATTATCTCTAAATATTTCAGCATTCCATAAGAATTTCCCATGTGGCTGGAGAGATGGCTCAGCCGTTAAAGGCTAGGCTCACAACCATAAAATATAAGAGTTCGGTTCCCAGCACCCACGGCTGTCTCTCCAGCCAACCAGAGGAAAAAAGAAAAAAAAAAAAAAAGAATTTCCCATGTAACAACGGGCAGGCTTCACTGCCATTTCCACTAAAATTACTAATCTCTATTGCTACTCAGTATGTAGTTAAATCCCTTTCTCTGCACACGAACATACCTTTACACAGTCCTAAGATCGCCGACAGCCTTGGCTGCTGGCTCTGACCTAGTCAACACAGAACATCCCTAGTCTGACTTATTTTGCTTTCTCACCTTGCAGAAGTCTGCACATCTTTAAACTTACCTCTCTCTCCTCCAAGCCCTACCTTTTCCAGTTTCTGCCTTTAAACACTCTGTTCCCCTGGGAGCTGTAATGCCGGCTCTCTCTGCCCCCTCCCTTCAGAGTTAAATCTAGGAGGGGTGGCCTGTCTTCCTCAGCCCCCACTCCTTCACTAACCTGCTGAGTCACATGCCTGTGTTCTCACTTAGCCAATTTGGCTCTCGCTGGTCGCCAATGGCTGTCCTGGTGCCAAGTCCAAAGAGCGTCTTTCACTGACCGCTCTATGTGACCTCTGCACAGTATCTGCCGTCAACACCCATTTCTCCCTCAGTCCTTCAGCCTGGCATACCTGCCTTGCTCTCTCACACCAGAGATCACTATGTAGCAGCTGTCGTGATCTTCCCATTCCTTCCATAGCTTCCACTACAGCGGTGAGGGATCCCCAAATCTTCTTCAGCCCACAATTCTTTATAGAGCTCATGAGCCAACCTCTTATTTACCCACAGAGCTGACCTGATTCCCCACAAAGGAAGGTGTGTGTAGCTGAACTTGTCATTACATTAGCTCAGCCTCCTCCCCATCCTCTTCAAATGTTTACTTTCTTCTGTATACATGCACACATGTGGAGGTTGGCTGTGTCCTAGATGTTGGTCCCAGGGATCAAACTCAGGTCATCACACTCGATGGTAAATTCTTTCACCTGCTAAGCCATCCCTCCAGACCCTCCCTCCCTTTCTGTCTGTCTTTCCCCTATTTTTTTTTTTTTTTTGGTTTTTCGAGACATGGTTTCTCTGTGTAGCCCTGGTTGTCCCGGAACTCACTTTGTAGACCAGGCTGGCCTCGAACTCAGAAATCCGCCTGCCTCTGCCTCCCGAGTGCTGGGATTAAAGACGTGCGCCACCACGCCCGGCCTGTTTTTCCCTTTTAATGAAGACACTAGTCCTCCGAGTTTAAATGAAAACTCCGTTCTGCCTCATTCCTGCCCATGAAATCACCACTGAATGATATGGGTGTGACGTCTGGAACCCCAACACTCAGCAGCAGAGGCAGGAAGATATCTGCAAGCCTGAGGCCAGCTTTGTCTACAGTGAATTCCAAGCCAATCTGGGCCATAAGATAGAGATTATTATGAAGGAGAAAGAGAAGGAGGAGAAGGAGGAGGAGGAGGAGGAGGAGGAGGAGGAGAGAATAAATAATTAAAATTTTTTTCTACCATAGACTATCACAGAGCTAACGTTCATCTCTGTGTTTCCAGTCCTTACCTTCAGCCTAACCTTTTTCTTATTCACAGGTGGTTTTTCTAAACAGTGGTCAGGTTTACCTTTCAAGATGCCCTACGTCTTTCTGGGGTACAGTTTAGCACAGTTGCTAAGGACACAGGAGCTAGAGCTGGAGAAATCTGGATTCACCTCGTTTTTTCTATTTATTGATACACTCCTTAAATCTTAGAATTTTTCTCTTATAAAATAGGGATAATAAACCAGATGTGGGGAGCACATCCGTAATTTCAGCACTCAATTAGAGTCGGGAGGATTAGGAGTTCAGCTACATAGCAAGTTTGAGGTTAGCCTGGAGCCTCAAACATGAGACCCTGTATCCAAAAAAAGAGGGTGGTGGTGGTGGTGGTGGTGGTGGTGGTGGAGGATAATTATAGCTACTCCAATTGAGGATTACACAATGGTACATGTAAAATTTGTTCTAATATCCAAGTAAATGAAACACTTATACTAATAACTGCTATAAGATGAAGTCTAAACCCTACCACAGCTTACTTGGCCTGGTCGCCACCTCCTTGGTCCGCCCTGTTTTTCCACTAAGCCGTCCTCACCTTCTGCATCACCATGCTAGTTCACAGCCATCAGCCTAAAAAGCCTGTCTTCCAGTGCTCTGTCAATAGGTGCACACTCTGAACCTTCATCCATTTGTTCTTCCTCCTCCATCTCCTCCCAATCTACACTGTGAGTTCTTCCAAGCAGACTAATGGAGAAAACAGACTGCAGAGACGCCTCAGAGATCAAGAGCACTTCCTAATACTTCAGAGGCCTGGATTCAATTCTCAGTACCCACACAACAACTCACAACTGCGTAAGACCCCACCCCTACGTTTCAGGAGACCTGGACCCTCTTCTGGCCTCTTACATATATGTGGTGCATACACATACTCAGAATCACAAATATTCATAGGAATTAATATTAACAACAACAACAACAACAACAACAACAACAACTTGGGGCTAGAGAGATGGTTCAGTAGTTAAGAGCACTGCCTACTCTTCCAGAGGATCCCGGTTCAATTCCCAACAACCACATGATGACTCAAAACTGTCTGGAACTCCAGCTCCAATGCACATAATAACTTTTAAAAACTTTTTTAAACATAGAGAAAATGACAGCACAAAAAAATCCAAGAACCCGATGAAGGAACAAATCCAAAGAAAGGACCCGCTGAACACTGTCTCCAAACCATGTCTCGTGGTTCACTGAGTGCCCTTCCTTCTGATACAGGTCAGCCTGGGGTCGCTTTAGTGAGCACCTCCCCCTGTTCTGAATGTCAGAGAATAAACAGGGAGGACAGACACTCAAACTGGGTCACAGAAAAATGACCCAAGGCAGAGACCTGGAGAACGGAGAAAATGCAGGTTGTGGAGAGGGCTCTGTGACCCAGGGTGTTTGCTGCTATTTCAGGACCTGAGCTTGACTCTTTCTGGTAGAAAAGTTGGGGTATGTGAACACTCAGCCCAAAACTGCAAGGCAGCAAAGGTGAACTTTCCACACAAACACACCCACCTGTGTATATGTATACTATACATGTACATGTATACCTGGGGGTCTCGGGGACGGTTTGGTTTTAAGATACTGTTCCATGTAGTCTATTTCCCAAGCACTGGGATTAAAGGCAGTTGTCAGCACGCCTGACTTGAGTTGTAATCTGTGTTGCTTCCCTTCATACTGGGACCTGAGCAGTGCCTGGCGAATACCAGTCCAGTGCTCTGCCACTGAGCCAACCCCCATTCCCTGCGTGTTCTTAAGAGAGAAGCCGAAACAAGTCAACTTCCAGTTAACCAAATGAGAGAGAGGTCCGTAAAAAGTTCCACACTAGGAACCACCCAGTGAACAACGGAAAGGCCTAGAATCTGAAGTATGTAGGAGTAATCTCTACTACCAAGAGTGCGATGACTACAGAACATTCGATACCAAGGCGATACAGGCTTTCAGATCGTAAAATGTGTGGGGTTGTCACGTGTTACTACATACTGTGAGAAACAGCAGTTTTCAGGTTTCACCTTGCCCTAGGTGACTCCACTTTATAAAAGCAGCATTTGGCTCTATTTTAAGTGGAAATGCGGAAGCAGGAAGACCACACCGCGCCTCACTGTGCGTAGGACACCAGTTAGCGCTGCTCACACAGACTGGACTGACAACCACTTACTTCTAAAAGTTAATAAACAGGGTTTTCCACCTATAGGCCTATCAAGGCTGCCGGATGTGGCGACGCACGCCTTTGATCCCAGCACTTGGGAGGCAGAGGCGGGCTGGAGGCCAGCCTGGTCTACAGAGTGAGTTCCAGGACAGCCAGGGAGGAAAAATAAAACAAAACCAACAAACCATCAAAATAAATTAGGACTCTATGAACACATAAGGGTACTGAATTCACACCAGGAAAACCGTTATCAAATACACTAGATAAAAACAACTTATCATATACCCTAGAAAGTGGCAAAAATTAAACACCCTCACTTGAACCCCATGAAGACTTCTAAAGCTATAATGACAAGAGCTCCCACTGACCGTGTGACCATGAGTGTGTTCATTAAAGGCTGACAGCAGAGAACTCCTACCAATCTCTGGAGCTCAAGCACGGCAAGATCCTCCCCTTCCTGCCACTGCTGATGTGGCCACCTGTTTGTCCTTCTGGACCGACTGTCTGCCAGTTCATTCCCAAGCTCACCTCAATGGTGAGGTCTAGCTCCGGGCCTCCCTCAGCTCCAAAGCCTTCATACCTTATCTTGAATACTTGTCTTTCTCTTTACATCTGTAACCCTGCCTTCTGCTTCCTGTAAGATCTCTTAGAACTCCTGTGGCCTCTTTACTCCTTATGCAGCTATTCAATAGCCTACATAGACATATAATTACTGTGGGATGTGTAGTCTCCGGTGAGAGCTAATATCACCAATGAAGGCTGGAATGACATATTCTATTTTCGGTGACGGCCAGCTGTCAAGGGAAATCTTGAATTCTTGGCAAAATTGCAGCCAACGAAACCCAGTTTGTGAAGCTGTACTTCCATTCGATTGTGAAAATGACATTGTGCCTGGCATTGTGAAAAGACAAACGTGTCCCTGTATGTTTCTGACATAGCATACAGACGACACGTGGCCCGCAAGGTTTTAAAAGTCTTAAAATTCGAGGAAACACTAGGCAGGTGATTTTTCTCTCGTACTGGCAGGCGATGGATTGCAAACCGGTCAGTACGCCATGCCACGTTCTAGGACGCCAAGTTTATCACATTAAGTCCACGTTAAAATAAATAAATTAATTAAATGTTTCCTCCTTAACATTTGGACTAAGATGTCTAAGAAGGGGCC
The DNA here is from genome assembly GCF_900095145.1 of Mus pahari. Classification (NCBI taxonomy): domain Eukaryota; kingdom Metazoa; phylum Chordata; class Mammalia; order Rodentia; family Muridae; genus Mus; species Mus pahari. The sequence goes on along the minus strand of NC_034610.1, from coordinate 24,263,098 downwards.
ATTCAGGGAAGATGCTAAGGCATCTGTGACAGGTTGGCGAGCGGGGTCGGGGCTTTCAGACACGGCCGCCGCGTCTGCGAACCAAGTTCGAGCAGGGTCGGACCCCGTGTCCCTCTCGGCGGAGCCTCGGGAAAGATGTCAGAGGGGACGAGCCCCGGGGAGCGGCCGGGGTGCTGTCAGTCAGCACAACGCCGGAGGCGCTCGCCGAGGGACCGGAGCGGCGAGGAGGGCGGCCGGCTTCCCCCCTCCCGGCCTCGGGCCCCAGGCACTCACATGCGGGCCCGCGCCCTCCCGGGCTCCTCCCGCCTCGGGGACACCAGCCGCCCGGCCAGGAGGATGGGCCAACAACTTCCTGCTTCCGGCAGCGCGACCCGGAAGTGGTTCTCGCGCCGCCGGCCAGGCCTGGAACACAAAGGAAAAGCTCCTTGCGCCCCAGGTTCCAAAACAGCTCTGGCGAGGTCGCGGGGCGCGGGGCGCGGGGCAAGTCTCGCGGTATCTGAAAAGCTTGTGCTCTTGCTCCCCCTGGCGTCCGGATGGCGCTACTGCGCCTTCTCAGTCGTAGAAGTCTCAAAATTAATAATAATAACAATAATAATTCTTTAGGGGTCCGGACTCATTGTCTCAATTCACTCCCATTTACACTTGGCTTACTCGTTTGTATCTATTGACTGCTGATTCTGTGGTAAGCGTCACTAAGCACTGTACTCTTAGGAAACTGCCTCAACAATTCTATTTTAACGTGAACATTCTCACAACACCTGAACGTAGACCAGCCAAACAGGTTTATGGAGCTGGTCAACTGACTGCAGATTTCTCTCACAGATAGGGAGTGGCAGTCAGCATTGATGCCACATTTCTCTGTCCCAACTGTCTCTCTCTCTCTCTCTCTCTCTCTCTCTCTCTCTGTCTGTGTGTGTGTGTGCATGTATGTTTATATGCATAGATGTATAGATATGTATATATGTATATATTATGTGTACGTTTCTCCGTGCATATAAGTGTCGTCAGAGGCCAGAGGCACGGGATCCCATGGAACTGGACTTACAGACCGCTGTGAGCAGAATAATATAGATTCTGGGAACTGAACTCAAATTCTTTGGGAAAACAGCTTTCTGATCAGCCAAGCCGTCTCCCATGCCTCTATATCAGAATCTTTGATTTCTACACAGGGAAACGAAACAAAATACTGGGCTCAGCCCTGATGCTACAACTCAAAAGCCATGGTGACTGTGAGATGGGGTCAGATGAACCAGACTCCAGGCCACCAGGCCACTCTACGCTGTCCCCAGGACAGGCACAAAAAAGTCTCCTCTCCTGACACCCACTACGACCTGTACCCTCAGCTGACATACTAAGCCTGCCAGAGCTGACTTCATTTTTACCCCTTAAAATGGCAGTTGCACAGGCTGGAGAGAGGGCTCAGGAGTTACGAGCACCCGCTGCTCCAGAAGAGGACAGAGTGAATGTTCCAACACCCGCACAATGGTTTAAACCGTCTGTAGCTCCAGTTCCAGGGGATCTGATGTCCAACTCTGACCTCTATGAGGTCGCTGGGCGCACACATGGTCCTCATACACACGTGCAGGCAAAACACTTGTACCCTTGAAAGTAAATCAATCTGAAACAAAATCGAATTCCAGTTCTGCTGTGAACTATAAAGAATTTGGATTCGTTTAACAATTTAAATCTATGTGATCACGTACTTCTCAGCCTGTTTGGTAGCGAGGGAACTATAACACACCCTAAGCATGTGTCTGTAGCACACGGATTCGCAGAGACAGACACAGAGTGCCAGAGCAATCTTGCTCTTAGATCTGAACTTTTGAAAAGGTAAGGCTTTCCCTAGAAGCCTGACAGAGAGCTCAGTGTAGACCCATGAACTCGGAGCCTGAGCTGGCCGCTGAGAAAGTTCAGACGGACATCCAGACAGAAGCATGAGTTCACAACCTGAAGCTACCTGTGTGGACATACGCAATAGCTCCTTCTGGTCCCACAGCTAAGTAGCAGAGGAGGATGTCCTTCCAGGTGGCTACCTCTATATGACTTTTGGGCAAAGCTTTTTTTTCTTTTCTTTTCTTTTCTATCTTATTTTTAAAGATTTATTTATTTTATGCATATGATTCCACCATTGCTGTTTTCAATTACACCAGAATAGGGCATCAGATCTCAACTCTCTGCAGATGATTGTGAGCTACAGATGGTTGTGAGCCACCATGTGGTTGCTGGGAATTGAACTCAGGACCTCTGGAAGAGCAGTCATTAACCACTGAGCCATCTCTCCAAAGGAAAGAGATAAAAATAGAGATGTCTGGATCAGGCTGGATCATAGACCTATCTAGGGCAGGTTATGGAGCCTTTCCTAGACCAGGCTCTGCAGGTCATCCAGTGCCAACTGCTAGCACAGTCGCTGACGGTCACAGGTACACCCAGTGCCAACTGTTAGCACAGTCGCTGACGGCCACAGGTACACCACAGTGCCAACTGTTAGCACAGTCGCTGACGGCCACAGGTACACCCAGTGCCAACTGTTAGCACAGTCGCTGACGGCCACAGGTACACCCAGTGCCAACTGTTAGCACAGTCGCTGACGACCACAGGTACACCACAGTGCCAACTGTTAGCACAGTCGCTGACGGCCACAGGTACACCCAGTGCCAACTGTTAGCACAGTCGCTGACAGCCAGATACTCGGGTTGCTACTTTGGTTGCATTTGTCTTCCTGGATCATCAGACACTGCCCAACTGGGGCCACGTTTAAAGAGACAGATAATGGAGCAGCTAGGGTTCTAACCTCTTTTTTTTTTTTTTAAATTAATTTATTCTATGTAAGTACACTATAGCTGTCTTCAGACACCCCAGAAGAAGGTATCAGATCTCATTACAGATGGTTGTGAGCCACCATGTGGTTGCTGGGACTTGAAATCATGACCTTTGGAAGAACAGTTGGTGCCCTTAACCGCTGAGCCATCTCTCTAGCCCGGGTTTTAACCTCTTAAAAAAGGAGAATATATGGAGCCTAAATTTATCTATGGTGGCTGTCTTAGTCAGGGTTTCTATTCCTGCACAAACATCATGACCAAGAAGCAAGTTGGGGTGGTGGCGCGCGCCTTTAATCCCAGCACTCGGGAGGCAGAGGCAGGTGGATTTCTGAGTTCGAGGCCAGCCTGGTCTACAGAGTGAGTTCCAGG
>NC_034610.1:24256748-24259790 GCF_900095145.1 Mus pahari | reverse complement strand
CTTGCTTCCCCTGGCTTGCTCAGCCTGCTCTCTTATAGAACCCAAGACTACCAGCCCAGGGATGGCACCACCCACAAGGGGCCCTCCCCACTTGATCACTAATTGAGAAAATGCCTTACAGCTGGATCTCATGGGGGCATTTCCCCAACTGAAGCTCCTTTCTCTGTGATAACTCCAACTGTGTCAAGTTGACACAAAGCTAGCCAGTACAGTGGCCTTGGAAATTCTCAAAGTCCCTTTTTCAGAACCTCACCTAGTGAGAGTACTGGGGTTAGCAGGGTTCCCATTACCTGAAGCTGCAAGGCAGAGACGGGTGAGACTGCACCGAAGGGGTAAGGTTCTGTCCCCTAAGGACACCAGCTTTACAGAGGGCAGCCTCCTTAGATGACAGGCTGGAAGAGAACAGAGAATGAACGCCTTTAAGAACTTAGGGCTAGGGCTGGAGAGATGGCTCAGTGGTTGGGAGTGCTGACTGCTCTGCCAGAGGTCCTGAGTTCAAGTCCCAGCAACCACATGGTGACTCACAACCATTCGTAATGGGATCTGATGCCCTCTTCTGGTGTCTGAAGACAGTGACAGTATACTCACATAAAATAAATAAATCTTTAAAAAAAAAAAAAAAAAAAAAAAGAAGTTAGGGCTAGCTGGGCGTGGTGGCACACGCCTTTAATCGCAGCACTTGGAAGGCAGAGGCCAGCCTATCTACAGAGTGAGTTCTAGGACAGCTAGGGCTACACAGAGAAACCCTGTTTCAAAAAACAAAAAAGAAAAAAAAAGGAAAAAAAGTGTTCCACAGACTGGGCTGCTTTGGGGAGCAAGGCCGTTTCTTTCCATGGCATCTCTGGCTGTTCTCTTGGACAGGGCCTTAGAAAATCTGGGGAAGGGCTGGAGAGAAGGCTCAGCAGTTAAGAACACTGACTGCTCTTCCTGAGGTCCTGAGTTCATTTCATGGTGGTTCACAACCATTTGTAGCGGGAGCCAATGCCATCTTCTGATGTGTCTGAAGAGAGCAGTAGTGTACTCATGTACTTAAAAAACAATCCGGGGGATTGACCCTTATTGATGATACCTCCCCAGAAGAGACGTTTACTGTCCTGAGCTAGGAACAGAGTGAATCTCAGGAATTTCTACCTTCTGTGGCAGCGTCACTCGGTAAACATATAACTGGGATTTGTCCAGTAAAAGAAAAGCAAAGAAGCTCTTAGCAATGGGGCCATCTCTAAGGTCTGCCCTGCGCAGGACAGCAGACAGCGTGGACTTCTACCAGCTTTCCCCAAGCTTCTGAATAAAGTGTTTAAACAACACACCCAGAAAGAAAGAAAGAAAGAAAGACCACACATAGCCAAGCAGTGGTCAGGAATACTCACCCATGGTGCTTTGGGTGGACTCAGGAATGAGCCCCCAAGATGTCAAAGGTGACAGTGACAGAGATCTAGAGCCACCATGTCACCTTCAACTGTCTATTAATCTTTTAGGGACCTTGACTCAGGCAAACTACAGGATTCATGATTTGGATATAGCAGAGGTTTTCAGGCCTAACTAATTTAAAGCTGAGTTGGAGATTTTAATTAATTAATTAATTAATTAATTAATTTTTCTTTTTTTTCGAGACAGGGTTTCTCTGTGTAGCCCTGGCTGTCCTGGAACTCACTCTGTAGACCAGGCTGGCCTCGAACTCAGAAATCCGCCTGCCTCTGCCTCCCGAGTGCTGGGATTAAAGGCCACCACATGTAGTATGGCTCTCTTCAGAGTCACCCAAGTTTGGGGACTGGGAAATTCTCCAGCCCTCCAATCAGAGTGAAGAAGGTTGTTCCCGCCTTCCCTGCCAAAACAAACCAATCAGCGTTCCGAAGCGTGGCGCGAATCGCCCCTGGAGGCTCTTGCACTTGTCTGAGTCCCTGCACTGAGCATTTCGACTTGCAGCCCTCTTCCCAGCCTGGAAAGAAGGATCCTTCGTCATCCTTGTCCCAGCGCCCTAAATCCGGTCACCCAAACCGGCGGAACGGCGGGAACCGGAAGTGTGTGTCCAGGGACTGCTCCCCCGTGAACCCCGCCGGAAGTAGTGATTGCTAGGCGGGGGATACCTTCGCTCAGCATGGCGGCGATCCCCCCAGACACCTGGCAGCCGCCCAACGTCTACCTGGAGACTAGGTGAGGGTTGGAGGGGGGAGGAATTGGCCGAGGAGACGCGGGCTCGTGCCGCAGTGGCCAGGCTAAGAAAGACCGGCCTGACTCGCGGGTTGCCCGCACGGAGCTGCGGCCGGGAGTACCTGTGAGTTCTGAAGGGACCTCAGGGAAGCCCCTCGAACATCGTGGGAGACCTCGGCGATTTCTATATGCCGGCCTTTTCCCACGCCGTTCATTAGCTTATTTATCTATATCCACCTTCCATCTTCATTCATTCATTTATTCATTCATTCACTCCATTTTTTCTCAAGTGTGTGTTGAGCACACAAGCCATGCGCGTAGGACCTGGACTTTTGAAAACACAAATCTAGATAAAACTATATTATGGTGAAGGAGACGGATGTGTAAACATCACGGGACGAGTAGTACAGTTGTCTGAACAAATTTCTTTGAAAGTAGAGGAAGATTTATTTTCCCCATAATCCGAGCGTGATCCAAGCTGGGGATGCCCGAGGCCCCGAGCTCGAGCTACAGCACCATATAGACTCGGTGTGGTTGCACAAGCCTGTAATCCTAGCACTCTGGAGGTGGAAGCAGGAGGATCAGAAGTCCAGGGGCTGGGCTGGGCTGGATAGAATGCTCACCTAACATTCTATTATATTAATATATAAAATTAAGCCACCTCCTAGTGCTTTGCCTCCCGGTGTGTGATTGAGTTCAGTTTACTATTGCTAGCAGCTCCTGTCCCGAAGGCTTTGTATCACATACACCCCTCCAGTTTTAGAAGAGAAATGCCACATTTTACCTGCAACCGATTTTCTTCTTTCTTTCTTTCTTTCTTTCTTTCTTTCTTTCTTTCTTTCTTTCTTTCTTTCTTTCTTTCTTTCTTTCTTTCTTCCTTCTTTCCTTTCCTTT
>NC_034610.1:24252581-24256658 GCF_900095145.1 Mus pahari | reverse complement strand
GCTGGCCTCAAACTCAAAAATCCACCTGCCTCTGCCTCCCGAGTGCTGGGATTAAAGGTGTGCACCACCACGCCTGGCTCTGATTCTCATACTGATGGAAGGGAACCCTGCTTGTAGCCTGGTCAGCCATGTCTGCTGACTTGAGCCTCATTTCATTGCCCTTGGCTCCCAAGTGTAGACATTAGGAAGGCAAGCACCACTGCTCCTGCTCCCAGCTCTACAGAGTGCTCACATTGCTGGACCTCCTGAACCTGGGCCATACAGATTCACCCCAGAGCTCAGTGAGTGATGTCCAGCAGGAGCCCCCTGCCTTGTCTTATCCTTAAAGGAACTAGGAGAAGAGAGTGAAAGCACTCGTATGGGTGTGTGTGGACATTTGAGGTAAACAGCCTGAGTATCTGCTTTATACATTCTCTTTAGATTGGATTTTTTTTTTTTTTTTAGATTGGATTTTAAAAAAGATATATTTATTTATTTTATGTATATGAGTACACTATAGCTATCTTCAGACACACCAGAAGAGGGCATCAGATCCCATTTCAGATGGTTGTGAGCCACCATGTGGTTGCTGGGAATTAAACTCAGGCCCTCTGGGAGAGCATCTCTCCACTGAGCCATCTCTCCAGCCCTAGATTTGATTTTTAATTATGTGTGTGGGTGTGTGCACATGAGTTCAGAGGCCAGAGATGTTAGAAACCCTGGAGATGGGGGTACAGGTGGCTGTGAGCCCCCTGGTGGAGTGCTGGGATCTGAAGTGTGGTCCTCAAAGAGCAGTACATGCTTTTAGCAGCTGAGTTGTCTCCACCCGTTTGACCCACTCTTTAACACATGAGCTGCTTTATTTATTTTTCTATTCAAGTTTGGTTTAATATGCGATATGTTTTCATGATCAAAAATAAGCTAGAAAATATTTATTGAACATCCTGACTCTTACTTGGTTATTTTCTGCCCCGCCTAGCCCCAGACTGATGCAAATGTATATAAACTACTCATACTTTAACGTCTTTTTATTACATCTACAGATGTCATGTGAGGACTTTTCCCTTGTTCAGGGTTAGTTTCAGAGCATCCGCAAACACTTTTAGAATGTTGGCTTGTTTATGGTTGTTTTGCTTTAGAACATTGTATGCCAGAAGCTGTCCTGCCTGTCCCACTCGGGTGATTGACTGTGACTTTGTTGCTTCCTGGGTTGTTCCCTTCTGGTATGAACTCTGGACAGTTAGCTGCTGTCTCATGCGTCAAATGGCAGGAGTCTTGGGAGCCGCCGCCTGCTCTGATTTTGCTGTTTGGCCTATGCTCTGTCCCCACCGTAGCATGGGAGTCATTGTCCTGGAGCTGTACTGGAAGCATGCACCCAAGACCTGCAAGAACTTTGCGGAGCTGGCTCGGCGGGGCTACTACAACGGCACCAAGTTCCACAGGATCATCAAAGACTTCATGATCCAGGGTGGCGACCCAACGGGCACAGGTAAGCTTAAGCCACCATTGTGTAGTAACTGGGTGGTAAGGCAGCCACAGCTTGCGTTTCTGTTCGCTGGACCTGGCTTGTTTTCGTTTGGAGATGGGGTCTCATAGCCCAGGCTAGCCCCCTACTCTCTGAGAAGGATCTAATCCTGTGATCTGAATTCAAGCCCTTAACTCTTCAGTGCTGGGGTTTCTGTCTGCTGCCATGCACAGTCTTTGTCGTGTGGGGGATTGAACCTAGGGCTTAAAGTATACTGGGCAAGCACTCAACTGATTGATTCAGTAGTGCCCACTCCCCACCTCCAGCACAGGACTGCATCAGTAGCTCCATGCACCACCAGGGTATCAGTGTAGCCCAGGTTGTCCTTGAACTCCTGATCTTTCTACCTCCACCTCACACGTGCTGGGCTGCAGGCACACGGCTGGCTCTGGTCTCTGATTCTGCTGACAGCGTCTGTCCTCCTCATAGCTACCATGTGTATAACTCACTGGGAAATAATCTTTGCCCCTGAGCAGACTGGAGTGAGATGAAGTGGTGTGGATCTGGTTCAGTCAGGAGTGAAAAACAGGCAGTCCCAGGTCTTGGAGGATAGAACTGTGTTCCTTTATTCCAACTCATTCATTTGACAGATGTCTGAGGCAGGTGGAGCTCTGTGAGTTCACGGCCAGCCTGGTCTACAGAGTGAGTTCCAGGACAGCTAGAACTACACAGAGAGACCCTGTCTCAAAAACAGTACAAAACCAGACAGATGTGAGCCTGCTTTGTGTCCATGACTCTAAGCTCTAGGAATATTGCTGTGGGCAAATGAGCAGAGACACGCCCACTCTCAGACTAGGGGGGAATGGGGGGATCCACACACCTGCTCTCAGACTAGGAGGGGAGAATGGGGGGATCCACACACTCACTCTCAGACTAGGGGGGAATGGAGGGGGGATCCACACACCTACTCTCAGACTAGGGGGGAATGGGGGATCCACACACCTGCTCTCAGACTAGGGGGGAATGGAGGGGGGATCCACACACCCACTCTCAGACTAGGGGGGAATGGAGGGGGGATCCACACACCCACTCTCAGACTGGGGGGGAAGGGGGGATCCACATGTCCACTTTCAGACTGGGGGGGGGGAATGGGAGGAATCCACACACCTACTCTTAGACTAGAGGGGAATGGGGGGATCCACACACCCGCTCTCAGACTAGGGAGGAATGGGGGGGATCCAGTTTTAGTAGAAAGCCAGAAAAGGTCTCCATGGGGTTCTGTTAGGATGGAAATGTGACTACAGAGAGCTGGGGCCTTGACCTTGGGGGCGGAGCCCATAGAGGGCCTTAAGGGAGGGAGGAAGGATAGATAGATAGATAGATAGATAGATAGATAGATAGACAGACAGACAGACAGACAGACAGACAGACAGACAGACAGACAGACAGACTGTGTACTGTGTGTCCCGAGTATGACCACTGCTGTGTTGTGAGTAGAGCGGCAGGATCTGGTCTGTGCCTTCCGGAGTCACTCAGGCTGCTGCTCGGAGTAGATGGAGGAGAAAGAAACAGATCAGGCCCAGATCAGGGCGAGGCCGTTCCCATGCAGGCTACATGGACACGGCAGAGTAGGCTGCTGATGGAAAGATCAGGAGAAATCCCCTGCTCCTATGGGCGTACGTACACATGCGCGCCCCAGGTCCTGTTGGTGTGGTGCTGGGAGCCGGGACCTTGTGCATGCGAGCACTCTACCATCCACGCTGCGGCCACGCTGCGGCCTCAGCCCAGCGAGTTACTTGTGTTGAATTTGCTGACAGACTACAGATGGTGGGAGAGAGGATGGGCACGGGTGTCTCTGAGGCCTCTGCATGGTGGTGAAAGAGAAAGGCTGAGCGGGGAGCCTTGTAAAGGGTTGGAATCCAGAATAGTCCTTAAGGATATCGTGGAGTCAAAGGCAGATCTGGCAGGGTGAGGCACAATCCAGGAGGACACCAGGTGTCAACCTCTGACCTCCATGTGCGTGCACTACACACTTGCATGCCTACACAGCCCCACCTTGCCCTGCCCCCCAACTAAGTACCTGTAACTCCCAGTGTTCATGTTGGGTCGGAGGACGTTTCTGGTAAGAGTTGGTTCTCAGCTTCTCAGTTGGGCACTTTTACCTATTCCAGCCTAGCTGGGCCGGAAGCATCTATCAGATTCTTCTTGCCGTGGGAATGTGGGCATTACAGATGGGCGCCACTTCAGCCCATCCGTTGTTTTGCATGGCGAGCCATTTCCCAGCCGAGCCATCTCCCTGGCCAGGGTCCCATCTCAGACTTTTTATTGCAAGGACTGAAGGTGTCATAATTTTGGGTTTGTTCCTGTTTCAGACTTTCTGCCTCTGCTCTATAGGGCCACGAGTAGTAGAGTAATATACTGGGCCACGTTCATCCCCTCAGACCTTTTTTAGAAAATTCTGGTCATTGAGCAGTTTCAGGGAATCCGAGGCCAGGTGTGCTCCCCTTGGTGCAGTGAGTCAGCCTGTGGGAGCACTTCCCGGTCATACTTACTGCCCTCCTTCCAGGAAGCGCTGTGTTGTGCCTTGCTCTTCCGAGTCTGTTGTGAGATGGCTTTTTCCTCTACCCCCCCCC
>NC_034610.1:24247726-24252121 GCF_900095145.1 Mus pahari | reverse complement strand
CAGGGTTTCTTTGTGTAGCCCTGGCTGTCCTGGAACTCACTCTGTAGACCAGGCTGGCCTCGAACTCAGAAATCCACCTGCCTCTGCCTCCCAAGTGCTTAAAGGCGTGCGCCACCACGCCCGGCCCATCACTCTGTCTTGCTTGGTTCTCGGTTGTGTCTGTTGTTCAGTAGCTGCATTAGCGCTTTGTTGGTCATTTGGGTTCCAGTCTGTCTCAGTGTTCATCTCCTGTCTGAGCCGCTGACTCACTAGGGTCTCAGCCTCTGCTGAGCCCTGCACATCTTGATGGCCCTCCTCCTGCTGTCCTCCACAGTGACTGTGGTCTGTTCCATACCTCCCGTGCCCTTTCTGTTGATGCTGGTATCAGCACCCATGTGTCCCCACCTTGCTTTTGTTTGGGTACAGCATAAGTAGACTCCTGCCATTTTTCCAGACTTATTTGGTGTCCTGTGTCTTCCCCACTGTGAATTTAAAGTTGCTGGCTCTCCACTGCATCCCAGCCTGAAGAGGAATTGGGAACTCCTGGTCAGGCTAGCTTCTCTTCTGTCTTCCCAGATGCCAGTAAACTATGTCCCCAGGTTCTTCCTTACCCCAGGCTCATCCCCCAAGTATAGCCCTGAAGACAGCCAGCCCTGCCATTGTGCTGGGTGGCGCTGGATGGCGCTGGGAGTGCTCGCTGGCACCCTCTGTTGGCTTCTCAGAACTGCAGGGTGTAGGACTTCTGAGGGCCTGGCTCTGCTTTAGTCCTCTCGGCTGTGCAGGGACAAGTGTCTTTCTTCCCTTGGCCATTTCTTCAGAATTTTAAAAATATTGTTTCCTATTATTTAACAGCCAGATGTGAGCTGGGCGGTGGTGGCATACTCCTTTAATCCCAGCACTTGGGAAGCAGAGGCAGGTGGATTTCTGAGTTTGAGGCCAGCCTGGTCTACAGAGTGAGTTCCAGGCCAGCCAGGGCTACACAGAGAAACCCTGTCTTGAAAAAAAAAAAAAAAGCCAGGTGTAGCCCTGGCTGGCCTGGAACTCAGGGATCTGCCTGCCTCTGCTTCCCCCCAGTCTGGGGTTAGAGGTGTGCTTGGCCACACCAGGCTGTTGCTTTGTTTCTCTTTATTTTTGCCTTTGGGGGAAAAAAAAAATCTTTGTGTATTGTTCATTATACTGGGTATCCAGGCAAGGCAGGATTGATTCCTGACTTCCTGACTTTTGTTTTTTTTTGAAACAGGGTTTTACTGTGTAGCCTGGTTGGTTGTCCTGGAACTCACTTTGTAGATCGGGCTGGCCCTGAAATCACAGAGATCCACCTGCCTCTGCCTCCCGAGTTCTGGGATTAAAGGTGTGCGCCATGGTGCCTCACTCTCTCCTTCTCGTTGTTATGAGATGAATTTTATCTGTAACACAGCGCTGAGAATCCACGCTCAGTGAGTGGAAGCAACTCAGAAGTGAGCTCTTGGCAGGGTTCTCTCCGGGTCTCTCTAGTTACTTTGCTCTCTTTCCTAATGTCACCTTTCCATGATGTACTTTTAATGAAACTGAAGCACTCAGAAGATTTCCAATATTGCTGCAACCTCAAGTATAACAAGTGTTTGCACAGCCTGCCGGCAGGTCTGTGAGAAAGGCAAGCAGGAGAGAACCCCGGGCACTAGAGCCTGCCTGCATGCATGCCTGCTGTGCCTGCCTGCCTGCCTGCTGTGCCCGCCTGCCTGCCTGTTCTGCCTGCCTGCCTGCTGCCTGCCTGCCTGCCTGCCTGCCTGCATGCATGCATGCCTGCTGTGCCTGCCTGCCTGCCTGCTGTGCCTGCCTGCTGCCTGCCTGCCTGCCTGCTGCCTGCTCTGCCTGCCTGCCTGCTGCCTGCCTGCCTGCCTGCTCTGCCTGCCTGCTGTGCCAGCCAAGGAAGACACGGCTCTTCTGTGTTTCAGGTAGACAGCAGGTAATAGTGAGGGTCTCAGCAAGTTGGTGTATTTCTACATTTCCACTGTCTGCAGCCTGGCCACTCAGAAACCTTTCTCCCGTGATCTTCCTGGAACCAGTCCTCAACAGCTGCTCTCGGCTTCCTGTATCTCATGCTGAGCACTGCCATGTTGAGATAACCTGACAGCCCTTTCCTGGGCTTTCTGTGAGCCTTCCATCTGCTTCTGCTTCCCCTTCCTCAGTTATCCTCCAGTTAGGATCTGCCACCTAGCCAAGTGCCTCTGGGAGGCCATCTTGCTCTGTTCTTGGCCTTGGATCACACGTGGGGTCACCGTGCTTGGTGACCCCAGGAACACCCGGAGCCTGTCCATTGGAACAGTAAGGCCATTGTTAATTTTCACTCATAGTGGACTCATTGTTCAGAGACCACTAGTTATCCCATGCCTTTCCAGGGCCTTTGAGGAGCGTTGAGCACAAGCCCAGGCTCCTCCTCATACGGACGGAGCTCCCAGCTCCACAGGAAACAAGGTGTGAGATGGTGTCCTGTGGTTTGTGTGTGTGTCAGGCAGGTTGTGTATATCATAATGAGGGGACTGGTCCAATGGAGTGGGGTTAGGCCAGAGAGGAGGCCTTGCGGGCGGGCCTCGAAGGAATCATAGAACTTAACTTTTGGGAAGCCAAGAGTAGTGTGCGCTGATAAACTGGCAGGGAAGTGTGGAGGAGAGCCTGCTGCCCTAGAGTCACTGGGCCTGTGATGTAGCCCCACCAGCTGTTCACTCCTGAGTCTATAGTGGATGACTCTGAGGTCACACAACTCTGCACCGCACCTATAGGAACAGGAGAGGAGCGATTTAGGCAGATGGATCGATCGTCAGTGGGAAAAGGCATGGCATCAGGGTAAGGTTCAGTTCACTTAATGCAAATCCCACCCACCAAGGCCCAGGTTGACACGCACGGTCAGATTTAACTTGTCACTAGGGACCCTTGTGGCTGGAGTAAGACATAAAATACCCGAGAAGCTGAGTCCAGCTGAGATCCTCGGCAAGGCAGGGTCACGTCCAGTCATGTCCAGGTGCCAGGCAGTGCTGTGGGGCCAGTGTGCTTAGACCTGAGTCCTGGCCCCACATGGTCACTTGTCACACGAGCTGGTTAGGTAACTTTGCAGAGCTCTTTGTCAGGAGGTGGGGAATATGGCTGTCCATAGCTGTCCCAGGGTTATTGTGACAGCTAAGTGACTCTTGCTGGAAAAGCCGTTGGCAAAGCCTTGGCACAGAATCCGTTCAAAAGATCATTTCTTTGGTTAATTTACTTAGCGTTTCACAGGTACCTGCCAGACTCCCTCTGTGGGCCTGGCTGCTATGGGCCGGAGTCCAGCAGGGAGATAGCCCTGACAGAAGGCAGTAGGTGAGCGGGCCTGTGTACTGCCAAGTGACTGCTGGGGACAGGGCAGTGCGTCTCCACCTTGACATTATCAGGTGAGGGTTCTGCTTTGGGCTGGACTGGCACTGAAGGATGTTTAGCAGCTGGCCTGGCCTGGCATCCACCTGCTAGATAGTAGACCCTTCAGTTATGACAACCAAAGCTGTTCCTGACGTGAACCAGGATCCGCAGGGCCACAGCCAGCCCCTGTTGAAAACTGATGGGCTAGAGGGCGGAGCGGTGCTGGTGGTAGTGCGTGTAGGAAAGAGCACTGAGTGCCAGGGTTGGGGCAGGAACACGCCAGAGGGAATGCCATTAGATCACAACGCTTGCCAAGACACAGTTCAGGAGCCGGGGCGGTGGGGTGGGGGTGGGGGAGGACGACGACAATGACCACAGAGGGGGCAGTGAGCACAGATTGTCCTCTGGGATGGTGATGTGGATGGTGAATCTAGTCCTGAATGTGGTGAGATGCACACAGAGAGATTGCAGCAGGGCAATGTAGAGCCCCCCAGCTGCTCTGTCAAGAAGCTGTCTGTGGGCGAGCAGAGCAGGGCTGGACAGAGCAGGGAGCTGGATATTGTGTGTGGACCAGGGGTAGTGTGATCCCTGGCAGGCAGACACTCGGGCATGGGCAGATGTTCAGAGATTTACAGGGGGAGAGCACGGGGAGGGGAAGAGGTGCGTTCTCAGGGCACCATGGGCCTGGGAAAGAAGGTGCCAGTGGAAAAGGGCTGTCCCCAGGGACAGGGGAAGTCTTGGGGGGGGGGTGATACCAGCTGTGAGAGGCTGCTGGGGAGCAAGGGACGAGTGTGTGGAGAGTCCTTAGGACAGAATGAGCCAGTCAGGGAGAGTGGAGAGAGGAGATAAGCCTGTTCCTGTGAAGGGGACATAGGACACGGAGGGACTGTGGAGCTGGGGTTTTGTTGTGACTCTAAGATAGGAAATACTAATGATGTGCTGACAGGAGGGGGACTGACAGGACAGTTGTAGCTGCAGGCTGCCTTATGGGGTAGCCTTGGGTACTTTTGCTGGGTAATCTTTTTTTTTTTTAAGTAAGATTTATTTATT
>NC_034610.1:24237206-24247660 GCF_900095145.1 Mus pahari | reverse complement strand
TGGTTATGAGCCACCATGTGGTTGCTGGGATTTGAACTCCGGACCTTCGGAAGAGCAGTCGGGTGCTCTTACCCACTGAGCCATCTCACCAGCCTCCCTTTTTTGGTTTTTTCAAGACAGGGTTTCTCTGTATAGTCCTGGCTGTCTTGGAACTCACTTTGTAGACCAGGCTGGCCTCGAACTCGGAAATCCGCCTGCCTCTGCCTCCCGAGTGCTGGGATTAAAGGCATGCGCCACAACACCTGGTCCTTGGTGGGTAATCTAACAGCGGTTTGGTACACTGTTATTACTGAGTGGGTGTATCATTGGGGTGCTTTGGGCTCTAACAAACTTTGGATCGCCTCGCCTCGTGGCTGTGTTGTTTCCTCCACAGTATAATTAACCTGAGTTTGGCCGCGCGCCCCCCCCCCCCCTCAGCTTCTGGCTTTTGATCTTGGCCTTGTGAGAGGCCTGCAGCCACTTTTGAAGGGAGATGAGAAACAGCTACAGGGAAATGCTAAGGAGAGCGAGGGCTTGGCTGTGTTGCTACATAAACTGCTGTGACCTAGTGTGTTTATGTTGTGAGACAGAACTGGGCCATCTGCCTCAGCTGGTCTCAAAGGAGCTGCCCTGTCTGAGGCCAGGGAAGGTGGAGAGAAAGTGCTGGGAATGCCCAGGGGACAGTGACCTGAAGTGTTTGTTGGAGGTTTTGTCCCCAAAGGGGAGGAGAGGGGCGTTGATTGATCACATGACTTGACTTGAACGCTGTGTGGTCCTCCTTATAGGCTGCTGCCCACCATGGTTCATTTTGGCCTGGATATGACTCTGCTGCCGGTCCTGGGTGGGATGGGGACAAGTCACACCAAGTAGAGTAACTCCTAGTGCCAGCCCACGCATCATGTCTCATGCCTTCGACGTCAGTCTGTTCCTTTGGGAGTTTCAGGGGGCAGGATTAGGGGGAGGAAGTGCTGGAGAGTCTTAGAAATAGCTTTATTTATTTATCTGATTCTTCAGCTGAGATGCGGAGAAAGATGGTTTACTGTACACGATGATTTGTTGGTCACGGGTGAGGCCAGGACCAGTCTAGGATGCCACAGGTCCAGACCAGAGGGCCAGTGGGCTGTCTTGATAGCAAGGCAGTCAATCTCAGGTGGTCTTGGCAAGCAGATGAAGTTCTAGATCAGTGGAGACTTATTCCTAGGGAAGAGCGCAGCAGTCGAGTGACTGAACCAGTCAATCCCAGCCAGACTTTAGCATCCCTCCCTTCCTCCTGAGACATGGTTTCTCTGTCACCCTGGCTGTCCCGAAACCCCAAAACTTACTCTGGAGACCAGACTGGCCTCAAAGATCCACCTGCTTCTGCCTCCTGAGTGCTGGTATCAATGGCTGGAGCCACCACTGCCCCACCTGTCAGGTGACTTTATCTTGTAAGAATAGCACAGACCATCTGTAAACACCTCCAGGCCTCACAGATTCCCCCTTAACGATCGAGAGATGGCAAGAGGGCTCCACAGGTCAAGATGTTTGCCACCAAGCCCAGTAACCTACAGAGTGGAAGGAGAAAATAGACCCCTCTGATCTCCACTTGGGCACCATAGAGAGTATGCGCACACACGAACACATAAATAGATAAATGTAATTAAAAACATCCAGAAGACATTTGCAAAGCGTTAGCTGACGAGAGTCGGGCGACAGAGTGGCCAATCAGAAAGGACAGACACCAAGGCAAGCCTGGAGCTGTGACAACCTTAGAGAAACCATTAAACACAACAGAGGGCTGTGGCATGCACAGCTTAGAGTCCTTGCCCAGCACTGCAGCTCTGGGGCTCACAGCCCCTCCCCCAAACCAAGTGTCTAGGGCTGATATTGGAAGGTGTGTCCCCCCTTGAGGTGTTCAAGCGCACTAACAGGGATGCTCCACACACACACACCCTTTCTTTAAATTGATTTTATGAGTCTGCATGTCTGTCTGTACACTGCAGACTTGGTTTAGGGGTACAAGCATCTGCAGTGACAGAAAGGAACCATGTGACTGTGACATGTGACCATGTGACTCCTGGTTATGTAGAGGTGGCCAGTGAGGAAATGGTGTCCTCCAAAGCAGCTGCTGGCGATTGGGAGGGACCATGGGGACCCAGGGCTGGCGAGTGAGTGGGGTCTTGATAGGATTTGGGCAGGGGAGGCCCTTGAAATTTGTCATGGTTTTTTTTCCCTCTTTTATGTATCTGCAATCTGTATGTTGGATACATGTTTCCCAGAGGCCAGAAGCATGTCACTCAGCCTGCGGGCCTGTGCTGGGCACTCGCTTTGCTGACAGTGTCTGCACAGGGTCCACTGCTGAGGGACACTCGTCCTTCCCTGCCTGGCCATCTCGCCCTACTCCCTGTGCCCTCAGCAGTGTCAGCACCAGGTGTCCTGCTGGCCTTTCCTGTGAACCCCGCAGGGTTGAGCAGGGTTATGAAAGGAGAGTGAGCTCTGAGTAAACGGTGCTCTGGAAAACCCAGCCTGTTGGTCCCTGATGCCAAGAGATGTAAGGCGGCCCCCGTGTGCCATCCTCTTGTCCTTTGGTTATTTATAGTCTCCACTGTGTGGCAGCTGACCAGCTCAGTCAGTCAACAGGTTCTCCAGGGCAGAAGCAAGGATTAAAAAGAAAAGACAATTAGACAACACTGTAGCCAGGTCTGAGGCTGAGGCAGGCTTATTTTTTTCCAATCTGCTTTTATACCATTTTAATTACATGTAAATAATAAGGTAAGTTATAGATTGAGGAACAAGCAAGACGATAAACACAAATAGTCAAAGAACAAGCAAGGCAATGAGCAAAGTCCCACGATCACTCCCTTGTTCACTGTTTCTCAGGGCTTATCCGGGTGACCAAGACACCTGAGCCGACTTCCCTGTCCTAGCCCAAAGTCAGATTCATGCTCAGTCAGATTCATGCCCTAGCAAAGAAGCCTGCTTCTTTGTTCCACCCTAAGCTCAGATTCCACTTACTTCCCTGTTCTAGCCTAAAAGCAGGTTCCTACCTAAGCTTACTCCTTGTCTGGCCCGGTGTCAGATGCCTGCCACAGCCGGCTCTTAACTGGCCTGTGCCTTAGTGTTTGTGGTGGCTTTTATGCAGTGGCTTTCAGGCTCCTGTGCTGTCAGCCTGACACAAGCCAGAGGCACTTGAGGGGGGAACCCCTATTGGGAAAGGCCTCCATAAGCTCAGGCTAGGGGTGGCCTGTAGGGCATCTGCTTAATTGGTGATTGCTGTGGAAGGAAGGGCCCACCCATTTTAGATGGTGCTGTCCCTGGGCTGTCAGTCCTAAGAGAGGGTTGGCGAAGCAAAGCAAGCCAGTATCCAGCCATACCCTCTGACCCTGGCCTTAGCCCCTGCCTTTAGATCCCGGTTTGAGTTCCTGCTCTGAAAGCCTTGGATGATGAGTTGCTAGCTGGCCACAAGCCTCCGTCTAACCCTGTCTTCTCTGTGCACTGTGCCCATGTGATGCCGTTCCACTGTACGTGTGTCAGTGTCATCGAAGCTCCTCCCTAAGCTGATAGCTTTCCCTTTCTGTCACCCCACCTAGGGGAGACAGCAGTCATCTCAGGTCCTTCTACAGCAGGTGTCTGGGGTGGCAGGTTGGAAGGATTTGTGGGCAGAGCTAGGCACAGCAGAGCGTAGTGGTTAGCGTGTCTGTGGTAGGCTAGGGTCCTGGGCACTCTTGCTGAGATACTCGGATACGTGTTCCCCGTCGGTCATGAGTGGAGGTTTTCTGCAGAGGGGAGATACGCAGGCATCACTGCCCTTTGATTCTGTTTCCTGCACGTTGTTAACAGTGAACAAGCAGATGGCATTGTCTTACCTGCATGAGGTCAGTGACTGGAACATTGTAATGTGTCTACTGGGGGTCGGGGTGCTCACGGGCTTTCCCATCCCTGGATTCTGAAATGTCCTTTGACCTCAGGCTGTTCTTGTGAGGTAGGCTGGGCAGTTCACTGCTTGTCTTCTGATTGGACAGGTCGAGGTGGCGCATCTATTTATGGCAAACAGTTTGAAGATGAGCTTCATCCAGACCTGAAGTTCACTGGTGAGTGTGTACTTGGGCTGGGTGGGCGGGACAGGGAGTGTGTGTTGAAAGCTTGCTCGTTTGGCTTTGATTCAAGGTGAGTGCCTGACACCATGGCACGGTGCCAGACAGCTGCCCAGCCGTGGCGCCACAAAGTGCCCCGGCAGATGAAAGAGAACAGTGCCTCTTGAGAGTCCTTAGCAGATCTGAACATGGTCTGTGTTCCGGACCTCACTTGTTAAATGTCATAAAGCAAGGCTGTCTGGAGCTTCCTCCAGGCAAAGCTAGGCCTTTCAGGGCCCTGGGAGGAGTGGGTAAGGTGGGCCAGTGGTTAGTGAGGCACAGCACAGAGAAGCTGGAGGCAGAGGCATCCAGGGCTGCTGGGTGGTGCCACCTTCCCGCCCCAAGGAAGGGACGCTCTGGGTCCTGGCAGTGGTCACAGAGAGCGGGGTGAAGTCCCCTGCATTTGTGACAGTACTGCCGCTCTGCCAGCTGGAGGGACTACCCTTCATGCTCTTCTCTCTCCTGTCCCCAGGGGCTGGGATTCTCGCAATGGCCAATGCAGGACCAGATACCAACGGCAGCCAGTTCTTCGTGACCCTGGCCCCCACGCAATGGCTGGACGGCAAGCATACCATTTTTGGCCGAGTGTGCCAGGGTATAGGGATGGTGAATCGAGTGGGCATGGTGGAAACAAACTCCCAGGACCGTCCTGTGGACGACGTGAAGATCCTTAAGGCATACCCTTCTGGGTAGGTGGGATGCTGTCTCCAGCACACCCAGGCCCCAGGGAGCTGGTTTCCGGATGACTTAGGGCGCTGCGTGACTCTACATCATGCATACCTACTCCGAAGCAGAGGGGTCATCTCTGGGGACATTTGTATTCTGGCCAACAGTCACAGACTTGAAAAGCGGGTCGCGCTGATGCTGCGCAACTCCTGTTGACAGCCCCATTCAGCCTCTAGTGTGAGCTCTTCCAGGAATGTGCACAGCTCGCTTGCTCACTCTTCCCTCAGAGTCTGAGCATCAATACTGCTGCTTCTGACACTACACATCCCACGCAAAGCCAATTGAATTGTTGCCAAATGAAAAATGCATCCAGCAGTCAAGTTGCTGCGAAGGTGTCAAGTGGGGATGATGATGCGTAATGATCAGGCAACGAATCTCTGAGAGGAAGCAGGAGCCTTGGCCATTTTTCCCCAGGGAGGGACTGGGAGTCTAGTGATCACAAGGGCAGGTCTTCACGGGCCTCCCCACAGGAAGTGACACGTTTTAGGGCTTTAGAGAAAATAGGTAAGAGGTTTTTGTGCATGATGTCCTTGGGTTTTTTTACTATTTGGATTTGAAGGGGGTGGGGCAAGAAGGGTGTTAATACCTATGTAATACATAGAAACTTCCAGAATAAACCACCATTGGTGGTTGAAATCACTGCTGTGGTCTGGTATTGTTCTAGATTCTCGGCCTTTTCTCTTTTTGAGACAGGGTGTCACTGTGTAGCACTGGCTGGCCTTAACTTCCTATGTAGACCATGCTGACCTCAAACTCAATGAGTACATTTGCCACTACAGGCATGCACCGCCACCACACACCCACAGCCTGGCTCTCTGCGGAGGTGGGGGGTGCTGCAGCACTCCTGCCTTCTAGATTCACACTGCTTGGTCCTGGTGGTCCTGAGTCTCTGTTAGCTTCCCCCATGGAAGAGCAGCTTCTGCTGGAGAGAGGCAGACCCAAGGGAAGCCTCGAGTGCTGCCTCCAGTGCTCTGAGGGAGGGAGGGGTGAGCTGCTGGGAGCCAACTCTGAGCAGAAGCAACTTGCAGGAGGAAAGGGTTTGCTTCATCTTCCAGCTCCTAGGTCACAGCCTCCAATCCAGGGAAGACGGGGCAGGAAGAACTCAAGTGGAGACCACCGGAGAGGCTGTTCCCTGGCTCACTTTCAGCCATCTCTCTTAAATCACCCAGGCCCACCTGCCTAGGAATGGTGCCGCCCACAGTGAACTGTGCCCTCCTTATCAATCAGCAATCAAGAAAATGCCTCACAGGGCAGATGAAAGCAGTTCCTCCCTTGAGGTTTCCCCCTCCCCCAGTGTGTCATGTTGATTAGGTGGGTATACTGGGGGACACAGTCATCCCTTGCAGTGGGGGGAGATCCACCCTACCCCCCCTCCCATGTTGCTGTGGGCCCAAGGCAGTGCCCCACATGGCTTTGCTTCCTCACACTGGGAGCCTCTTAAGGTACTGTGTGCCATTGTGCGTACTGACCTAAGTTCCATTCCGCAAGCCTTCCCCCTTCAAGCCCTTTCTCCTAGAAAAGAAAGAAACCTTGTATTGTACAGAAGTTAGCAGAAAAGGTTCAACTTAATTGTCTGCCATCGGTCCAGGGTTAATGTACCTGATTAAATGTGTAAGGGCCTTATCCGCATGGGTTTGAGTGCAGAAACGAAGAAAATTTCCTCTCAATAATGAAGAAGGAAAACCCACCAATAAGCCCTGAAGATGGCACTGGTGTGCAGAGTCCCACACTGTTTGTGACCTCCAGCCACAAGTCACCCTATCCGTCACCTCCCAGAGCTATAACCCATCCCTGTGTCACGTGTCACCGGTTCCGGTGATAGGAGAGCCATTGTTGCTGTGAGGTTACAGTTCTACATACACTAGGCAAGGGGAAAGGCTCCACATGCCAAGGCAGCCACTCAGCAGAGGGGACCTGAATGTTTCCCAAATCCAGCGACTGCCAGGAAGCCCGAGATCCACAGCCTGGTTAACAGGGACCCCACTGAGTTAGCCCGTTAGCTGTGTCACACTGTCACGGTAAGTAAGACCTAGACCGTTGGTGTGACCCTTTCCACCTTGGGTAGTGGCGAAGGCACCAGTTTCTGACTTAGGTAGAGAGTAATGAAGGGCTGTAGGACTTCTGGGGCTGCCTTTGTGGGAAAATTCTAGACTTGGAGAGAAGGTTTGAGGTTAGGAGTGAGTAAGCCAGCAGAAGTCAAGTGTCCATGCTGTAAGGCGTGCAAGCTGGCTCTCTGCCAAGCGTCCGTGCTGTGAGGTGTGCAAGGCGTGCAAGCCAGCTCTCTGCCAAGCGTCTGTGCTATAAGGCGGCTCTCTGTCAGGCTCGGTGCATTAGCATTCACTGCTGGTCCAGGTGCCACACTTCTGGTCGCAAGGCAAGAGGCCATGTTTGTCTGACAGGAACCCAAGAGCATTTTTGCAACAGCTAAGGCAGGCAGGTCCTTGACCCCACACCCTGCCTTGAGTGGTCTGGGGAGAGAAGAGAAAGCCCAGGCTGAGTTCAACACGTCCCTGATCTGATTGCTGAGATGAACATCAGGGGACAGTCCCCTGCTGTGCCACCTTAGGGACATTAAGTACCAGGGCCTGCTGTGAGCACCACAGTACCTGTCAGTGGGGCAAGTGGCAGAGAAGGGAGGGGACCCTGGAGCCATCAGACACCTGTGAAGCGACCTGGAAAGGTCTTTCCTTGGGGTTCTTATTAGTCTCCACAGGTCCGTGTGTACCCCAGGCACCCCTTAACTCTCTGTAGCTGGGAATGACCTTGAACTTCTGATCTTATCCAAAGGTTGGGGTTGGGTCAGAGGCTGGCCTTGAACTCGCGGCCATCCTCTGCAATGGTGTCACACTACTGTGCATGGCAGAGCAGGATCTGGTACTGGAAACACTTCTGGTACCAGTAGACCTTAAAGCCACAACACATACATCTTGATACCTGTGTGTGTGTTCATCCCATCCCAGTGTTGGGGTAGAGAACCCAGGACCTCCTCTGTCAGGTAGGTACCCTACCACTGCCCCGACTCCTCCCGCCCATCCCCCAGGAGCCCCCTCCCTGCTTTGACCTCAGCAAGGCCGGTCTCATTCTCATTCCCTGCATCCCAGCACCTGGGTAATGCTTTTGTGGTTATTGTGGAGTGAATCAAATAAAACATCCTCCATGGGAAAAAAAGATGGAGGCTCACTGGCCGAAATAGCTGTGCCCAGAGTCACAGACCTCGGTTTTGGCTGACATGAAAGCAAAAGCCTTTTCCACTCGGCCCTCTGGAAGCCCTCAGCTTCGTTTATTTTTGGATCACATCTCCAGAATAAGTCAAAATAGCTTTCCCCACAAATGGCGATCGGCTCCTACCCCCAGATCCTCGAGCCAATCTGAGCCTCCCCGTGGCCCCTCCGGCACCACACTTGCGGAGTGCGGAGGAGGGAACGTTGGCAAGAACGTGTTCAAGCCGGGTGCTTCCTGCCAAGAAGCACTCTGCGCCCTCAGAACCGGGCTCCATAGAACAGGCTCCTGTGATTTAAGTGAGCGCCAGGAAAGAGGACAACGGTCCAGCAGCTGGGGACAGATGAGACAAATTGCAGGCGACAAGGATGGGAGCTGAGGCTGGTTTGGTCTCACAGAGAAATTAGATTCCTGTTTGTTCTTCCAAACTGGTGATTTAGAATCCCTGCCTGTGATGGCAATTCTGGAGACCAGCCTGGCCTACATAGTGAAAGCCCCGTCTGGGTGGGAGGGATGGCTCAGGGGTTAGAGCCGGTGCTTCTCTTGCACAGGACCACCATTCAGCTCTCTCCCACAGGGAGATTCACCACTGCCTGTAACTCCAGTCAACTCCAGGGCGCCTGACTCGTCCCCTCTGGCCTCCTGGACTCACGTGGCGTACATAAACTCATACAAACACTCACATATTCATTTTTTTCCGCGTAGAATAGTGTTTATTCGGGCATGGGGAGTGGAATTAAGAGGATATTAGAGACAAAGAAAGGCAGAGAAGGGAGCCCCCTGAGATGGCTCAGTGGGTAAGAGCACCCGACTGCTCTTCCGAAGGTCCGGAGTTCAAATCCCAGCAACCACATGGTGGCTCACAACCATCCGTAACAAGATCTGACGCCCTCTTCTGGAGTGTCTGAGGACCGCTACAGTGTACTTGCATATAATAAATAAATAAATAAATAAATCTTAAAAAAAAAAAAAAAAAAAGAAAGAAAGGCAGAGAAGGAGGAGAGACTGGGCATGAGCACAGGGAGAGGGAGGGGGCAGGGGAATGGGGACAGAGGGGGAGCAAGAAGGCAAGAGAAAGCTGGTGAGATGGCTCAGCAGGTAAGAGCACTGACTACTCTTCCTGAGTTCAAATCCCAGCAACCACATGGTAGCTCACAACCACCTGAAATGAGATCTGACGCCCTCTTCTGGTGTGTCTGAAGACAGCTACAGTGTACTTATGTATAATGATAAATCTTTGGGCTAGAGCACGCGGGGCCAACTGGAGTTAGCAGGGTTGGCTGGAGCGAGCAGAGGTCCTAAAAATTCAATTCCCAACAGTCACACGAAGGCTCACAACATCTATACAGCTACAATGTACTCACATTAAATAAATTTTAAAAAAAACCCTGTCTAAAACCACAGGGCAAAATGTGTAGACTTTTGTGTCACCTTGGCGAGCCACATGACACCTTGAATTTAGTTTCCTTGTTGGACAGGTTAAGGTTTGGACTAGGCCCTCTGAGCTTCACGTCTGAATGTAGGTCAATGTGAGATCCCTCCAGCTGCCAAGTTTTCATTTCGCGTGCTATTCTGGAAGTCTGCCACTAGGGGGCACTATGAATACAGTTTAGCCTCGCAGCTGCCTCAAGAGGCAGAGACACCTTTCATGATTTTGCTAAGCCAAGCCAGCTGCTCTTGGAATGAGGAAAACCAAGGACTGCTCAGATTGCCACCGACTAGAATTGAGCCCAGCAGAGTGAGCTTCGTGTGCCGAGGCACTCCATCCTCTGTCGGCTGGTCTAGTCAGTCATCCCCATGTCTGGGTTGCAGGAGACCTGAACCTGGGCCTGTTTGTGTTTGTACTTGGTCCTAAAGAAGCTGGCTTCTCCTTTCTGTTTAGTCCTTCCCTGGGCAGTAAAGTCACCCTTTCCTTGGTAATCCTGAGTCACTCACATTAGCCAGGAAATAACTTCACTGGAGAAAACAGTTCAGTTTGAGTATTTCTGTCTTTGTTTTGTATT
This sequence comes from Mus pahari, assembly GCF_900095145.1. NCBI lineage: Eukaryota > Metazoa > Chordata > Mammalia > Rodentia > Muridae > Mus > Mus pahari. The sequence goes on along the minus strand of NC_034610.1, from coordinate 24,237,621 downwards.
TTTGAGACAGGGTCTCTCTGTATCCCTGGCTGTTCTAGAACTCTCTACAGACCAGACTGGCCTTGAACTCAGAGATCTGAGCGCTGGGATTAAAGGCATGTGCCACCGCTGCTGCCCACTGTGTATTTAACACCAAACCAACCTCTGAGGCTGACCTTGTTACACCCTGTATTAGTCAGGGTTTCTATTCCTGCACAAACATCATGACCAAGAAGCAAGTTGGGGAGGAAAGGGTTTATTCGGCTTACATTTCCACACTGCTGTAGATCACCCAAGGATGCAGGACTGGAACTCAAACAGGTCAGAAAGCAGGAGCTGATGCAGAGGCCATGGCAGGATGTTCTTTACTGGCTTGCCTCTCCTGGCTTGCTCAGTCCACTCTCTTATAGAACCCAAGACTACCAGCCCAGAGATG
>NC_034610.1:24221762-24237191 GCF_900095145.1 Mus pahari | reverse complement strand
ACAGCTGGATCTCATGGAGGCATTTCCCCAACTGAAGCTCCTTTCTCTGTGATAACTCCAGCTGTGTCAAGTTGACACAAAGCTATCCAGTATACACCCATTTCAGGATGATCAAACTAAGGAAGGGCCAAAGCCCAGTAGAGTGATGGACAGATGGAACAATGGATCCAAGGCTGCTAGCTAAGAACGGATTTGGGGATTTCTTCCCGAGTTTAGCTCTTTTTCATTTGTTCCCATCCTTGATACATAGAGGGGGAAGATGACCTTGCAAGTGGGGACATCCACCTTGCCCCGAAGTCCCAGATTACTTCCCAGAAGCCAGCCGCTGGGGCCAGGACACACGTGACCCTAATCAGTGTGTTTATTGGGTCAGAAGTGTAATGGCCAAACCGCTGGGCTCCGCTCATGGAAATCACTTCCCTCTCTTTAAGGGTCTGGCTGGGCTCCATTAAGAGCTGTGCCCTGTGTAGTCAGCAGAGGCAGAGGCAGTGCGGGGGAGGGGCCAGGCACATCTCTACTTCCTCATTAACTGACAGGGAAAGTGGCCGTTCCGGGTCAGCATACACATGTAAGGAAGCCATCAAAGGAAGGGGAAGCCGGGCGTGGTAGCGCAGCGCACGCCTTTGATCCCAGCACTCGGGAGGCAGAGGCAGGCGGATTTCTGAGTTCGAGGCCAGCCTGGTCTACATAGTGAGTTCCAGGACAGCCAGGGCTACACAGAGAAACCCTGTCTCGAAAAACCAAAAAAAAAAAGGAAGGGGAATCCACAGCCCACCATCGTTCTCAGCCACGTTTAATCCTGAAGGCTTTGTGTTGGAGGCCCCCTTTCTGGAAGCAGGAGGAACAAGGGACTTAGGAACTTAGTGAGCTCAGGTGCTGGGTGGCTTCTGGTTCCAATAGATGCTCAATGCAGGGCTGCAAAATTCCCTTCCTCTCTGGTCTGCTTTGTCCCTCAGTCACACTGGAAGTTCATGTGTGTGTGTGTATGTGTGTGCGCGTGTGCACGCACACATGCAAACACTGTGCATGAAACCCAGAGCTTAGTACATACTAAGGAAGATCTGTGCCATGGAATTATACCTCTGAGCCTATCTTTTCCCTACTGGGGGAAGCCTAATGAAGAAGAGAGGGTGGAAAGACCCTAGGCCGGTGGCAGCTCCGGAGCCTGACACCTGAGCCTCATCTAAGCCCTGATGGAATTATCAGAGAACTGGAGATCAGGGCGTTCCTAGCTAAAGGTAGAGGAGGCAGGCCACCAAATGTGCCCGCTGAGCTGCTGGGAGTGAGAGGCAGAGCTAATAAACTCTGGGAAATGATGGCAGGCAGCTGAAGACTCCAGCAGGCACGCCGGGGCAGGGCCTCCGGGACCTCGGCTTGCATAGGAAGCCAGGCTCCTGGCATTCTGTGCACATTTCAGTTACCTCCGCAGCCAGGCAAGCAAACATGAGTCGCGTGGCATGAAAATCAATTTAAAGCTTAAGAGAGGAGAGGATATTTCATCCTCAGTGGCTTCCCAGGCTGCGTGCACATGCACCACTAGGAGAGAGACAGACAGCTAGGGCCTTGGGGCAGCAACAGCTTTTCCTGTATCCCCCCCCCCCCCGTTTTTTAGATGCCCAAGGGAGAGGGTGCCAGGGTCTTTGGAGCCAGTCAGGGAAGGAGGAGGAGGAGTTCAGGAATGGAATTGGCCAATAGGCTGTATCTCCCTGCTCCTCTTCCTCGGCTTGAGTGTGTGGGTCAAGAACACGTGCTTGACCCTGGGGAGCTGGCAGGACAGGGAGGGGCTGAGTCTGCATTGCAGCTTGAGACCCAATGTGAGGAGTCTCCCACTTTCTAAGATGCTCAGACATGGGGAGAGGTCGTAACATGGAGCAGGGAGTTCAGCAAGCCCCAAAGCAAGCCAGGCCGCCACACAAGGTAGGGAGGAGGCTGTTTCCAAATGAAACTAGGAGCTGGGGTTGTAGCTAAGTGGCAGAGTGCTTGCTGGCATGGCCTTAGCTTCCAGCACCAGCACTGTAAAGCGAGTTGTGGGGATTGGGGGGGGGTGTGTGAAAACTTGGACCCAGGGCTGAGGCTGGGCAAAGCCAGGATGTGGAGTCCAGGTAAGAGCCCAAGCCTTCCAACCCCCACCCCCCCTCAGCCCCCATGTACACAAGCGGTCAGATCTTGGAGTCCTGGCTAATCGGGAAGAGGCGGAGTCTGAGGCACAGGCTGAGAGAAAAGGGCAGGGGCAGCTGAGCTGGCTCCTGTGGGTCTTGTTAGCAGGGGTGAGCACACAGAGCTCGTGGTGGGGTCAGAAATGGTGCATCTAGGTGCTAAGGAGGTGAAAGTCGAGGCAGCCAACCATCCCTCCCAGAGGGAGCTGAGGTAAAATGATTCATACTGAAAATCCCGTTACTCAGGAGGCTGAGGCAGGAGGATAGCCAGTGAGTTCAGGGTCAGGTCTGATCAAAGCCAGTGCAGATCTAGACTGGGATTATAGCTCAGTTGGTAGACTGTTCGCTGAGTTTGATCCTCTGCCGTATCTAAAACCAAGTGTTCTAATCCCTAGAGGTGGAGTCAGGGCCATAGCAGGTTTGAGGCCAGCCTGGGCTACATGAGATCCTGTCTCCAAAAGGAATAAAAAAAAACAAATCAAACAAACAAAAAACCCACCACCAACACTACCAACAACAACAACAAACAACCCAGAGTCCAATTTGAATCTGAGCATTTATTAGCTTTTGTTGCTAATTACCACTCACTGGCAAACAGCCCTGGAGGGATTTCTTCCCCTCATGGGCCTCAGATTCCAGATCTGCAGAGCCATCTTTTAAGTCCTCTGCAGCACTGACACTGGATGAAGTTTGCCAGGGAGGAGAATCAAGGGAAGTGACAGGCTGTGATGTTTATGCTGGGATGTGGTGAGAGACCAAAAGATGGGCATCGCTCTGAGGATCAGGAAGAGGTCTGCATGGGGTCAGGGTCTCTATCAGGACTTGCATCCATCCCAGGGCTCTGAGCTCCGCGAGCTTGGGAGAATGAAGCCACTGGAGAGGACTCGGTCCAGGTTCCTCGCCCGAGGAAGTACAGTCAGTGGGAAACTCTGGAGATGTGTGTCTGAACTGCCCTGCATGGAGCCCTCCACCCTCCACCCTGCAGGCGGTGCGGGAGCAGAGATTCGTTAAGTGGGACGGCAGTGTCGAGGACTGAGTGGGCGGCAGATGTGAGATTCTCCTAAGATGGAGACATCTCATCCTTCCTTTCTGCGAGGCTCTGGCCTCAGACCCTGATGGTGTCAGCCGGATTGTTGACACATAGTTCCCTCGCTTCGTTCCTGACACATGCAGAATAAATGTTTAATGATGCGTGTGATGGGCACTTCTTTGATGTACTGAAGTGGACTCTGGGGGTCTTTCCGAGGACTCTGTGCTTCCAAGGGCAAGAGTGGGCATTTCAGATGAATCAAGCGCCTGCTGCACATGGTCTGTTGTTGGTCCTGCACTGTCCTCCGATGCTGGGAGTCGACAGTGAGGGAATGACAGCCCTTGTCTGTGTAAAGCTTTTCCTAGTGGGAAAACAGACAAAACGAAAGGACAGAGATAGGCAGCGGTGAGGTGAGTGACAAGCTCCTATGACAGGGACAGTTCTGGGGGAGTGTTCTTCTCTGTGAAGGGGGTGGGCATTGAAACAGACGGGGAACTCTTCCAAGCTAGGGAACGGAAAGAGCAGGTATAAAGGCTTAGGTGATGAACTGCAGGCCCAGGAAGGCCTGTGCGGCTGGCCGTGGTCACTGAAGTGATCAAAGAGATGCAGCCAGAGAGGTTAATGGAATGTTCTAGTGTGGGACGATAACATGGTGGAGGAGGAGGTCCAGAGCAAAGGGTGATCTGTGGCAGCAAGCAGGATGGGGAGAGAAGGTCCTTGGGGGAACAGTGGACATTTCTCAGAGATCACAACATCCTCCTGGTCTCTTCTACCCCAGTGAAAATGGCTTTGCCCCACCCTATCTGAGGCAGGCAGGCCCTCACTGTTCTTGGGTACCCAGCTGGGGAAGCCTCCAAGGACCTGAATACATCACTCTCCTCTAAGCTTTTCAGCAATCAAGGGGGTTAACCCACCACACAGTCTCTGAGCCAAGTCCCTTCTATCTAGTATCTCTAGCAGTGGATGGAGTCAGACTCTGCATCCTACCTCCTTCCTACCGCTATGGCAGTTTCAAGCTTCCTCCTGCCCCCTGGCTCTCCTTCCCCAGAAGAAGGCATCAGATCCCATTACAGATGGCTGTGAGCCACCATGTGGTCGCTGGGATTTGAACTCAGGACCTTCAGAAGAGCAACCAGTGCTCTTACCTGCTGAGCCATCTTGCCAGCCCACATAGTAACTTCTAAATGAGCAGGTAAATGGGCAGCTCATGCACAGCCCATGCCTCTAAGTAAGCTATGTGTTCTTCCAGGTCCAAAGCTGTGTTCACCCAGCAATGTTCTCAGGTATAGCACGGGTACCCCTCCCCGACACACGCACGCACGCACACACACGCACACGCATGTGCACACTGTCCCCTTGCACACTCCAGCTCCAGCCCTCACATCAGCTTTCTCCCATCATAAAAGGGCAGATCGGAGGGCAGCACTTACTCAAAGTGCCTCTGGAGGGGAGGGGAGGGGAGGGGTGGAGAGGGGAGGGCGACTGCAGCTGCCGCCTCTGCAAGGAGCTTGGTCCCCAGCCCTCAGTGCTTTTCCCCTCCTTATAGATGCCGAGAGCGAGCTGCCTCTCAAAATTGCTCTGCCATCATTAACACCACGAATCAGGTCAGATGAAGGCCGTCTGCAGTCTTGGACGGCGGCGAAGGCAAAGTGCTGACGCTGATTATCTTAGCTCTTCTGGGCACCGCCCCGGGTCCGTGATCGCGGTTCTTAATCAGAGGGACGATGGTGCTTCCATGGTGGGTGGGCTGGGGTCAAGGTTGCCTCTGATCTGGGTTCTAGGCGACCAGAGTCAGTCTGTACCACGTGATGGGTCACCAGAAGGCTTATCAGGATGTCGCGGGTGGCCGGCCTAGTGACCAGAATACTGTGACACCTTCTAGAGAACAAATTCACCCAAATGTATCACTCACGGCATTGCTTTAAGCCATCAGTGAATACTTTGAGCAAAGACCGGAAGCGACGCTCCGGACACGCATCAGAGAGTTTTGTTCTGGGTCTGACTGCTAAGCTGGCCATGGTGCAGAGAGGTGCCTCTCAGATCTCCTCTCCATTGGTGCCCCCTTTAGGACAGACTGGTGGCAGCTGGAGCCTGGCATCTTATCTGCATCCTCCTGGTTTCATCTTGTACCTCCACTCACCTTCAGCCTTCACCTTTGACACACACTCTCGATCTGTGGTTGCCAGGCACAGACCTCCGGCCTAAGTTCTACAGTCGTCCCCGAAGAAGGCAGCTCAGCCTCGCTGCCGGCAATGGGGTGAAAGTTAAGCCCAGTACACCTGCTGGAGTCTGCATCTCAGGCCAGGACCTTCCCCGGCTCTCGGACAGTCTCAGCCGCCCCGTGTGTCAGGCTAGCCATGCCATAAGGTGAATCCTTCTGGAGGATGGGGCTGTCAGCCATGTTAGCCATGGAGCCAAGAGCTAGCAGAAGCCCCTGTTTGGGCACATGGAGTGAGAAGAATCCTGGGTGGTCCTGCCAGCCACCCTGCTTTCCCTGACCTCTCAGGCACTCTGTCCAGTCTGGCTCAGGGCTGACTCTAGCGCCCATGCAAGGCCTCACGCTCAGTGTGATCTGTCAGTCACCTCCCCTCCGGGTTCCCATTCTTCCCCCTTGTCCCCTGATCCCTGGCCCTCTGTGTCACCTTCCACAGCCCTCCTCAATGCTGGCTAGCTCTGTCTACACGTCCTGAAGCCCAACTAGCCTGGAGCTTTTAGGAACAGACCCCGTGCCTTTTTGCCTTCTGTTGTGGTTATTTTTGAGACAGGGTCTCTCTAACAGCCATGTCTGTCCTGGAATTCCCCCTGTAGACCAGGCTGGCCTGGAACTCACAGAGATCCTCCTGCCTCTGCAATACAGACTACATGCTTCTGCAAAGAGACCCTTGAGTCACCGCTCCAAATGCTATCACTTTTCAAACTCATCAGCAGACTCTCAGCTGAACAACCTCTCGGCCTCCCCATAGCTGACCAGAGACAGAGGGGGGAGGTACCGGGTGAGTGGTACTGTCCTTGCTGCCCCATGCCCTCAGCATGCCTGTGGTAAAGGAGTAACCTAATTTTTGTCCAATCATTTAGAATTGTGTTTTAAAACACATCCCTGCTAGGCAGCGGTGGCACCTGCCTTCGAGCCCAGCAGGATGGCAGAGGCAGGCAGATCTCTGTGAGTTCGAGGCCAGCCTGGTCTACAGAGCAAGTTCCAGGACAGCCAGGGCTATACAGAGAGAAATCTTGTCTTGAAAAAACAAAACAAAGCGATGATAAAATAAAAGCACATTCCTAGTCCTAAATCTTGGCAAGTCACTTCACATCTTTCTGCCTTGGTACCGTCCTGTCTACGGCGTTAGAAACTGTTCTCGTCCCGTGAACACAGGCCGAGCGAGCACCATCCTGGGTGGGAACGGCTCCTTAGGCTCATTCTGTCTCATTACCATATTGGACGATAGTGATAGTTTTATACATATTGACTAGCAGCTCACTTGGGGTTCAGACTGGATTTTGCTCTAAATTTAAAATCAATTGAAAATTGAAAAACAATAAAAAACAAAACAGACAAAAACCCACAAAGAAACAAGTGGAGACTGCGGTGTTCTTTGTGCAGAGAGAGCCCCAGGCCCAACCCCAAAGTGAGTTGTCCCCTCTCCTTCTTCCTGGGGGAGTCCAGCGCCCTTGGCTGTCTGCCCCAGGCGACAGAACTGAGCCCAGCTGATCTGGAGACGTAGGTAAACAGAAATCACTTGTGCAGGTACAAGGAAGGTGTTCTGTTTGTCTTCAACTCTGGCTCTGACTGATGTATTGAAAATTGATTTCAAACGGTGTTCGTGTGCACCTGCTCAGAATGCCCGGCTGCCAGAAGGTCACCATTGATAGCAACAGGCCACCACTGTTAGCGACAGGCATCCACGGTGTGTGAGGCGGTGGGTGAGGAAGTTGCGGCTCCACTCTGTCTTGTCTCCACTCTGTCTTGTCTCAGTAAAGCTTACATCGAGGTTGAGGAGGGGCCGCGGGTGGATTTGCTGGAGAGGAAACTCCGTGCACAGCTGGCTTGGCGCTGCAACCCCAGGCCCAGAGGGTAGGCTGAGCCTGGGAAGAGACTGCCTGAGAGATGCTTTGCCCCTCCCCTCGCTTCCCAGTGCAGGGCTCTGAGCCTGGTATACTGGGTTGCTGGTTGCAAAGCCCAGGGAGCTGAGGCCAGCCACTCAGTCTAGTGGAGGAAGCTTCCAGACAGACCCGGGGGTTGGCTCGGCCCCTATGCTCACGACGAGAGGAGGAGGAGGACGACGACGAAGGAGCTGGGTAAAGGTTCGGGCGACTAGCCAAGACCAGGCTTGGCGGACACCAGAGGCGGATGGGCAAGCTCCCACTGACCCACCCTATGTCGGAAACCAGACCAGCCTTCCTGGCACCAGGCTGATTGCCGCCTCCCCAAAAGGAGGTGGAGAGCTTGCTCTGGGCTTAGACCCTCTGGTGGCGGTGCGCACACTCAGCCGAGTCCTCTTTCCCGAACCCCGCCTAGACGCTGCCCAAACAGGTGCCCCTTGGACCGTTCCCCTCCCCCAGCACGCAGACCCCCGGCTGGACAAGTGGGGTGGGGGAACTTGCGCAGAGGGCGGCGCGCGCTCTGGGACCGTCTCTGGCTGTCGCCAGCCTTGTCCCCGTCATCCGGAGCCGCGTCCCCACGCCTGCCACGCGCGTGCACACACACGCGCGCACACACACACTCACACATTGCTCCCACACTCGCCCCGCGCAGACCCCGCCCCGGCCCCGCCCCGGCCCCTGCGGGCGGCCCCTCCGGCGCCCGCGGACCCCGCACGCTGCGCGCGCCTGGCGGGAGGCACTGGCTGCGACTCCGGGTACATTTGATTTTCCCGCAGTCCAGGGCACCCCGGAGCCGGAGCCGGAGCCGGAGCCCTAGCAGAGGACGTGGCGCTGCGCCCCAAGCCCGAGGCGGCTCAGTCCTCGCCCCTCTCCAGAGACCCCACGCCCCCTCCGGGGACCTCTCCCCTCTGCGCCCCGGTTCCCTCGCCGCGCCCCCCCCCCGCCTCCCCGCAGCAGTTCACGCGCCCCGTTTCTCCGCGGGCCCCCGCTCTCCGCCCCCTTCCCGCTCGCACTTCCCACGCCCCCTCTTCGCGCTCCTCTCCTCCCCTGGCCGCCCAGCCCAGGGCTGCAGCCGCTCCGGAGGAGGCGTGAATCGCGCAGGAATATTGACTAATTTGGGGTGGGGTGGGGGGACGGTGGGCGATGGAGCAACCCGAGGACATGGCGTCGCTCAGCGAGTTCGACTCCTTGGCGGGCAGCATCCCGGCTACCAAGGTGGAGATCACCGTGTCATGCAGGTGAGCCGCTCGCGGTTGTGTGTGTGTGTGTGGGGGGGGGGCTGCCCCGCCCCTGGGCCGGAATCCCTTTTTCTCTGTAGCTTCCAGCCTTTGCTTAGCGAGCCTGCTTTTTGCTGTTCTCGTCTCCGCTGCCTGTCTTCGGAGACCCCCCTGCCCAGCGGCGGGTGGCGATGGCTGAATGGGCAGCCAGGCAGGGGTCAGGTTCCCAGAAAGTTTGCATTCGGAGCTGTTGCTTCTAGGACTGGAGGAAGACAGGGGTCCCAGCACCAGAGTGGGAAGGGGAGGAGCTGCTCCAGGGTTTCCACTCTGGCTTTCTCTCTGATTTATCCTTCTCCAAAAGGAGAAGTGAGAGGGACTGGCGCCATTCCTCCCAGGCATGACCCTCTGTGCCTCCTGTGACCTCCCTTCTCCCCTACCCTGGCCTTTGCCCCAGCCTCCTCCCCCTCCTCCACTGTCTTAGAACCCAGCATTGGAAAGCCTCTTGCTTTAGCCTCCAGCAAGAAGGATCAACCGGGACAAGAGTCTCTCTCAGAGAGCAGGAAGCCCTGCCCGACTTAAGAGTGGTATGGCGCCATTAAAAACCAGTAACTGATGAAAAAAATCTTAAGGCGAAAGAGCAAAGGGCTGATGATGAAGTGTCAGAATCCCCAGGCAAGAGGGGGAGGAAGGAGTTTGTTTTGTAGGCTGCCACCTCCAAGTCCCCAGTAATGCCATACAGGTTGGCCTTCTCTGTGGGGCTGGGCCTCTCAGGTTCTCTGAATAGGCTGCCCCGAGGCTGGACAGGCATGTGGCTGGCCCTAGGCACTCTGCTTTGATAGGTTTGTGAGGAACATTGTGGTCCAGATATAACTCACCCGAGGTCTTGGCAATGGCCCATATAGCATTTCCAGAGTCCCATCGTACCCTTGTTCCGAACCACTCACCTCGGCATGAGGGGTCACTGTTGGGTCAGATATTGTCCACCTCATCTCTGAGTTACTGAGTTGAGACATTGGGCAAGTGTCCATATGGCCCGAGATGCTAGCCTGGGGTGTGAAAGAGGATGGATTCGGGGGGAACTGCCTCCCGAGGACTTGAGGTGAGGGCTGCTGAGGTGGTGTTCCCAGTCAGGCTCTCTAGGGGACTACTGCGGTGACTCCCAGATGTGTGCCCATCCCCCACACCTCAGTCCCACACAGAGACAATCTGAACCTGCCTCTACTCTGCTGGGAGCTTCCTGATGGCCCATCAGCTCTGTCTCACCTCCTCAGCTGTCAGCAGCTGCTAGCTTGCCCTCCTTCTGCACACAGCCCTGCCTCCCGCCTTCAATCACGCCTGTCGCCTTCAGACTCTTGAGTTGTCTCCCAGAGCCTTCCCACCTCTGAGCTCCTGAACATTCTGTTCCCTACCCGGAAAGGGCTCTGTGCTTCCCCTTCCAGGGGCATCCTTTTGTCCCAAAAGACATCAGCCTACAGCACCAGCTTCTACATCTCCAGGACCCTGAGCGCCAAGTCTCTGAGCGAGCATGGAAGGCGTGAACGGTCCCGTGAGAGTCTCCCACTCCACGGAGAGGAAGGGTCATAACTGTGTGACCTGGAGTCAGACATCTTGTGAGGGATCCCTCACTTGCCACTTGAGACAAACTTTAAGCCTCAGTTTCCCAACTGGGAAGTCTGTCTCCTCCCAGGAAAGCCTCATTGTTACAGAGGTAGCTCATGTGCTTGGCTCACAGTGGGCATGAGCACTACAGATAGATAAGGGGTAGGCACACTGAGCAGCAGGTGGCCACAGTGGCCAGCCCGAGACAGACAGAAACTCTTGGGTCCCTTCTCCGTTTTCCGGAAGCATCCAAAGGATGAAGATGTCCCGTGTAAGAGGTGCCTAGTGCCAGAAAGTTCCTAAGGGTCGACCCTGCTGTCCGTCTCTCTAAGGGACATGATCCACATTTTTTAGAAGGCCTGGTCAACCTCTGCTTCTTCCCTCCTGAAGTGGAAATGAGGGAGATGTGGTTTGGATGAGGAGAGATGAGGACAGAATGTTCACTTGGAACAGAGGGGAGGTGACAGGACAGTCTGGGTGGCCTTGACGCTCTAGATTATTTCTGCTTTAGCTGGAGCCACTGGTCCAGCTCTGGGGGAGGGCAAAGACCTGAAGAGCCCACACTGCCCTTTATTCCATGATTACCAGTTAGAGTCCCTTCTCCTGTGTCCTGGAGCACTAACTGGAACCCCTAGAGTAGAGACTTTGGGGTGTCCTGCCATGAGGACCTCAGTAACCCCTGCTGGCAGCTTCTTCCGGATGGGCAGCTGGGAGGGAACAAGGCTTCAGGGTGGCTGATGGGTTCTCTGGTTCCCCCGATCCAGCCCCAGGGACTCTGCCTTATCCTCGAGCCTGTTCTAGACAGGGGCTCCTCCTGAGCTGGGCACCTCAGCAGAACAGAGAGCATCCAGGGCAGGTCCTATATCTTGTCCAGAATCTCGCTGGTGCCTAGTGTGCGCACAGAAGGCAGACGACACATTAGGGCCTCTGCCTCTGTAGAGAACATCTTTGGCCAAACTGTGGTCCACTCCCAAGTGACTACTGTCACTGACTATGGTAGATCCAAGCCTGAACCAGCCTTGTGTTATTTGAAACGCTGGTTAAGAATGTGAGCTTAGCCAGGCGTGGCGATTCACGCCTTTGATCCCAGCACTCGAGAGGCAGAGGCAGTAGGATCTCTGTGAATTTAAGACCAGCCTGTCCTACGTAGCCAATTCCAGGACAACCAGGGCTACATAGAGACGCCTTGCCTCAGACCCCCATCAACAATAGCAAAAAAGAGTGTGATCTTGTCTTTATCTCCAGCACCCAGTAAGCAGAGACAGAGGCAGGCGGTATAGCTCTGTCAGTTCCAGGCTAGCCTGGTCTATGTAGTGAGACTATTTTTAAAAAATAAAAAAAAGTTTGGCTCTATCTTCCTGGGTTCAAATCCCAGTTTTCTTGTGATCTCCCCCTACCTGTCTCTCTGTGTGTGAGTGTGTGTGTGTTTGCACACACACATGCGTGCACATGCACTGGAATGAACAGTCACTTGAGGCTATTGGGAAATCAAACCCATATCACGAAAGCACACTGCCACTGAAGCGCATGCCAGCCCTGTTCCCGGGACTCCTGGTGAGCTGCTTCTCTGGTCTGGCCTCAGTTTCCCTCTCTGTAAAAGCAGCATAGTGATCCCCATCAATCACAGGGACGCGATGGACCAGTCTGAGAACAGTGGCTGGCGTCACCGCTGCGTAGCATGGCGTCACCATGGTACAGGTTGGATGAGTACCCCAGCCAAGCAGTTGGCATCACACGGTGACAGGGCCTGTGTCTGTGGTTGGGTGCCAGGGATGTGGAGAGCCCTGGAGATAGCTTGATGTGGAGATTCCCGGAGGAAGGATGGTTCCTGGCACTAGAATCTGGCAGATGTGCTAAAAAGTGTGACTTTGAACGCTGGATCCTGGAGCTCTTCCTTCCTGATAGTCTGCCCCGGACCTTTCTTGACTAGGAGTGTTAGCCATTCTGCAAAGCCGTTCAGAGCTCACCCGGCTGCTGCCCCATTCTCCCTCCAGACGCCCGCCCCATCAGGCCAGCATCTCTGTCTTACGCTTACAGCTGCTTCAGCTCTGCGGGTGGAAAGAATAGCTTACGTTTTTCACATTACAGGGATCCCTTGTGCTTGCTCAGGGAGGGCCATGTTGGACGGGCATACAAGGGCCCCTGAGACCAGGGCAGGCTGCGTGGCTCCTCAGGATCTCCTACAGCTTTCCTTCCCCACCAGCTAGCAGGAGCTAGTGGGTAGCTTGGCTTCTGCCCCGTAGGTTGGTTACTGCTGTCTGTTTAAGCTCACACACTTCTGGCACCCCGTGGAGAAAGACAGCCCAGCTCTGGAGCCCTGTCCTGGCCTTGTAGACAGGTGTGAGTTCACTCTCCTGCTTCTGAGAGGGCAGGGGAGATTGCAGTGGGGAGGGGGTGAGCCTGGTTGTAGCTGTAAGTTAGCATTAGGAAAAACAGAACTGTTTAACAATTGACCACACCCAGATATTCAACAGAGCCAGGCCAGGGAAGGTCACCATGATACAGGTTGGCATCCTTGTTAGATTTACGCCTCTGTGTGTGTGTGTGTGTGTGTGTGTGTGTGTGTGTGTGTGTGCTAGATGTGCCTTCTAAGCCAGCATCTCTGATCACACTGTCTTAGAAGGTCGGAGAACTTCCTTTCAGCTGCCACAGTTTCCTGAATGTCTGACTTGGGGCTAGGACTTCTTCACCCAAGGCATGGGCCCTGATCACCCAACCAGGCTTGCTAACTTAACTGGAGGCAGCTGCAGAGTCGAGGCTCAGTGTCTTGTTGGTGAGGACCAGAGTGACACCCCACCCCCACCCCCAGCCGGCTCCCTGGGACTGCTGGTCCAAGCAAACTGCCTTCCACAAGAAGGCCACTGACCTCCTCAAACCTAGGGGAATCTGGCTCCTCCAAGGGCTATGATGGGCTGAGAGATCTCTCTAATTGGATTGCACGGGGATGGGGGGGTGGAGAGATGGGGGGCGTGGGGGGTCCTCTCTCTCTGCCTCCTGGGGATGGAATTACAGGGAGGCCGTCATTCCCACCCACCATTTCTATGGATTTCTGGGGACCCCAGCTCCCATCTTCATGTGGAGCCATCTCTCCAGCTCCCCCCATCCTACCCCTTGCTGTGGCTTCTTAGCTCCCCACAATCCTCTGCAGTAAATTGCAGCATTTCTTTTTTTGTCTGTCTAGGAAATCAAGGCCTAGAGAGGTGAAGGCCAGTGCGTAAAGTTAGTGCTGGCAGGTTTGGGAGATGCGGATCCACACAGCCCGCGTCTTCAGATGGTCAGACCTTCAGAGCTTCTCCAGGTGGAGGGGTGGGCTCTATAGAGATCCTGGTGAGACCTGGAGGCTGGTGGTCCTCCCTCAGGAAAGGAAAGCAAACCTCTTGCTTGCCCGAGAGGCTGCCAATTCTGAGAGGCAAACACAGGCATCTATAATGGAAGCCAGCCTTCTGGTACCTTCCTTCCCCGGTCTCCCAGCTTTCATTCCTGCTGTTGGCTGTGCGTATGGAACAGGAAACCTGCTCAATACCCGGGATGGATGGAACTAGGGCCTGACCATTTCCCTAGCGAGTGTTCTGCTGTTGAGCATCATACCCCTTTGGGTTTGTGAGACTGTATCAGTGTGTACCTCAGCTGACCTTGTGAGTTAGAGGCCGTCTCCCTCTTCTCTCAGCTTCCTCAGTGGTGGGCTTGCTTCATGTGTGCACCCCCACACCCAGCTACACACGTTTTTGTTTTGTTTTGTTTTGTTCTTTGAGACTTGAGGGTCTTACTATGTAGCCCCGGATGTCCTGGAACTCACTGCATAGACCAGGCTGGCCTCGAACTCACAGAGATCTACTTGATTCTGCCTCCCGAGTGCTGGGATTAGAAGCATGAACCACCGGTTCTATCCCGCGTGAATTTATATATCAGCAAATGAGTTCATTCGATTCGGGCGGAGAGGCAGGTGACCTGAAGAGGCAGCTAGGAGAAGAGGGATTTACTTAGCAGGAAGGCAGGCGCAAAGGCCCTGGGGCTGGTAGACACACAGGGACCCAGTGTGGCAGAAATAGGATGAGCAGTCGGGGTCCCAGCTGAGACTAGAGAGAGGGGAGCTGTACGCCATAGCCTTGGAGGACACGGGCAGTTTTGGTGACTGTCCTCACATCATGACGGATGGATGCTGTTAGGCGGGAGTTAGGATTAACCTTACAAACAAGTTACTGAGACGCTGGGCTGGCGGGGCGTGCGGTGCATCAGGAAGTAGATGTGCTGCCGGACAGGCCAAGCGGAGGATTGTGACAGTAACATGGGCCAAGTGGACAGGCTGGGGAGTGGCTCAAAGGAGAGTCTGAAGAGCTCTCTGAGTGGTATAGACATGGCGCCAGGGGCTGAGAGCAACTAAGCCATTTCCTGTCTCTCCAGTTTAAGCTGGTGGCTAGCGGCTCAGGCCTGCTCTGAGAAGCAAGTGACCCCCATGTACCGACAAAACGCTGAGGCCAGAGGAGACTCTCCAGAGTGACAGTGGCCACGCAGGATCCCGACCTGGCTGCTTCTGTGGCCACAGCTCTCTCCCCTGACCCTGCGACCCGGCAGGGACAATGAGGCCAATATCTCAAGCAATAAAAACGTTGCCAGCCCCAGAAGGTGTGCTGAACACCCTGTGAGAACCGCTCGTTAGGCCTGGCGAGGTTGTTTGGTAGGAGAGGGCATGGAGGCGGTGGTGGGCTCACATGCCCAGGTCCTTCCTCCTGCCTGTCTCCTGTGATGACTTCTTCCCAGGAGGAGTGCAGGAGATGAATGTCTTTCCACTCCTCTCTGATGTGCCAGTGGGGTAGAAGGGGGGACAGGTGGCCCACAGAGACGTGGGAGATCCCAGGTTTTGTGACACAGGTGTTCCTGGGCACCTCAGTGACTGGGACTTTAGAGGTCAGACCCTCCCCCTTTAGGGATGTTAACCAGCATCTGCTAGCACTGAGATGCGGGGTCAGTTGAATGTTCCAGGTTAGGTAGCTGACCAAGGACCTGGCCAATCGTGTGAGTGGCTACCCCTCATCTACTGCATCAACCAGATATTTGGCATGAAGTTGATTTAGAAAAACAAAGTGACATCTGTGTTCTCTTAGGACTTGGGGCTCTCTGTGTATCTGTCATTGCTACCTGGTGTCAGTTCATCTGTTCCTATCACAAGAGGCTAGTCTCATACTGGCTGGCCTGGCTGGTGTATACCACTATTCCCAGTTCAGAGAAATCAACACTGGCACACACCTTTAATCCCAGCACTTGGGAGGCAGAGGCAGGTGGATTTCTGAGTTCGAGGCCAGCCTGGTCTACAAAGTGAGTTCCAGAACAG
>NC_034610.1:24215799-24221557 GCF_900095145.1 Mus pahari | reverse complement strand
CACCATGTGGTTTCTGGGAATTGAACTCAGGACCTCTGGAAGAGCAGTCCGTGCTCTTAACCACATGTGTTCTTCTGAAACAACTAAGTTACCAGACTCCCACTGAACTCCCCATGTGGCCCAAGCAGTCCTTGAACTTGTGATTCTCCTGCCACAGAATCATAGCTAGCAGGCCTGGGCTGTCAGGCTTAGCCCTTTTCTAGCGTTTGCAGCCTGGTGGCTTTCTTTGAGAATTGGATAACAAGGCAAACATGCACCATCACCCATCTGCTTGGCTTCAGGGGGTCCATGATCCCCGCCGAGGACCCCCAGCCTGGAATAGCAGAAGTTCAGTGTCTTAACGTACTTTCTCAATACAGCCAAGTACAAGCTCAGCATGTCTGTGAGAGAACCAGGGAGGCATGTCCCCTCAGCCAGGGGCTCTGTCCCAGCCCCTCACCCACTTCTCTCTGGATTCTCTTTTGGGAGGTGGCACCCTCAGACCCTGCAAGGGAACCCACATCACCTTCCACGGGGACCTCAGAGGCTCCCAGGCCCCACAGCCTGGTAATGTTCCTCCCAGCCTCCCTCGAGTTGGGAAGTTGGAAATGAGCCCTTGGGGACTGCAGGAAGCAAAGGGCCTTGGCTCTGCCTTGGCAGCCTCAGTTTAAGGAACAAAGGAGGCGAAGCTGCAGGCTGCTGAGCCACAGCTCAAGGGCTTCCTGCTCTTTTGGGGGGGAAAATACATTTTGACTGTTGGGGAATTTTTTATTTTATTTTTCTCTTTGAGCTCTCCCAAAGTAGAGAGCAGAGGAAAACCACTTAAGGTCTGCTTTAGCCTGGTCTGGTTAGTGCCCTGGTTGGTGGCTGGGGCCCTGTTTGGGACTGAAGGCCTGGTCTCACAGGATGCTGTGTGCCTCTGGGCAGGCTACTCTCTCTCTCTGAGCCAGAAGTGTTCAGAGGGGCAGGCGAGGGTGACTGGGGACCTGACAACTGCAGGGGATTCTTGGGGGGCTGAACAAATGTGTCTCGGGGTCTTTGGTGTCCAGTGGGAGGCTGAGACTAAGTGTTTTGACCCAAGATATTTATTTGAATTAGTATGTCAGAAACCCAGGAGAGGGCTGGTGGGTGGGACAGCGTCTGGTTAAAGCCATCTCGGACACACTTCAAACTTACCAAGCCCAGCTCAGGGAAGGACCCCAAGAACCTGCCCTTTTTCCCGTGGGAACTGACATGAGCCCTGGGGAGTGAGCAGCCCGTTGCTAAGCAGTGATGCACACTTCTTGGGATCTTCATGCACCCCATTTCTATCAAGTAAGGGGTTGAGTTGCAGGGAGCAAGGCAAAGTGAGACCATGGGTGGGCGTCAGAGAAGGCATCAGAATGGGGACCCAGGCAAGACTGCTCACAGCCAAGGGCGCAGGAGGAGGAGCAGAAGCCGGGACCGCATCTCGGTTGATGTCCCTTCAGGACAGGGGGACTGGCTTCTTGGACCAGGAAGGGTGGAGGTGGCCTGTGGCTCCCTTTATCACCTGTGAGCCTGAGCTTCCTCAGATGAGTGTCTGCTCTGGCCAGCACAGGCCGGTGAGGACCGGCCTGTAAATGGCAATGCACATTTATTGATCTAAGCAGCCCTGGGCTGTCGTGAGCCCCATTTTATAAATGGGGAAGTTGAGGCACGAGGTAGTCGAGTCACCCAGGCAGTGCTGGGATGTGGTGCAGTTTGTCTGTCTGTAGCTAAGGGGGAGTATGAAGGCTCTGAGTGTCGCCTTGTTGTCCTGGTCTGGTTTGCTGGGTCTTTTTGTTTGTTTGTTTGTTTAAGGTTTATTTATTTATGAGTACACTGTCGCTGTCTTCAGACACACCAGAAGAGGTTGTCAGATCCCATTACAGATGGTTGTGAGCCACCATGTGGTTACTGGGATTTGAACTTAGGACCTCTGGAAGGGCAGTCAGTACTCTTAACTGCTGAGCCATCTCTCCAGAGCCCCATACACTTCTTTGTTTAGTGCAGTTTTGCTGGTTGAACACAGGCCCTTGTGCATGCTGGGAAAGCATCTCCCTACTGAGCTACATCTCCAACCCAGACTCTGATTCTTAGTCTAGCTGTGTGCCCATGGCCTGGCTACAAAGTGGACAACTGCATTTATTGATCTTTCTCCTCTGTCTCTCCTCTCCCCAACCCTCCCCCCCCCCAGCTGAAATCTAGGGGGTTCCTTTTTCTCACTCGCCTAGAAATGATGAAACTTGAGTCCCACACCCAAACTTGAAGGAGACCCAGACCTTGGAGGAATCCGTTCAGCTCTGTCCCCTCAGTCTGTAGGAGGCTGTCACCAGGGAGGCTGGAGGCTGGGCACACACTCCCTAGCTATTGCTGTCGTTGGCTGTGCTGTCCCCGGGGGCAGGACTTTTTGTCTGCTACTGACTGGGACCCAGGTAGTGACATGGAGTCCGAGAGCTCCAGGGACTCAGGGGACAGGTGGTGTTGACAGTCTCTAGGACAGATGGACCCGTGCCTCACTGCAGTCTCCACTGGGCTGTGTAGCTTCCCAAAGACTTCTGTGGAGGGATGATACTCTATAGAGCATGGTTCCCCAAGCCTCGGCTTCTGCTTTTCAGCCATGTCCACCACCCCACCCCCACCCCTGCCCGGGCCTTCTGAGAGGGTCTAAGACAGCACCAGACTTCACCTCCTGCGGCAAGGCGAGCAGGAGCCGGTGCTGCAGGCCAGGCAGGAGGCTTCCAGGACCACTCAGGGACCTCCATCCCCACCCCTCACTAGCCAGCTCCTTCTCTTCCAGCCTCTGATCCATGAGCGAGCTCTGCGCTTTGAAGCTGGGTCTCATGTAGCCCAGGCTGGCCTCAAAGTCATTATATAGCTGAGGATGACCTTGAACTCATGGTCTGCCTCTCTCGGCCTCCTGAGGGCTGGTATTCCAGGCTTGCTACATCATGCCTGGCTGTGTTTGAATTTTCAGAAACAGGATTCACCTTATGCCCTAGGCCAGCCTTGAACTCGATCCTCCTACCACAGCCTCCCAAGTACTTGGGTTATAGATGAGGGTCACCACACCCAACCTCAGCTCAGAAGGATTTTGTTCAAATGAATCAGTGTTCCCTTTGGGAGGGGTCATTCATTAATTCACCAGTGAGGAATAACTCATTAATTCCTCCGTATGCACCGGACGAGGGAATCGGTGAACTGTGATACATATTCTGGGGGTCCAGAGGCTAAACAGATGCTTTCTCATGGGTTATAGTTATCATTCATTCATCCTTTCATTCATTTCTTATTTTTAAGCGATAGACACAGGAAATGGAGGAGAGGTCTAAGAAAGACTGATGTCTGAAGCTGACTGACTAAGGGTTGGCTAATGTGAGGCTCCAGGGTCCAGTGTACCACGGTGCTAATCTAGAAAAGCCGTGGCTGTGGTTTGGGTGGGGGAGCACTTCAGATCTTAGTATACTGGGGACTGGAGTGGCTTCAGAGACTCCCAGCTCATTCATTCATTCATTCATTCATTCATTCATGTGAGTACACTGTCACTCTCTTCAGACACACCAGAAGAGGGCATCAGGTCCCATTACAGATGGTTGTGAGCCACCATGTGGTTGCTGGGATTTGAACTCAGGACCCCTGAAAGAGCAGTCAGTGCTCTTAACCGCTGAGCCTGCTCTCCAAACCTCTCCCCCCCCCACACACACACCTTAAAGACAGGGTTGCAATGTAGTCCTGGTGGTTCTAATCCACAACAGAGCCCCAGAATGGTCTTGAACTCCTGACTCCCTTGGTCTCCAGTCTCCCTCTCTTTGGTCTGAGTCATGGCGTGACAAACGTGGAATCCTTGTGGTCTCTGGCATTTGACGAAGCTGATCCAGTGTGCTAAGGACCGTCTTCCCTTTCCATTCCCTCTGAGGTGAGGCCAGGGGCCATCTCCAGGATCGGCACCAACCTGAGGTCCCGACACCCTGTCCCTTCCAGCCCTGCTAATTTCTCCTCTCTTCCTTCTTTCAGGAGCCTCTTGGACAAAGACATGTTTTCCAAATCTGACCCACGTGAGTCCTTCTCTGATGGCCACCCCAGTGACGCAGCATCCCGGCAACTAGAGTCAGGGGCCAGCAGGGGCCAGCAGCGGCTCCAGCTAAGTGTTAGAGCTCTGCAGGTGTGGGGTCAGTTAGTCAAGGCTTGCAAGCGCTGCATTGAGGGTGTCCAGAGAAGAACCGGGGAGTTGGCCCCCACTTTGCCACCATCCTGGGAGTTAGCCCCTCAGAGCAGCTTGGGAGGTGCTGGAGTGTCTGGCACGAGAAGGCCTCTGCCCTGTGAGCCCCAGTTGGCTCTGGTCTGGGGGAATGAGCGTGGGTTTGGGAGAGCTGGGCTCTAGTACTGAGTGGTCCTGGCCGTGAGCATGACCTTGGGTAGGTCTTTGCCCTTCACAGAGCCTCAGTGTCTCCATCAGTTAAGAGGATCTGGTGACAGTAACAGGCCTCATGGGCTGTTCAGACTCTGGAAGTGTTTCCGATGCCAACCTCACCACACCTGCCACCCAGGCCTCTGTCATGCCCATGTGTCCTCACCACACCTGCCACCCAGGCCTCTGTCATGTCCATGTGTCCACCCGACTCACACCCGGGGCCCTTTCTATGGTGTAGCAATTAACAGCCCTGTGTTCCCTCCCGAAAGACATGCCGAGGTCCCAGGCCCCTTTGCCAAGCTGACCAACCGCCGGGTGTGGCCATGGAGAGAGAGACCCACTGGGGAGCTGGAGATGTAACTCAGTGGCTGGATGGTTGTGCAAGGATGTAGGGCGGATCTCAGGATGCCAGGAACAGCAAACGCAAACCAGCTGTGCTCTAGTACTAGAGCCAGGCTCTTCCTGCCTTCACTGTCCAGAGCCCCAGCCACCTCCGCAGACGCCCACCCTTCCTTTAAACCCAGCCAAGCAATCCAGGCTGAGGCTCTCGACCTTCTCCCTTCCTCTCGGCCTGAGGTATTAACCCGTGTTTTCTCTTCTCTTCCCCAGTGTGTGTCATGTACACTCAAGGGATGGAGAACAAGCAATGGCGAGAGGTAAGCCCCGCCCCTTTCCTACCCAGGATGTGCCAGCATGATGTTGGTCCCTCTGTAGTACCAAAGGCTGGCAGGGCAAGCAGAGGGTGTGGAGACTGAAGATGGAGCAGGCTATGCCTGCTCTGTTTAGAGGGGAGACGTGACTGTTAGTTGCTTTGTGTAAATGAGACAAGCTTAAAGGAAGGGAGGGTAATTTTGCCTCAGATTATGGGGGTGGGTTTAACAATGGTTGCCTGGCCCTGTGCACTTGGTGGGGGAATCACATGGAAGGAGAAGCTCTTCACCCCGTGGAAGACAGGAAGCAGAGGGTAATGGAAATGCCCTCGAAGGAGTAGTACCCAGAGCATGGCCCCCCTGACCTGCTTCCTCTACCCCAGCGCCCAAACATTCCACAGAAAATCTGTGTTCAGGGAATCACACCGCTCATTAAAAAGAAGAAAAAAAAATCCATCCATTTGATCAGAGCCCTTATGATCTAACTACTAATCTCTGTAAACTCCTTCCACACACACAGAAACATGTTTAAGCCATTCGTGGTGGCAGAAGTCATTAATCCCAGCACTCAAGAGGCAGAGACAGGAGGAGATTTGTGAGTTCAAGGCCAGCCTGGTCTACTTTGCAAGTTTCAGAACAGTCAGGGATACAAAAAGAGACCCTGTGTCAATAGGAGGAGGAGGAGGAGGAGGAGGAGGAGGAGGAAGAGGAGGAAGAG
>NC_034610.1:24213017-24215234 GCF_900095145.1 Mus pahari | reverse complement strand
TGGGATTAAAGGCGTGCGCCACCACGCCCGGCTCAGTTCTTCTCTCTTGTCCCCACGTTCTTAACAGTCCCAACAGGAGACTCAAGACAACTCTTGGCTGTAAACTCATGTGGGAAGCAAAAACAAAACACAAGTTACACATTTCCACGATACGGTGCTCCAGAGTCACCTTCCCACTCCAGTGTGGAGGAGCAGGAGAACAAGCCAGGACCAGGTTAGGGCAGGGCCACCAGAGCCACCCAGCCGAGCCAACACCAGACCCCGTAGCTCCGTGCCTGTGGACACTGTGGTGTCTCTGGGTCCACCCTAACAGGAGCGCCCCTCATGGCCTTTCTCTTAGGCCATGTCTGCTTTACTGCCTCAGCTTTCCTCAGCAGATGTCCCATGTCAACTCCAGCCTCCTGGGGTTAGCTGAGCTCCACTCTTACAGCTTCATAAGTCATCCTCTCTGGGGCAGCTCATGAGAGCTCAGACCCGGCCACACACTGCCAGACCTGGCAGGCTTCCCTCAGACCTGAGTGTGAGCCTCCATGACCTGTGTGACCTTTGCGTTCTGAATGCCAATGCCATCAGCATCATGTGGCCCACACCAGGGTCATCCGCCAGTGTGAGCATTGTCTAGGCCCTTTGGGACCATTGCAGTGGGCTCTCTGTGAATAACTAGAGAAAGAACCCCAAGGCTGCCACATTCCATGTCTCAGAGGACCTTTTGGAAGGGAGAGTCTCTTCCTTCCTTCCTTCCTTCCTTCCTTCCTTTCTTTCTTTCTTTCTTTCTTTCTTTCTTTCTTTCTTTCTTTCTTTCTTTCTTTTTTTAAAGATTCATTTATTTATTTTATGTATACAAGTATACTGTAGCTGTACAGATGGTTGTGAGCCTTCATGTGGTTGTTGGGGATTGAATTTTTAGGACCTCTACTCACTCTGGTCAACTCCACTCACTCAGTCCCTGCTTGCTCCGGCCCAAAAATTCATTTATTATTATACATAAGTACACTGTAGCTGGCTTCAGATGCACCAGAAGAGGGCATCAGGTCTCATTACGGGTGGTTGTGAGCCACCATGTGGTTGCTGGGATTTGAACTCAGAACCTTCGAAAGAGCAGTCATTGCTCTTACCCGCTGAGCCATCTCGCCAGCCCCCGGGGAGAGTCTTTCAGATGAGTTTATCGATTTATAAATGTTCCCCTGCCATGGCTGGGGTCCGGTTGACTGCCAGCATGCTCTCTCAGGGCATCTTGTCCCTGCGATGAGTGCATGACTTCTTAGTAGTGATCCTATTGGAATCTCTTTAGTTCTGTAAACTCCTGGTCCACGGCTTCAGACACATTTCCTTTCTGGCCGTACTGTGGTGTTCCAATCTTCCTGCCTGCTTCTTGCTTCTGGCTCTCACTGTAAGTTTGACTAAAAGCAGCCAGCACTGTCCATGCATTGCCTAGATGTGTTGCTGTCTTGATATTTCCTCCATCACACCCATGAGTCTACTACCTCTCATGATCACTTTTAACCCCAGCCTTTCCAAAAGTCTCAGAACATGGACCAGATATACACAAAGTCCTTGCCAGGATCGGCTGTGAACAGCTCCTTACCTGGAATTCCGGGAGCCTGGCCCTGGCTATCTTTGTTGTCCCAGGATCCTATCAGAATAATCAGTTAAGCTTTGCTCACAGTGTCCTAAGGCTTCTCGTGCCCCTTGTGACATTTCCAGCTCCTTCTACAAGCCAGAGGCTTAAGAACCATTGTAGGGCCATTTAGTTACACCAGTGACCCCACGTCTCTGGCACACGTTTCTTGTATTGGTTCCCACGGCATGGCTGTTACACACACCGAGGAAGTAACTTACAGGGAGGAATGCATTTTTGCTCAGTTTTAGAGCAGCCATGCTCGTTTGGCCTCTGCTTGGGTAGAAGAGGGATTTGTGGAGGAAGAGGCAGTTCATCTCATGGTGGATGAGAAACCAGGAGAAAGCGAAAGGACCTCTGGGTAAGATATATCGCCCAGCGCCGGAGAGACGGCTGGGTGGCTGTGAGCACTCGCTACTCGTGCAGAGAACCTGAGTTCAGGTCTCAGCACCCACACCAGGCAGCTCACAGCTACCTGTAACTGCAGCTCCAGGGGACCAGATGTCCTCTTCTGTCCTACATGGGCCTTGCACATGCCCCTATGCTCACATGTATGTCATTAAAAATTAGTCTTTAAATAATTTTTTTTAGGCCGGGCA
>NC_034610.1:24202752-24211787 GCF_900095145.1 Mus pahari | reverse complement strand
CCATTGTGTAAATGTACCACATTTCCTGTATCCATTCCTCTGTTGAGGGACATCTGGGTTCTTTCCAGCTTCTGGCTATTTTAAATAGGGCTGCTATGAACATAGTGGAGCATGTGTCCTTATTATAAGTTGGAACATCTTCTGGGTATAGGGAACAAAATACCCATGGAAGAAATTGCAGAGACAAAGTTTGGAGCTAAGATGAAAGGATGGACCATCTAGAGACTGCCCCACCCAGGGGTCCATCCCATAACAGCCACCAAATGCAGACACTATTGCATATGCCAGCAAGATTTTGCTGAAAGGACCCTGATATAACTGTCTCTTGTGAGGCTATGCCAGTGCCTGGCAAATACAGAAGTGGATGCCCACAGTCATCTACAGGATAGAACACAGGACCCCCAATGGAGGAGCTAGAGAAAGTACCCAAGGAGCTGAAGGGGTCTGCAACCCTATAGGTGGAACAACAATATGAACTAATCAGTAGCCCTAGAGCTCGTGTCTCTAGCTGCATATGTAGCAGAAGATGGCCTAATCGACCAGCATTGGGAAGAGAGGCCCCTTGGTCTTGCAAACTTTATATGCCCCATACAGGGGAATGCCAGGGCCAAGAAGTGGGAGTGAGTGGGTAGGAGAACAGGGCGAGGGGAGGGTATAGGGGACATTCGAGATAGCATTGGAGCATGCAGTTTCTTGGCCTATTGCTGTGGCTGTCCAGGGTGCCCTAGTCGGCTAAAGGTTGAGTCTGCTACTTCTGCTGTTTAAAGTAAGCTAATGAATAGGACAGGAAAGGGTTGGCTGAGGCTGTGGCCTTACTGGACAGGACAATTTCACATCATTTTTCTTCCCATCAACTCCTGGGAGAGAGGTACAGGGTGGGGGGCTCTGCTTGGTGTCCTCTAAAAGAGAGAAAAGCCTAGGTTCTTGGGGTTCTAACATGAAACCCCTCAGGAAAACACCATCATGAAGCCAGGAAGAGCAGGCCAGTTGCCAGACTTAGTGGAAGCCAAGGGCAGAGTGTGTAAACTGAGTCTGAGAGATGGAGCTCCTCCACGGAGGCTGGCTCATGTGACGCGTCACTCTCTGAGACTTGAAATCTGTCGACGCACAAACTGGATTGCCAGAGAAGCGTTTAGCCTGCTTAAGTGGACTAATTACTTCTGAGGCCTTTCGGCCGAGCTTCCAGATTTGAGCACCAGGATTACACTCGCGGCTCGGTGACTCATTAGAGCAGGTCTGGGAGGACCTCTTCAGAAGGGCATTGCTTTGGCGGACTGTTAATTACATTCTATAATTGAAAATAGTCTCCATTAGGTCCAGGGCCTCCGAGCATCTAAGCTTCTTCGGTTCCCTTCCCCCATTCCCACCCAGCCCCAAAACACACCTGCAGGGCTGGGCAGGGGCACCCTGAGCTTGGCTCAGGGCCTCTGGTCTCTGTGGAGGTCAGAGAAGATGAGGCCTGTGATGTATGTATGGCCTGTGATGGGAAACAAGATGTCAGTGGTAAAGATCCCTTGTGTTCACACAGGACAGTCGCTGTGGAACACTGGCGTGACTTCAGGCCTTGCTGTTGTTGGCTCTTTTAGTCATTTTGTAGCACACAGCATACGCTGATGTACCAAGGGAAGCAAAGAAGCTGAGGAGAGTGAGTGGGGACCCGGATGTTTGCTGTGTGTGTGTGTGTGTGTGTCTGTGTGTCTGGTGTCTCTGTGTGTCTGTGTGTCTGTGTATGTGTGTCTGTGTCTGGAGTTTGAGGCTAGCCTGGTCTACCTAGTGAATTCCAAGACTGCCAAGGTTGCATAATAGAAAGACCCTTGTCCAAAAACCAAATAAAGAAGATTATATTTATTTGAGTTGGGGGCGGGGTTTGGAGGTCAGAGGACAGCTTCCATCCTGTGGGTCCTGGGGTTAGAACTCCATTTAGATCTGCTGAGAGGTTCCTTTACCGACGAGCCATCTGATTGGCCCTCTTTGGATTCTTAAAAAGAACTTTTTAAAATTGTGGTTATTTATGTGTGTAGTTGTGTACACAACACGACGCACGCATGGGAGTCAGGGGGCTGCTTGGCATTGCTTCTCTTCTCTCACCATGTAGCTCTCAGAGATCGAACTTGGGTGGTCAGGCTTGGCGGCAAGCGCCTTTATCTATTGAGCTCACTACTTGATGATTTTCAACACCGTTGGAACCCAGTATGCAAGCCTCGTGGTTCAAGATAAGAATGTGAGCTGGACACCTGTCAGTCCCCTCTGGCTCCATGTCCAGGTTGGCCTCAGGCCGTGGTGTTAAGGCTAAGGCGCTTTACCCTGCCTTTGTCAGAGGGAACATTTGGGTTTGTTCAAAGTACTGGGTTTCAAGGAAGTTGGGGACATGATACCAGCCCATCGTAGCAAAGATAGTTGTGGGAGCAAGAAGAGGAACGAGCAGCTCCATCCAGGCCCTGTGTCCTTGGGGGGACATAAGAAAGGGGTGGTGTGCTAAAGAGATGGTGCCGGCCACTCTTGAGCAGGACTTGGGTTCAGTTCTCAGCACCCACATGGCACCTACAACCACTTCTGTCGTTGCTTCTGGGGGAATCGTTGGTTTCTGGGGGCTCCTGTGTGTGTGTATCACGCACATACCCAGAACCTTAAACTCTGTCCACTGTGCGACTCCACAGTAGAAAATTCCCGTCCCCCTGGCTGCCCTAGGAAGCGGGTGTCCCTTTCCAGAAGGCAGAGCCACCTTGGCAACTGCACCTGTGGGTTTATGGCCGGGAGGAGGCAAGCCACTCTCCCTAGCAGAACCTTGGATGTGAGCTAAGCCTGTCGGGAGAATCAAGGGTGGAGGACCAACATGCTGGAAAGGAGGCGGCTGCCCTCAGGCCCCGCCTGTCTGCTCTCTTTAACCCCTTGGGTCATTGTTATGCCTTCTGAGGAAGCCCCGGCTTCTCAGCACCTAAATCTGTCACCGCATTTTATGAAAATTGACTCTAAGATGTAATTTTAGCCCAGGAAATTGAGCAGTATCTGCATCAGGCCCTGCCTGGGCCTCCTGTGTGTCCTCAGGTGGCCAGGGGGACAGAGTCTCAGAACAGATCATTTGAGAAGAGAAGCTTTCAGGACCCCTGATTTGAAAGGGGGAGTCTTGGTTGTCCAAGCTGAGGTCCCCATGGAGAGGAAAAGATAGGAGGCAAAGCTTTTCATCACCCCCAAACCATCTGTAGGGCATGCAATCCAGACCACCGCCACAGCCGCGCTCAGCTTCTGCGCGAGCAATCCCAGACCGTTAACATCTGGGCATCGGCTGGGAATGGTGGCTCATGGACATATTCAGACTCATCTTCCATGGGCTGCTAGACACGTGCCTTCATGTGGCCCTGTGCCCACACACACACACACACACACACACACACACACACACACACACACACAGCTGGTGTCGATTTAGTCTGTTGAAGCTGCTGTAACAAAAACACTGCAGATGGAGTCCTAGTTCTGTTTCCATTGCTGTGATAAAACATTCCAATGGAAAGCTGCTTAGAAGCTGGGTGAAGGTGGCGCATTAATCCCAGCACTCAGGAGGCAGAGACAGACACATCTCTGAGTTCGAGGCCAGCCTGGTCTACAGAGTGAGTTTCAGGACAGCTAGGGATACACAGAGAAACCCTGTCTCGAAAAAACAAAAAAGAGGAGGAGGAGGAGGAGGAGGAGGAGGAGGAGGAAGGTTTATTTTAGCTCACAGGTTTAGTCTGTCATCACGGGTGTCGGGGGGGGGGGCAGGAACTTTAAACAGCTAGTCATGCCCCATCCACAGTTAAGACGGAGAGAAATGAGGGCCGCCGTGCTTTGCCTTCTCTGTTCTCACACAGTTCGGGTCCCCAGCCAAGATGGCGCCGCCCACTGCCATGCTGAGCTTTGTGGCAGGTGTTTTCTGCTTCCTGTGTACTGAGTTTGGAAACACTGGTGTGTCTCAGCTCAGAGTTGGTGGTGAGATTTTTTTTTTTTAAGATTTATTTATTTTAAAAAGCCCTTAATTAATTAATTTTAAAATTTTATTTATTTATTTTTTTATGGGTACACTGTAGCTATCTTCAGACACACCAGAAGAGAGCATCAGATCCCATTACAGATGGCTGTGAGCCACCATGTGGTTGCTGGGAATTGAACTCAGGGCCTCTGGAAGAGCAGTCAGTGCTCTTAACCGCTGAGCCATCTCTCCAGCCCCCTTGTTTGTTTGTTTGTTTGTTTAGCCCAACCGTGTGATTTTATCTCTCTCTGGAGTCCCATCTTCCATTCGGCATGGGGCTATCACGTACTACAGTCCAATGTCAGCATCCTGGCCCTTTCCCGGGCCTGGGTCACCTGCAGTTACTGTCCACAAGGGTGACAAGCACCTTTCTCCTCACGGACCTCAGGCATTTTGCCTGTGAGCCCCCGTGCGCAGTCTGAGGAGGATGCTTTTAGACCTTTGGGGCCAGCGAGGAAAGGTGCCACACTATG
Organism: Mus pahari; assembly: GCF_900095145.1. Lineage (NCBI taxonomy): Eukaryota > Metazoa > Chordata > Mammalia > Rodentia > Muridae > Mus > Mus pahari. Next base: position 24,207,308 of record NC_034610.1, on the reverse strand, counting down.
CGGGACCACCCGAGCTCCGTCTCTGGGAACCGTATGGGAGAAGGGGATAAATGATTGCTAAGTTGTCCTCTGACTTCTGCACACACCATGGTGCACACCCCTTCACACACCAAACACATGAGTGTAATAAACAGACAAACAAACCACCCAACTCTCTTTGGCCTGACAGGGCACCGTCACGGGTGTTTCTAAATACCCTGTCTTTGCCCCTTCATCCCTGGGCCTTAGTTCTTGTCATTAGTAAAATGGGATCCTGGTGCCAGCTTCCTTCTGCTTTGGCAGGGGTTAAATGGCAGGATCTGCAGTGCTCTCAGTACTGTGTCCTCTGACAGGCGGAGAAAAGGCTCTATCCCCCCCCCCCTTTAACAAGGACAGCTGACATGTCTGCGTTCTGCGCATGCTCCATAGTGGCAGCATCCCTGCTCCGACCTTTGCCCACTCAGCACCACGAGGCTTGCTGAGCACGTGTTCTACCAACTTGCTCCATCAACCCGGCTAGAACGTAGACTGGTCTTCTGAGCCGTGATCCCCGCCCAGGTCACTGAGTTTCAAAGTGGGCTTTTCTGTCCCCCTGTATGTGGGGACTCGGGGGGTGTCCTGCCCCTCCTTCAACCTGAGACAGTCATTATTTCTGGGTGGTGCGGTAAACAGTCACCCAAGTTCTCGTCCGCAGAAGAGAGTTTGCGTTTCAGGTAGCCTGCAGGTTCTAGGTCAAGTTTCCTGGTTGAGTCTACATCTTCTGTGGTAGCCTCTAGCTGCGCTGTACAGCGTGTGGTTCCAAAGTCAGATCCCAAACCGGCTTCCGCCTGTCTAGAAGGGAGAACCCAGGCAGGTCCTCGGCTCACGGGCTGCCCTGGGGTCAGATGAGCTCACTGGTGGAAGGTTCTCAGCGTGCACACTCGACTGGCAATGGTGCTTCCTGAGAGAAGCCATGTTTTATCCAGGAGGTATGCCAATAGCACACTTGCCCGTTTGTTTGGGGTGAGCATGGGCGACAGTGGTCCTGGGGAACTTTCCCTGGGCTCAGCTGCCCTTCAGACAGGGATTTCCTGCCCTCACCCATTCTTGAAGCCTCACGAGGCCAGGGCGGGTAGAGCAGGGTGGGAGGGAGGATTGGTTTGCTAGCGGCTTGGCAGCCAAGTTCATTGGCAAATGGCTATTCCCCCAGGGCTGGGACCATTTAACAGATTATGTGGAACAATGGCTAATTAGGAGCTGAGGGTTTTTGGCAGGAAGTCTTTCATTATGAGCTCCATAGAGTCTTGCATCCTGGCTTGAGAGGCCATCTTCTCTGTCCTGCTCCCGAGGCTGGGTCTCCTCATGGGTCTCCTCACTCACTCGGGTGTTCCTGTCACCTCCTCCCGCCTCCCCCTCTCCTCCACACCTTGATGCCCAAACAGAATAAAATATGGTATGGGAGACACTGAGCCCCAGAGCACCATGACCTCTTCTGTTGGGAATTCCATCCTCTGAGCCCGGTTTGCCTTGCTGTGCCTGGCGGGGACATTGTATCTGGGCCATACAGTATTTCAGACTTTCCTAGTGAGAAAACTTTCCAGACTCAAAACGCCAGCAGGCCTGGCATGGACCTGGACCCTCATGTCCTCCTGTGCCTCCAGGTGGTCAGGTGTTGAGCACACAGTAGGGCTCAGCTCCCAGCCTTGGAAAACACCCTTCCTTTCCCTGCTCTCCAGGCAGACGTGGGTCTTGGCCTCTAATTTTAATCCTGGTGAACGTGATTCACGACCTGCCAGGGAGGGATGTCTCAGAGGCTCCTGCTGCAGTCTGTGGAAGGCAGGAGTTGCCTCTTGTGTGTGTGTGTGGGGGGGGGGGATGGGAGAGGGAGACAAGAGGATGCGGGGAGTGAGGAAGTAATGAGGGGGTAGGGGGTGTGCCGACCACTATTCAGGCTTGGAGAGAGCCACCACTCATCACTGAGGTAGACAGGCAGCAGAGATACAGCAGGCCGGATGCCTCTTCTCTTGCCTGCTGGGATCCCTGGTGGCCTCTTGGCATTCCTCAGCCTCTATGTAAAATGGGGACCATGGTAGTGTGTCTTCCCGGGGCTCCTGAGGAAACGAAATGATGTCACGTCACGGCTGTGGAGAAGTCACAATACAAAGCTGGAGGGAGAGGATTTGATGAGGAGAGCAACCTGAGTGACAGGTGTTGACAGACAGCTTGGGCTGGCAGCTGGCCTGCCCAGGCTCTCCATTTATTGCATTTGCTTGTGTGTGTGTGTGTGTGTGTGTGTGTGGTGTCTGTGTATGCCATGCATGGATGAGCTTGTGAGGTCAGAGGACAGCTTTAAAGGTGTCAGTTGTTTCTTACCCTGTGTGTGGGTCACCAGGTTTGGTAGCAAGCACCTTTCCCAGTTAGCCACCTCGAGGGTCCTCGCCCATTTCTTAGGTGACACAAATGTTACTCAGTGGACTTGAGCGGAGCAGTGTCAGGGGCTGCTGGAGATTATGCCTGTGAGAGAAAAATCCACGTCGGCATCCCCGCAGGGAGGGGCCTGCCTCTGACCTGTAGCAGGAAGGTGTTCGTAAGGGTTTCTTTTGAAGGCCTGGGTGGGATTGAAGGTGGCTTGTTCAGGGACGAGCCGCTGTGAGGAGCTAGTTGTTCCTACACTGGGCCTGTGGGGTCAAGTGAATCCTCACTGCTGTGTAAGATGGAGCTGAAGGCAGGTCTTGGAGAGTTTGTGGCACTGAGAGAGGAGCCCTCCTAGCGCCGGTCTGCCTGCGTTTTCCAGGGTCTTCCACAGCCTGTGGCCAAGCCACTGTCCTGACAGGCTGGTCCCTCCGGGCCTCATGTGGGGTGAGGTGAGACCCTTGGCTGATCAGGGTCTGCTCTGACGAGGACACATGAGCATGGGGGCTCACCTGTTCCCAGAAATACCAGTTCTTCTGTATAGCGGAGCCCCCTGGGAACCACTTAATTCAGTCCCCAAAGAAGTTTCAAGGCTTGCCTCCCTTGGAGGGTCTCACTGGACTGGATGATCTGCAGTTAATGCCGCTTAATTGGTGTTCTCCGGGCTTAGTCATGGGAGCCCTTGGGAGCGGCTTCCTCGAAAAGCTTCACTGGATCTGTTGCTAGGGACAAAGCCTTTCAGAGGGTAACTGCTCTCCTTTTGGCTTATGCTTTTGATTCTCTCCCCTAGGAGGCATCCCAGTCCTGAGGTCAGGGAGCCCCCTCCCCAACATCGCTCACCCCTCTCGGATACCCTGGCAAGGTTCTCTAGCTCTTCGGCATCCATTTCATGTGCTGATGTCCTGGCTCCGCACAGCCAAGGTGCACTCGGACCCCTGTGCTTGCGTGGGGCTTGCTCAGGGTTCATGGTGCACATGCTACACAAGAGACCTCCTCCCTCGTCTCAGAGCCCAGAGCTTAGACCAAGCAGTGCTTCAGAGTGGACTAGTGTGATGGACAGGTGATTCTGAGGAAGTGTCTGGGCTCCAGGCTCAGGATGGTGAGGGGCCTGGCCTCCTCCCTGCTCCCCCAGGATGGAATGGGATGCACACAGCAGTTAGACTGCAGGCAGGCTTTGATGCTCATACTCCATCTCCCCAAGGCCACTCTGGAGAACTCTGCAGTTCTATGTGAAATACAGTGCCCAGGTTGACCACCCCCCCACTACCATTATCCATCAATTATTGTATTCTTGCCTTCATTAGCCGGAGTATGCATTGAGCCTGACAGGCACCTGGTGGCCTCTTAGAATTTTAAAATCTGTGTTTCAACACACACACACACACACACACACACACACACACACACACACACACACACCTTGCTGTTATTAGTCCAACTAATGAAAACCTGTAAAGCTTCCTTAGCAGGCCCCTGGGCTGTTGATTTCACAGTTGCAATGTACATATGTTAATTATACCCGAGTTCCAGCAATCCTTCAAGCCCCTCCACATTCCAGGGACCTTCGGAGCCCCCCTCCCATCCCGTTTCCAGGGGAACCCCGTCTCCTCCTGCAGCAGAGAGCAGTCTCCAGGGAATTCCCCCCTTGTTGAAGCATCAAGTGCCATTTTCAAAGCAGCCGCTGTCATCCTCCCTGTGGGGCGGGGTGGGGGTGGGTTCCGTGGACTGTAGGCTGGGGGTGGGCTGTGGAAGTGGGGTTGTCTGTCAGCCCTGGTAGGGGGATGCTTCAGGCTAGAGGCATTGAAGGAGAACAGCAGGAAGTCTGATCTTTCCAGAGAATTCTCTAAGACATAAGTGTTTACCTGCAGGACTCCCCGCAAGGAAGCCATTAGGGGAAATTTTCCTTTTGTCTGAAGCCAAGAGGTTTACTTAGGGGCGGGGAGCTTGTAGGAAATCCTTTGCAAAGGGTTGCATGTTTGTGAGTTGTTATGGAATGTATAGGAGAGACAGGAGCCAGGTTTTACTGAGGCCAGAGTGTGGTGTTCCCCCCACCTTCTCTGATTTTCATCAGTTTAGGTGGCTCCTCCCTCCAGTCAGGTGAGGTATGAAAATATTCTGAGGTTTTGTTTTTTGTTTTTTGTTTTCGAGACAGGGTTTCTCTGTGTAGCCCTGGCTGTCCTGGAACT
>NC_034610.1:24199472-24202307 GCF_900095145.1 Mus pahari | reverse complement strand
GGATGTACAGTTGTTCGGGCCCCTTGCACGTCGATTCAGCTTTAACTGGCCTTGGCATGGCTGAGCGTGGGTATATATTTTTAAGCACCTGTTTTTTATATATATATATATATATATATATATATATATATATATATATATATATATTCCCACACAAACATGAAATGAGCAAAAACCCATTTAATTTGTCACACCCCAATGAGACAGCAAAGACAGCACCCAGCCAGGCACACAGTGACTCTAAGTGACATAAGTGTATGGATAGATTTGGTGTGGCGACGCCGGCCAGGTGGGAGCCGACCGAGCATTGCAGCCGCTGACCTCACACTTATGTCTGTGCGGATTGGGTAGGAGCTGGTGGCAGTGTGCACTTGTCTACGGAGGCTGGTTAGTAACCCACTCTGAGCGCTGAGCACACTTCTTGCCTGCAGTTTGCAGAGTAGCTTAGATAGAGAAGACACTGGATGAGGAGGGAGCCAGTAAGCAGCACTCTTCTGTGGCCCCTGCCTTAGCTCCTGCCTTTAGGTTCCTGCCCGGCTTGAGTTCCTGTCTGACTTCCTCCCTGAGTTGTTTTGGCCATAGCCTTTCACCATAGCAATAATAGTGCACTGCCTGGCAGGGGGTGGAGGGCAGGCAAAGGGCATGGCACAGGCTAAAGGCAAGTTAGAGCACACAGGGTCACTCAGATATGACACCATCTACCACCCCAAGAGCTGCCTGAGCTCATGCCTAGAGAGGGAGGGAGGGATTGAGGAATCAGAGAGGAAGCCAGGAGAGCCGGCCTGTAAGAGGCAGCACCTAAGCCTGGAGATGGAGCCCACAGCTGCCCCCCACCTCACCAGCTCATTCTTCTGCAGTTCGGACGCACCGAGGTCATAGATAACACGCTCAACCCGGACTTCGTGCGCAAGTTCATTGTGGATTACTTCTTTGAGGAGAAGCAGAACCTCCGCTTTGATCTGTGAGTGGAAGATGGGGCTCACGCTATGGGGGTGGGAGGGGAGTTGTAGGACTAAGGCCCTGGTGACAGGGTGCAGGTAGAGAAGCAGGGATATTTTGGGAGACCAGGGAGATGAACGTGACAGATGAAATCTACCTCCAGCCCTGCTAGGGTGTGGGAAATGGGGTGTGTGTGCACCAGATCTTATCCAGCATGTGTCTCAATTAAATGGGGGTGGGGGCGAGGTGCCTGACTCTGGGGAGCATCCATTGAGGTGATTCCAGCTTCCACCTCTGAGCCTTTTCCTCCCTAGAGTCCAAGGTACCTGCTGACCTCTCCCTATGGTGCAGTGGTGTGTGTGTGTGTGTGTGTGTGTGTGTGTGTGTGTGTGTGTGCATCTAGTCTCCCTGCAGAGGTCATAGGACAAGTAGGGCTCTGCTCTCTGTGTGTCCACCAGAAAGAGGGACAGGGCCATCAGGAGGGATTGCCCTCTTGGTGACTGGGCAAGGAGCTTATGTCATTTCCAGCGGCTGTGGGGGACATGAGGTGGTTTGTAAAAGGCCAGAAGAATCAAAAGCATGGGGAAGAAAGGGGCTGGCACTTGAGGGAATCTGGCAAAAATGTGCTTGTGTGTGTGTGTGTGTGTGTGTGTGTGCTTGTGTGTGTGTGTGTGTGTGTGTGCTTGTGTGCGTGNNTGTGTGTGTGTGTGAGAGAGACTTCTGGCAGGGCTGAGCATGGGTATATATTTTTAAAGCACCTGTTAAAGCATGCATTAATATATTTTTTAAAATATGCANTGTGTGTGTGTGTGAGAGAGACTTCTGGCAGGGCTGAGCATGGGTATATATTTTTAAAGCACCTGTTAAAGCATGCATTAATATATTTTTTAAAATATGCATGTGCATATGTGTGTATGCAAGTGCATGCACATATGTGTGTGCCTCCGTGCATGAGCACGTATGTGTGTGCACGTGTGTGTGCATGCATGTGTATGTGAGCATTTGTGTGCGTGTGTGTGTGTCTCGTGGTGACAGTCTGGCGAGGCCAACTGTCAGGACAAGTGGGCAGCAATCTCCAGCCCTCAGCAGGTGCAGCCTAGAGCAGAGGAAGCTGCTGGAAGGAAGGTTGTGAGTAAGATCCTGGGAGATCAAGCTGCAGCTCAGCCAGCTCCACAAGGGGCCAGCCCAGCTGCAGGACCTAGCTGCCTGCCGCCCACTCAGGTGGAGGTAGCCATGCCTCCCTTTCTTAGGAGCGACCAGCTCAGTGTAGAGGCAGGCTCCAAGTGAGAAGATGTGAAGACAGAGCTGCCAGACAGGCACCTATGAAGCTGGGGGGACAGACAACTGGGATTGATGGATAGGGTGACCCAGTCTCCTGTGATGACCCAGCCATCTGTGATCCAGCCACCTGTGGTAACCCAGTCTCCTGTGACCCAGCCACCTGTGACTCAGTCACCTGTGACCCAGTCACCTGTGAACCAGTCTCCTGTGATGACCCAGCCACCTGTGGTGACCCAGTCTCCTGTGACCCAGCCACCTGTGACCCAGCTACCTATGACCCAGCCACCTGTGACCCAGCCACCTGGGGTGACCCAACCACCTGTGGTGACCCAGCCACCTTAGCAACCCAGCCACCTGTGACCCAGCTACCTATGACCCAGCCACCTGTGACCCAGTCACCTGTGTCCCAGCCACCTGTGGTGACCCAGCCACCTGTGGTGACCCAGCCACCTTAGCAACCCAGCCACCTGTGACCCAGCCAGGGTACAGGGTTCACTTGTGTCATTTCTCATTCTTAGTAAGATAGAACACACTCACGGGGAAGGGCACAATTTTTTAAAAAATTATATTTATGTGTGTGTGTGTGTGTGTGTGTGTGTGTGTGTGTGTGTGTGT
>NC_034610.1:24188762-24199426 GCF_900095145.1 Mus pahari | reverse complement strand
TGTGTGTGTGTGTGTGTGTGTGTGTGGCAGGGTGTGGACGCCAGAGGACAGTTTGTGAGAATTGGTTTTCTCCTTCCTTCGTGTGAGTCTCGAGGACTGAACTCCGATCACCAGGCTTGGCCGAAAGCGCCATCTCCCTGGCTGGGAAATACGCAAATCCTAAGGGATCCTGGGTTATCTTTATCCCTGTCTTCACCGAAGTCAGGACAGGATGAGCCTCCAAGACTCCCAGTGCTCACACTGATGGAGCCTACTTGAGGGGTGAACTCGGAGTTGGAGACAGGGTTAAGTGGGATGTCCCCTGCCTGCCTTTACCATTTTTCTATGTTCCCTGTAGCTACGATGTTGACTCCAAGAGCCCGGATCTATCTAAACACGTGAGTTCTGCCCGTGACTGCCCAGCAAGCTCAGGCTGTCTCTTAAATGTCATATTCTGGCTGGGCCCTGGGCTTCACTCAAGGGAGAGTGTATCCATGGCTGCATGTGGTCACTTCAGTGGGGGCAGTGGGGTGGGTGTGAACAAGGTGACTAACTCTCATCTCTTCTGCCCTTGAATGTGCAGGACTTCCTGGGCCAGGCCTTCTGTACCCTCGGAGAAATTGTAGGGTCCTCTGGGAGCCGTCTGGAGAAGCCTCTCACGTAAGTGTAGCGGGGTACAGCCTGTCTGGGAGGCTCCCCTTGGAGTGAGCCATCTTGAGCCTGCGTCTCACCCAGTTATTCTGGAGGAAGCCAACCAAGCTAAGTTATTAGAGCTTGTGTCCCGTGGGGAGGGACAGTGGCTGAGAGCTATCTAGTCAGTTTGCAACCACCTCTCTTGCTGTGTAAGGAAGAGACCAGAGAATAGCAGAGGAAATGATCCACCTAATGAGCCACACAGCTAGCAAGTGGGAAAGCTGGGATTCGAACCCGGCATTTATTTGCACTGCCTGTAGGTGTAGGCCTGAGCTGGGAGCTAAAACCAGGCTGGGGCTGGATGCAGTGAGGCCTTCTCACCTCCCCTCTCTGACAGTGTGTGGGACAGGGTGGCATGGGGCTCCTGGGGAGAGCTGTTATTACTCTGAAGGATCTCTGGAGCCTCAGGATTCCCGCATGCTGCTGAGGGTGGCTTATCATCATTCCGAGGAAGCCCTGGGGACAGGGCCCAGGCACCAGAAGGCACAGACTAGGACAGGTGTCCAGGCCACAGGGCAGAGCATGCAAGAGCAACCGCTCACTTGCTTCTGCCAAGTTCCTTTTACACACTGTAGTTCGTAACGTGTGTGTGTGTGTGTGTGTGTGTGTTCCTGTGTATATGTCTCTGTGTATCTGTGTGTCTGTCTCTCTGTGTGTATGTGTGTGTCTCTGTATATGTCCCTGTATGTGTGTGTAAGTCTGTGTGTCTCTGTAGATATGTCCCTGTGTGTGTTTGTGTATATATGTCTATATGTGTGTCTCTGTGTACATGTCTCTGTCTGTCTGTCTGTCTGTCTGTCCGGCTCTGTGGGTAGGGTTTACACAGTAGACTCTTTCTCCTAGACACTTGCCTATAACTCTTCAGTAACTATATAGTAGCATCAGAACCTCAAGAAAAGTCTCTTTTCCCCCCTCAAAAGCCCCCTCTCTGGGTCCCCAGAAAATAATAATAGCTATCATTTATTGAGATGGGGGGAATAGGTTTGGAGCTTAAAGAATTTGGGGAACCTTGACAAAATTGTGGCACAAGAAGTTGGGGATATACACACACAGGGACACACACACACACACATACACACACACTCACAGCCGCATGGGAAAAGCAGTTGTCATTCTGGCATGAAGAGAGACTCCCAGCACTACATACAAACTAGACAAACATGGTAGCCTAGGACTCCGGGCTCCGAGGCAGAGACAGGAGGTTCTCAGAGCTGGCCAGACAGCTGAGGTGCAGATCTTGGGGCTCAAGTGAAAGCCACTGCCTCTTTATAAGGTGGAAATTAATGGAAGAAGGACCTAACATTAGCCTGTGGCCTACAAAGGCACACACCTGCACATACACCTGCATAAGGCACACACAATGCACATACACATCACATGCACACATACACATGCACACACACATACACATGCAAGTGTGCATGCATGTAAATGCACACAGTACACACACATGCATACACCTGTATGTGCATACACACACATGACATGCACACAGGCACATGCCTACACACACACACACACACACACACACACACATGTCCACACACATAAATGATACAAATTCGAATTTGCCTCACAGTCCCAACATATGTAGAACTGATCCCTTAAAAATAACAACAGTGTGTCGGGTCTAGGCTGCTCAGCAGTCAAGGGCACTTGCCGCTCTTGCAGAGGACCCTGAGTTTGGTCCCCAGGCCAACATCAGACAGCTCAGGATGACCTGTAACTCCAGGCTCAGAGGATCTGAAGCTCCCTTCTAGACTCCGGGCACCTTCCTGCATGCATACACATAAAAAAAAGGAGAGACATCTTTACAATCAAAATTTAGATCTCATATGTCCTTGGAGGCCAAGAATAGCATATAGTTGCTTTTTATTTAACTCATTTAGGTTTTTTACCAAAACAACAATGATTTAATTTAGAATTTTAGGGGTTTTGTTTTGTTTTTTGTTTTGGATGTTTTTCTTGTTTTAGATTTTTGTGGGGGTGGGTTTTTTGTTTGGTTTGGTTTGNTTTTTCAAGACAGGGTCTTTCTATGTAGCCCTAGCTGACCTGGAACCCACCATGTAGACACAACTGAATAATAGATAGAAGGATGCCTAAAAATTATATCCAGCTCACAAGACTGGAAGGATGGCTCTCGGGTTATGAACACACACTGCAGCCGGTGTCTCACAACCATCTACAGCTCCAGCTCCAAGGGAGCTCCGGCCTCACGTGCACACATGCATATGTGCACACATACACACAGAGTTAAAAATAGCAAAAACAAATTGAAAAAGAACAGTAGGGTTTTCCCAGGAGAAATCACAATTAGCTCTTGCTAAGAAGCAATGTTCTTTCATTCAAATTTACACGTTTTTAAGTTATTTTTACTCATTCTTCGACACGCGCATAACACATTTGGCTCCTGTTCACTGCCCACTGCCCGCTCTCAGCTTCTGGCTGAGGAGAAGCCGGGAGGTTGCTTCCCCCTCTGGCTCCTACCTGGCTCCAAACCTAACTAGTTCCAGGTCTGCCTCCTGCTTGCTGGATAGGTAGGGGATGAATGGATCCTCCCCTCCCCCCCCAGAAGATGAGCCCCAGGACAAGATCTGAACTGTAGCGGCTCGGGACACCTCGGAGGAGGCAGGTCCTTTCCCCCAGACGGTCTTGTGTGTCTAAGTTTAGCTGTTCATGACTCAACCCCACTGCAGCTCCTGTTTATTGCGCATCTATTCTGGGACAGACCTGAGGGTCAGTGCCTTGCTAGTGAAACCAACACGGGGAGCCCTCAGTGTTTGTGGGATCCACAAGCATTCACTCCATGCACTAAATACTGGATGTGCACTGACATTGGCCTGATCATTGTTCCCTGGACAATACCGTGTGGCAAGCCTGTGCCGTGTATTTCCTCTGTCTTAGGTGTTCTAAAGCACCTAAGGGTGATATAGAGTAGAGAACATACCAGACATGGTGGAGTATACATGTAACCTAGCCCTTGTGCGTGGAGGCAGGAGGAGTTCAAGGCCACCCTCAGCTACAGAAGTTGAAGGCCAGCCTTGGCTCCATGAGATTCTGTTTACTATTTATTTCTAAATAAATAGTAAAATAAAGCACACGGAAGTTGTGTGTGCCTCATATTTAAATGATATGGTGGCAGCCAGGTGGTGGCAGCACATGCCTTTAATCCTAGCACTCAGGAGGCAGAGGCAGATGGATCTACGAGTTCGAGGCCAGCCTGGTCTCCAGAGCGAGTTCCAGGACAGTCAGGGCTACACAGAGAAACCCTGTCTCGGAAAACAAAGCAAAACCAAACAAATAGATTTGCACACCCAGAGGTTCTATTGTCCCAGAGAGGTCCACGAGCCTGTTCCTTGTGCCTGTTAAGGGATGGTGGCATTGGTTTGGTTTCCTTGTGTTTGAGGGTGGAGGGGGTGTTGTTGTTTTGAGACAGGGTCTCACTACAGGGCAGCCTCAAACTCAAGATCCTGTGAAAGTACTGGAATCTCAAGTGTACACCGTCACATCCAGTTTCCTCTGAGCTTTGGAGTCAGCGCCCAGGGTCTTTTTCTGTAGCCCAGGAAGGCCTCAAACACGGCTCTCTGCCTCAGCCTCCCAAATGCTAGAATAGTGGGCATGAGCGGCTGCACCCAGCCAGCCGTATTAATTTACTCGGGTGTTGATGTGATCACCACACTGAGGGGCTTAGTGGGAGAAATGAAAAGCTTCACACTTCCGGAAGCCAGAAGTCCGAATTCAAGGTACCATCTGAGCTCCTTTCTGCTGCAACTGCTCTCCTGGATCTGAGATGTTGTGGGGTTTGTTCTCCCATCTTTGTGTGTGTCTGGATGGTCACCCAACCCATGTAATCTCATTTCCTTAACTGCTTTTATTTTTTTTTAATTATTTAAGTGTACACGTCTATGGTTGTGTGTGTGGATACGTGCACATGAACACAGGTGCCCTCAGAGGCCAGAAGAGGGCGTCAGATTCCCAGAGCTGCTCGTGAGCCTCCTGATGTGGGTACTGGGAACCAAACTTGGTTCTTCTGGAAGAGCATTCCTGGCTCTTAACTGCTGAGCCATCTCTTCAGCCCCTTTAATGGCTCTGTCTCTAAATACAGTCACATGAGTACATTTGGGCCTTCAGCATCCGAATGGGGAGGCACAGTAAAAATCACTGAGGCCCAGTGATGCAGTCCTCACGTGTAGCGGGTGTCAGGGTCACCCAGAGCAGAAGCTGGTCTCCACCCTCAGAGTTTCTGGCCCAGTAGGTCTGGATATGTTTGTAACACCTTCCCAGAGGACACTGGGGCTGCTGGTCTGGGCCCGACTCTGAATACCCCAGAGGTAGTGTAACTTGCCCAGGCTTTGCTCTGAAACCTTGGAAGATCTTTCTGTGGACTTTTGGTCCTGTTTTAATGATGTCCAGGGCAGACACCTGGCTCCAGGCATCCGTCTGTCCATCTGTTCTGGCCTGCGAAGACTGATCCTGGGCTCATGCACAGCTTTCTCTTCCTCTGTCTCCACAGGATAGGAACATTCAGCCTCAACTCCCGGACAGGCAAGCCTATGCCAGCCGTGTCTAACGGGTAGGTCACCATGCAGCTGTTGCCGTCCTGTCCTGTATTCAGCCCAACCTGCAGAGGCTGCCTACCGCCTCTGGGCCCAACTCCTGATCTAATCCCTGGATAGGAAGATAAAGGGTCCTGAGTCCCTTTTACAAGGTCTCAGCCACCCCTCTCTTCTACAAAGGCCAGAGTGGAGCCTGCTGAGGCCAAGTGGCTCTTAGGATTTTAGGGAGTAGGGTTGGGCTCAGAAGAGTAAACTGTGCCCAGGGTTAGCAGGCCTGGGACCTCTCAGTCCCCTTTGTCCTTCCAAGTTCTGCCTCATTCCCTCCCTGACCCCCTTCCTTCCTCTAATATCCTTATTGACTCCTTATTCTCCATGGTTTCCCTCTTAAACACCGAACATGAGCCACCTTCTCCCTATGAAGTCCATTTGGCTCAACTCTCCCGCTGCCTTCATAGCTCGCCGCCAGCTGCAGAGGGCTGTGCACTTCATCGGTCTCCACTCTGACTTCATACTTTGGGCTAGCCTCATCAAAATGTGGCCAATACAGACCCTCCGTGGTCTCCCCTCTCCTCTCCTGAGGAGAGTCTCCATCCTAGCTTCTTCTCATACAGTGTGGGCCTAAGGGCCTTTGGGGCTGAACAAGGGGGTCCCAGCCTCCTGCATACGTGGAAGGAGCCAGATGTGGACTCCCTCACAGCTGGGGCCCAGTGTGGCTGCTGGTTTAGGAAGAGAGTGGGTACCTTGAGCTGAGAGGAAACAAAAGCAGATGTAAGAGGGGAATAAAGGCCAGAGGGAGCGGGGAAGGAAGGCCAAGCCTGTGGGAGCAGGCTGAGGCAAGTGAGGAGGGAAAAGCAAGATTAGAAATAGAAGGTGAGGGCCCAAGGCAGAGCAACAGATGGAGAGCCAGGGGCGGAGGAGGCTGCTACCCAGAATCTGCCTGGTCCTCACCAGGCCAGTGTTCGGGGAAGGACTGCCCGAGAGTAGGGGACAAGTGTAGGCACTGCCACATGCTGGGGCCAAGTGTGGTCCCTACTCTGTTCACTGGATTTGGAAAGATTTGGTTTGTTTCTTCAGCCCTAGGAGGCTTCTCTTCCTCTCATTCCTCCTCATCTGGGAACCTCCCCGTCCAAAGGTTGATGCTGGGGAAAGTTTGGGGGTTCTCATAGGGTTCCACACAGCATGTTGCTGCTGCCCTGGGCTGGGCAAGAGCTGGGGTGTGGATTTTATAGTGCCCCTCAACAGTGAAGCAAGGATACAGGGAGGGAAACTGCCCATCTCAGGCCTTCTCTGCATAGGCACTGTGTGTGCATATTAGAAAAACAGATTCTAGGTCACCCTCGTATATGGGCAGGGACAGGAGAGTAATCTTTGACCTCTAGTCACATCTGCACCACAGACATATGACTCTCCCTCTCAGTGACCCTGAGCCTCCTGACTGAGTCTCAAACCTTAGAGTGACATGGGCTAGTCCTTGGGGCATCTTCCCACACACACACACCTACAAGGGGAATAGGGGTGGAGTAGCCTGAATAGAACCCCTTTCCAGCATGCCTTCCTGAAGGGGCTTCTCCGCTGTAGATGGCCCGTCCTTCTTTGACCTGCCTGGCCCCTCACTAAGGAGAAATGAGTTGTCTCTTGTCCCTAGAAGGCCCCAGCCAAGGAATTGAAAGGGAGGTAGCTGCAGGCGAGAGCCAGGAAGAGTCACCCCTCCCCGAGACCATAGCACATCCTCAGCTGCTCTTCAGTAGTGAAGGAGACTGGCTCAGAGCTGGAACATCAAGGGACCCTGGGTCAGCCGGGTACAGGGTGGCTAGCCCACAAGGTCTTTTGCCCACAGAAGTGGTCTTTGGATGGAAAGCTCCAGAACCACTGGTCCGGAAGCTTCCGGGTGAGTCTGGGTGCTGTTGCCATTCTAAGACCTCCCTGGTGGGCCTTGGGAGCAGGGGGCGGGGCCACTGAGGCTGGGGGCGTGGCCCCAGCAACACACAGCTTGGCCATATTGCCCAGGCACTTCTGAAGACTTTCTTTCTCAGGGGTGTTGGGCAGATGCCTAGATGGCACAGGGTGGGTATGGGAGTGGCTGACCCAGGAGTGTCAGGTGGTTGGTCTGTCCTTGTCTGGCTTGTCATTGTTTTGTTGGTTTGTTTTGTTTTTTTTTTGTTTTTTTTTTGCCTCTTCTCCTTCAGTGGTGTCCCAGGGAAGAAATGTGGTACCATCATCCTGTCTGCAGAGGAACTGAGCAACTGCAGGGTAAGTAACAGAGCCTATTTCTCCGTGGACCTGGAGGGAGCCCAGGCTAGACAAGGCTCCTCCTGACCTGGCTGGCATGAGACTGTGATACTGGAGCTAGAAGATTCCATCCTTACGGTTGAGCAGAGTAAGATCAGGAAGGACCAGCCTTCCAGGTTCTCTCACAAGTCCCCCAGCCCAGACTGTCCCTGGGCACTTGCGATTTGGTCATCGATTTTCAGTTTTGTTTTGAGCATAAGGTGACCCCCTCTGTGGAACGATCAGTTTTGTCTCGGGCATGGGGTGTCACCCCCTGTGGATCGGAGGGAAGAAATGTGTGTGGGTGTGGCCATAAGTGTGAGTGTGCGCATGTGGGTGGATGTGCGCGGGTAGGTATGAATACAAACGTGGGTGGGCGCGGCTGTTGCGAAGCCGAGAGTCTGCAATCCCTGGCAGCCTTTGGTTTTGACTCTTGTGTAGGACTGTGGCGAAGCAAGCAATAGGGGTGGCTCCCCACACCAAAAAAAAGGGCTCAGGGCTCTGACGGCTGATGACAGGAAGACACGTAAAGATGCTGTACTGACAGATGTTGCCATTTGTCAACTGATGAGCGCTGTTCTAGTTTGCTGTGGTAAGCACCGTGTCGGAAATGACTTGTGGAGGAAGGAGTTCATTTTACTTTATAATCCCAGGTAGCAGTCCAGCATTGAGGGAAGTCAGAGCAGGAGCGGACACCATGAGCGTGGCTTACCAGCTTATTCTCAGGATAATGATCGATGAGTTTCTTATAGATCCCAGACCCACCTGCCTAGGGACGGCCCCACCCACAGTGGGCTGTGCCGTCCTACACCAATTAACTTATCAAGACAACCACCAGCTCCCCCAGAGCTGGAGAGATGAGTCAGTGGTTAAAAATGTGTATTCTCCTTGCATTGGACCTAGCACCCATGTCTGGCCGATCATAACTGCCTGTAACTTAAGCTCCAAGGGGATCAGATATGTCTGGCCTCTCACAGTACCTACAGTCAGGGGCGCACACCCATACACGTAATTAAGTGCATAAATAAATAGCAAGAAAAGAAAGAAGAAAATGCCTCACAAAATGATCACAGACCAACGTGGTGATGGAGGGAACTCTTCAGTTGAGCGTCCCTCTCCCCTGGTGACTTTAGGTTTCTGTAAAGTTGACAGTGGATGCTGACGATGACAGACACTCACACTGGTCCTGAGACATAAGATGAAGCTCAGTTGTTCATGGGAGAAGGCCTTGAGCAAGAGTGTCATTTTACCAGAAACTAGAGCCTCTCTCTGGAACAACAGGATGCAGAGCTGAACTTTATTCCAGGTCTGGCTGACGCTAAGATCAGGGCTTGGGCTCCCAGGCCACCCAAGCCAGGCATCCCTGAGGTCAGTGAGGAACCTCTCATGGAGGGAAAGGCAAAGTGACAACTCAAGGCCAAGCCTGGGTGCAGGGACAGGACTCCTCTGGGACTATAAAACAGAGGGGAAACAAGACTCTCTGACCTTCCCAGATGGAGAAGCCTTCCCCCAGTGTCGGCCATGTTATAAACTATGTATCCACCATGTCAGAAACTATGTATTCACTACATCAGAAACTATGTATCCACCATGTTAGAAACTATGACAGAGCAAGTTAGGTCACAGTTAACCCCTTTTAGAATAATAACAGTAGAACACATTTAGAATCAACATAGTAGCCAGGTGTGGTGGCGCAGGCCTTTAATCCCAGTACTTGAGAGGCAGAGACAGGAAGATCTCTGAGTTCAAGGTCTGGATAGCAAGTTCCAGGATACCAGGAACACACAGAGGGATCTCATCTTAACAAAACAAAGAATCAACATGGGACACTTGAGAGAGGACACTGTAGTTACGAACACTGGCTGCTCTTGCAGAAGACGGGTTTGGTTCTCAGCACACACAATATGGCTCACAACTATCCATAACTCCAGTCCCAGTGGCTCCAACTCCCTCTTCTAGCTTCTAAGCCCAGAGCCTCAGGGTTCCCTGGTTGTGGAGCAGTTGGATTAATTAACTGATGCTGCGGATGAAGGGGATGGGGATGTTGCTCAGGAGGGGCTGTGGGGAACTGCTTGCTGGTACCAATTCAGTTTTCCCTGAGCTCAAGCCCTCCTCCTTGGTTTATCTTTAAGTAACACCAGGGAGGGCACTGTGGAGTGTCTAAGCTTAGGGGGGTTGGTGCTGGTGGTTTCCCAGCAGCTTGTAAGCATCTTCCTTTACCACCTTAGACCCCCTCCCACCTGATATCCCCTCCTCCCTCCCTTCCTCTTCTCCCCCTCCTCCCTGCCTTCTCTCTCTCTCTCTCTCTCTCTCTCTCTCTCTCTCTCTCTCTCTCCCTCCCTCCCTCCCTCCCTCGCTCTCATCCTTGGACACTGCAGTTTCCTTGCTCGAGGCTCTTGCCCACACTGGGGGGTTTGGGTGCTCCCTCCCCCACCAGAGGCTGTCAGCTCCTTTTTCTTCTGGCACATCTTTGGCTGAATTCTCTCTTTCCCTAGAATCCTTGCAAGGAACAGACTAATTCTTAGCATCTGGCTGAATTAAAATAATTACATGTGAGCAGCTTTGCAACTCAGGCTTTCAGTGGGAGGATCAAAGGGAGAAGGCGGGGTCTGGAGTGGGTCCGCAAGGCGTGGGGCTTCCTGCCTTCAGCCTGGAGCCTGTGTGGGTGGCCAGGGACAGCAAAGGATGGAGCGGATACCAGCCTGTCACAGGCTTACTTTAGTAGGTAAATGAAAAACCTTGCTCATCAGAATATTAATGCCAAGAAGGTTCCTACAGTCAGATTTGATGGAAGCATATTTGAGATCCTTGTGTAGACAGGATGAGCCTCAGCTCTGCAGTCACCTACACTTCCCCATGTCCAGTGAGGAGAATGACAATTCCTTCAAGGTCTTCAACTTTGAGGCTCGCTTGTTGACAAATACACCCTGTGCTAGAGATTAAACCCAGGACCTTGCCCAGGCTAAGCAAGCACTCCACCGCTAAGCTATATACTAGCCGTCTTTTTTATTTAAAAAAATAAAATAAAAATCAGGGCCTGGTATGGTGGGGGCATACCTTTAATCTCTGCTAGGCAGAGGCAGAGGCAGAGGCAGAGGCAGAGGCAGAGGCAGAGGCAGAGGCAGAGGCAGAGGCAGAGGCAGAGGCAGAGGCAGAGGCAGAGGCAGA
>NC_034610.1:24186733-24188507 GCF_900095145.1 Mus pahari | reverse complement strand
AGAGGCAGAGGCAGAGGCAGAGGCAGGCAGAGGCAGAGGCAGAGGCAGAGGCAGAGGCAGAGGCAGAGGCAGGCCGGCCTGGGCTATCTAGCAAGACCTGCCTCAACTAAAACAGATGAAAGAAAATTTCTCAACACTTTGGAATGGTTGCCCTGTGGGGGTTGCAGGCTCGTAGCTAGCCATCAGCAAAAAGCCAGCTTTGAGAGTTTGGAACTGGAATTCTGAGAGATGACCGCATATGCAATAGAAGGCCCTGGATCTCCTTGGCTTTCCTGCTGGTTAGCTCATGACCAGTACCTGCCTTCCAGGATGCTAGTAGGGAGGAGAGACCTGCCTCATTTCTGCCAGCCAAGGACGCCCCAAGCTTCACACTGCAGCATCCTATGGTTCCTCCACACCTACAAATTGTCTCCGGACTGGTAGGGAGCTCGTTTCTTTTAAGTCAGCAAGTAAGTGTTTCACTCGCTCTGCCCTCTGTCCCCAGAGTTCTCAATTAGGGAGAGAAATGACAGCCAGAAATCCCAGCCTCTCTATCCTGGCAGGCCCACTGCCTCTTTTTTTTTTTTTTTTTTTTTTAAATCACACGTGAAATTCTTGATCCTGAAAGAAAAATCCGTGGGTATTTTATTATGTGCCCATGTGGAAAAGCAGATACGCGGTAAGTCCTTGCAGCCAGCTTCCTGGGAAGCAGCAAGCCCCCCACAACTCCCAGGTCAGGAGAGAGAGATGATAATGGGTCAGGGAGGTGGGCTGCAGTGGGGGTAGGGGGATGGTGGAAGGAGGGGCTAGACTCTTCCTTTTTTTGGGGGTGGGGTTCAAGATAGGGTTTCTCTGTGTCGCCCTGGCAGTCCTAGAATTTACTTTGTAGACCAGGCTGGCCTCGAACTCAGAGACCCTCCTGCCTCTGCCTCTCGAATGCTTGGATCAAAAGTGTGCACCATTATGGCTAGCTGGATTTTGTGAGACCTCCCAGCAGGCGGTTCAGGAGACTTGAGGGTGGTGTTTCTTCTTGCTGCAGACTTTGGGAAAGAACAGTCATGGAGAGGAGGGAGACAAGAGGAAACCGTGAGGTAAAGTGGCTGTGGAGTGCAGGTCCTCCAACCCACAGCTGCATGCCGGCGTCTTGAAGGGTAGGGAAGGAGTGTTGTCGGTGCTCAGACAGACATGAGAGTCCTCCCTAAAACACAGCATATAATTTCTAAGTCTCAGAAATAATTTTCTCTAGTTAAATCAAAACAAAACAAAACAAAACGACTGTCTCTGATGCTTAAATATATGTGTGCATGCACTATTAGGTTAACCATATTAGCCCTTGGGAGATGGCTCAGTGGTAAAGTGCTCACTGTACATGCAGGAGAGCCACAGTTCACGTCCTCAGGATCCACGCAGATGCTTAATGGGCATGGTAACCCTGTAATAGCAGCCTCTGAAGGTGGATGTGAACACCCCCCACCTGCACCCAGGGAGCAAGCAAGCTAGCAACCACAGCCACATTAGCTAGCTCTAGGTTTGATTGACACCTTCCCCAGAGAATAAGATTGTGAATGATAGGGGAAGGTGCCCAACATCAACCTCTCTACACACTCAAGCACATAAGCATGTGTACCTGAACACGTGTGTCCCTACACCCATGTGAACACACATATACATGGACACACATATGGAAATGAAAAGGAAAAAAATAACAAGTAGTTCTGCACAAGAAATCTAGAAAAATTACCCAGAGAGAATTATTGTTGACATTTGGATGCCTATATATATATATATATATATA
>NC_034610.1:24151232-24186003 GCF_900095145.1 Mus pahari | reverse complement strand
GGTTGTGAGCCACCATGTGGTTGCTGGGATTTGAACTCCGGACCTTCGGAAGAGCAGTCAGGTGCTCTTACCCACTGAGCCATCTCACCAGCCCTTTATTTATTTATTTTTATCTTAAGCGCATTGGTGCTTTGACTGCATTAGTATCCATGTGAGAGTGTCAGATCTTGGAGTTACAGTTGTAAGCCACCATGTGGTTGCTGGGAATTGAACTCAGGTCCTCTGGAAGAGCAGTCAGTGCTCTTCAGCACTGAGCCATCTCTCCAGCCCCCATATATTTTTTTATTTGATTGTTTTTCATGTGTCTATTCATTTATTTTGTGTGTGTGTGTTTGTGTGTGTGTGTGCGCGCGCGCGCTTGCGCATGTGTACATATCACACAGCAAGCCCGGGGGATCTGTTCTCTCCTTCCACCATGAGGAGGCTGAGGACCAAACTCAGCTTGTCAGCCTCGGCAGCTGGCACTCAGTGGGGAACACAGGGTCATCACAGCAGCCTGTGGTCACTGTGGATGTTTTTGCGTATTGCTTGGTTTTTGAGGCACTGTCTCATTCTACCGTCTACCCAGGTCTAGAGCTCCTCTCGGTCCCTTATTGCTCTGCAGTTCCCAGCACTCCTCCTCCTGGGATCACGTGCATGCGTGGCTCCACCCAGCTCACGGCCTATTGTAATGGTTCCTCTTTCCTCTCAAGCAATGGATTTAGGTCAGCTTCCCAGATGTGCAGTCACAGTGAGTGGGAGGGAGAGTGGACAGCCGAGGGTTTTCTACCTCCAAAGGATTGAATCAACAGACTCGCAGCTGATTGGATTATTTGGGATATTGGCCAAAACCACAAAAAATGGCGAGGCAGCTTGACCCTTGACCCCAAGGCCCAGCCACAGTCAGTGCAGCATCAAAGGCTCCATCTCCCATGCTGCTGTGACCACCACCTGGATCTGAATGGCTGTCAGCACAAAGCCTGTCAGGCCCCCCCCCACCCCTTTTCTCTATAGCAGCACCCCCCTCCTTGCTGGGGTGTAGTTTCAGAGTCCTAGATAGAGTGTGTGTGTGTGTGTGTGTGTGCATGTGGAGACCAAAAGATAACCTTGCTTGTCATTTTTTAGGTGCTGTGCATCTTGGGTTTTCAGACAGGCTCTCTCACTGGCCTGAAGCTCACCATCAGGCTAGGCTGGCTGGCTGGTGAGCCCCAGGGGTCCCCCTATCTCTGCTTGTCCAGTGCTGGAGATTGCAAACTTGAACCACCATGCCCAACAATCTACCGTGGGTGCTGGGATGTGAATTCAGGATTTCATGCCTGTGTAGCAAATGCTTTACTGATTGAGCCATCTCTCTAGCATCCTGATTCTAGCTCAACCCCCACATGCTCACGTACACAATCTAGATTCAGGGACACACACATACACCATGCAATTTTGGGATGGGGGGTTGGTTTCAAGACAGGGTTTCTCTATGTAACCCTGGCTGTCCTGGACTCAATTTGTAGACCAGACTGGCCTCAAACTCAAAGAGATCCACCTGTCCACTTTCCACGACACCAGGCATCCCATGTTGGGCCTTTTTTTCTGACCAAAAAGAACAATGTGCTAATTCTGGGAAATTTGGAAAATCCAACAGACCAAAAGCCACCATGGTACTGTTATCCATTTTAAAATGTCTTTCAGTGTTGACTTGTAGGCTGATTGAGAATTCAAACCCCTGAATCAAAAACTGAGCATGGTGGTGCACGCCTTTAATCCCAGCACTTGGAGACAGGCAGATCTCTGTGAATCTACAGAGTTCGTTCCAAGACAGCCAGGGCTATAGAGAGAGACCCCATGAAGTGTGTGACTCTAGGTAAGATACTGTGTGACTTTCTGTGGTTTGGTTGCTTCACGTGTAAAAATGGCTTCAACATTTTTGTGTGTTGTTTATCACAAATTCATGTCATACTGATTTTTAAAAAACATTTATTTATTTTATGTATGTGAGGACACTGTAGCTGTACAGATGGTTGTGAGCCTTCATGTGGTTGTTGGGAATTGAATTTTAGGACCTCTGTTCGCTCTGGTTGGCCCCATTCGCTCCGGCTCAGAGATTTATTTATCATTATACATAAGTACACACCAGAAGAGGACATCAGATCTCATTATGGGTGGTTGTGAGCCACATTCTGGTTGCTGGGATTTGAACTCAGGACCTTCGGAAGAGCAGTCAGTGCTCTTAACCACTGAGTCATCTCACTAGCCCTGATTTTTTCTTTTTAAGTGACATTAAAACATTTGATTATGCCGGGCAGTGGTGACACATGCCTTTAATCCCAGCACTTGGGAGGCAGAGGCAGGCGGATTTCTGAGTTTGAGGCCAGCCTGGGCTACAGAGTGAGTTCCAGGATAGCCAGGGCTACACAGAGAAACCCTGTCTCGAAAAACAAAAACAAACAAACAAACAAACCCCATTTGATTACCTGGCTGAAGAGATAGATGGTTTGGTGGTTAAGAGCGCTGACTGCTCTTCCAAAGGTCCTGAGTTCAATTCCCAGCACCCACTTTGTGGTTCACAACCATCTGTAATGTGATCTGATGCCCTCTTCTGGTGTGTCTGAAGACAGCTACAGTGTACTCACATAAAATAAATTAATTAATCTAAAACAACAACAAAATGCTTTTGACTACTGAGCCTTAGGGGGGCCTTCAAGTTTCACATTTTCCTCCTTATTCAGGGCAGAACAGTAGATACCATTCCTGCTGACCTCTGGGTCTGACCTCTGACCTCTGGCCTCCTCAGCCTTCTTCCTGGGGTGGGAAGGCTGAGGTGCCTGAGGAAGCCCTGGCCCTGCTGCAGAGAAAGGCTGCCTGCTGAATCCCGGAGGCAGCACAATTAGCATTCGGGGATATGCAAATTGAAGCAATCCTGCTGTTTTAGAGAAACTTAATATGTTTTTTAAAAAAAGATAGGGTGAAAGGCAGAAATTGCAGGAAATTATATATTTCAGCAGCGGGTTTTATCTTCCCTGCTACTGATTCCCACGGCGCACAGGCTATGACAGCATCTCTGAGGCTCCAACCGAGAGCCCCACCTTAGCATCAAACCCTCAATCTGGACCACCAAGGGAACTCTGGGATTCAGGCCTCTTCTAAGATTCACATGGTGTGACCCATCTGCTAACCACATTGGTGGGGACCTAGAGACATCACACACACACACACACACACACACACACACACACACACACNACACACACACACACACACACACACACACACACACACACACGCACGTGCGCGCACGTGCGCGTTCACAGGCTGGAATGCAGGTCAGGGATGGGGCTCACCTAGCAGGTGCCAGGCCCTCAATTCCACCCTCATTCCAGGCTGGGACCTTGGCTTTCTGCCCCCACCCCCCACCCCCCAGGACTTTCCCACTGGGCATCACCAGGGACATAGCTCTGCTGATAAGCTGGAAACCTCTCTGAAGGTCTGTCTTGTCTTCCAGCAGTCCTGCATGGTACAGCAGTCACAGTGTGCTCTAGGGAACCATCTCTGGGTCATGAGTGTGTGTGTGTGTGTGTGTGTGTGTGTGTGTGTGTGTGTGTGTGTGTTGGGGCTGGGATGGAAATGAGTCTGATGCAAGCTCACTTATCTACCACAGACAGGAAACGGGCTGTCACTCCCTGGCCGAGCTTCCCACCTAGCTGGAGTTCAGAGCCTTTTTTTTTTTTTCCATTTTAGCTAGTTTGCATAGAGGCCCTTCTAAATGGATTTCACACTTCTCTGCCTCCTCCATTGGAGGCTACAGAACATAATTAAGCTTACCTTGGGGAAGCGGGGTCATTATATTTAGAATTTCAGCTACTCTTTCCTGAAGCCGTAATGTACCACCCTGGCTCATTCATAGCTGTGTGGTGTCCAGCAAGAGTGTTACCTTCTCTGTTCCTCCACTTTTTCGTGTCTTCTTTCTCTCTCTCTCTTTCTTCCTTTCTTTCCTTCCTTCTTTCTCTCTTTCTTTTTTAAAGAATTATTTATTTATTTAATATATTTGAGTACACTGTCACTATCCTCAGACACACCAGAAGAGAGCTTCAGATCCCATTACAGATGGTTGTGAGCCACCATGTGGTTGCTGGGATTTGAACTCAAGACCTCTGGAAGAGCAGCCAGTGCTCTTAACCGCTGAGCCATCTCTCCAGCCCCCTCTTGGTCTTTTCCTTACTTACTACATTTATTTACTTGTGTTGCGTGTGTGTGCGTGTGCATGTGCGTGTGCGTGTGTGCGTGTGCGTGTGTGTGGGGGGGGTATGCATATGCTCTGGCAAATGTGCAGGTCTGAGGATGGCTTGCAGGATTTGCTCCCACCATGTGGGGGTCCCTGGGTGTGAACTTAGGCTTAATGGCAGGGGCTCAGCATCAACAGGCGTGTGTGTGTGTGTGTGTGTGTGTGTGTGTACACATGTGTGCAATCCAGAGTGTGTCACAAGGTCTCACTATGAATGCCTGGCTGGCCTGGTCTGGAACTGTGGAACTGTCACTATGTAATAAACTAGGCTGGCTTTGAACTCACAGAGATCTGCCAGCCTCTACCTCCTGAGTGCTGAGCCGCTCCTTCCCCATCCCCTCCTGTATAAAATAGGCAGAACAGTGCCTACCTGTGCAGAACTGTCGACAGGATTAAAGAAAGCATAGGCCGGGCAGTGGTGGCACATGCCTTTAATCCCAGTACTTGGGAGGCAGAGGCAGGCAGATTTCTGAGTTTGAGGCCAGCCTGGTCTACAAAGTGAGTTCCAGGATAGCCAGTGCTATACACTGTCTCGATCACACCCCCCACCCCCCAAAAAAAGAATTGGATCTGTGGTTCTCAACCTGTGGGTCGTGACACACACCCCCATTGCCTATCAGATATTTACATTATGATTCATAACAGTGGCAAAACTACAGTTATAAAGTAAGAACAACTATAATTTTCTGGTTGCGGGTCACCACAGCATGAGGAACTATGTTAGGGGGCCGTAGCACTTGGAGGCTTGAGAAGCACTGAGCTGGATTCTCAGGGAGAGCAACTGCAGTCCTCGGGTTCCTACAGCAAGATGGGTTGCTGACAGGCCAGTCCCCAGAAGCTTCCAGGCCAACCAGCCTTACCTGCAGGGCAGTGAGGGACAGAGGCCCCGTCTCTGCGAGTGGGAAGCATGAATACCTTGGTTGTCCTCTGCCTTCTACAGCATGCCCAGATTCTCTCTCTCTCTCTCACATACACACACTCATGTACACACACATACACATGTACATACACTCACACACATATGCAAACAACCATGAACATGCACACACACATATACAAGTATATATTCTCACACACACACTCACACACATCCATGCACCGTACACACACACACACACACACACATAGGTACACACACATGCACACAGTCACACATATGCACACACCCATGCACGTGCATACATGCACACAGGCACACATACACATGATGCCCTCTGCCTTCCACGGCATGCCCACATTCACACACATGTGCACATACACACACACACATACACAAATGCCACACACACGACACACATATGTATACACATGCACACATGCTCTCACACATGCACATTCACACATATGCATACTCACACATGCACACACCTATACACATGTGCGCACACACGCGCGTGCGTGCGCGCACACACACACACACACCACTTAGAAAAAGTCAAGTCAGTGGGCACATTACATTCTGCTTTGTTATACCGTCACTTTCATAGACGTATGACAGTTTCATATACTTCCACCCAAAAGCAGGTGACACTCTGCAAACGGTAGACCCCGCTTTTTGTGTTCTCATGCCAGGAATAAACCCAGGACCACATGCCTGCTGGGCAAGCACTGACCACCCCGAGCATCAAGCACCCCGAGACATACTCCCATTGTATTTACTTTTGACTTAAACTTTCTGTCCCCTACCTGGTCTGGCTAGACCTGCTAAAGTTTCTTCAAAGGCACTAAAGGCCTTTGCTGCCTGGCTCTGCTGTTGGGCTGTTTCCCATGTGTGCTTGGTTTAAGGTCAGCCTGAGTTTGTCACCTGAGAGGTTCCTGTGTTCTCTCAGGTAAGAATGCCACAAAGCCCTGTAGAGCCAGGACTGAGCCTCTGATCTCCCTCTGGTCTCACAGGAGCTGTCCCCATGGCTTCCCTGGGCCGACTCTGGTCCCCTGAAGCCACTGTGGGAAGTCATCAATACCAGCCTTGCCCACTGCTTAGCCCAGACAGAGTCCCTGGAATTTCCTTATTCTGTCACCCCTGTCCTAGTGCCTTTGAGACATTTTCTGAGTGGGTCAATTAAAGCAAGCCCTGAAGTCTGGGCTGTACCTTGTGCAGCATGGGGCAGATGGGTTAACTTCCTCCCCTCCCCTCCCCTCCTCCTCCTCCTCCTCCTCTCCCTCCTCCTCCTTTTCCTCTTCCTCTTCCTCCCCTCCTCCTCCTCCTCCTCTCCCTCCTCCTTTTCCATTTCCTCCTCCTCCCCTTCTCCTCCTCCTCTCCCTCCTCCTTTTCCTCTTCCCCTTCTTCCTCCTCCTCTTCCCCCTCCTCCTCCCCTTCCATCTCTTCCTCTTCTTTCTCCTCTTCCTCTCCCTTCTCCTCCTCCTTCTCCTCCTCTGGAAAGTGGGAAAACAGGAGTTTTTCAGGTGGAGGTTGGAAAGGGGAAGGGTCCAGGTGGCACCCGATGTCTAGGGAGTGCTTGGGTAGTCCCCAATGCCCTTGTTCTGGGACAGAGACTCTGGGGCTCCCTGGAAGCTCCAGTAGTACCCTGGACCCTCCCCTCAGGTGGGTAAGGATGAGGGCCTCCTGTACCAGTGGCTGTGTGCAGCCAGTGGCCATGTGCTGCAGGCTCTTCCTTCCTAGGGCAGCCCAGATGCCACAGACACCAGATAATCTTGTGTAGCCAAGGCTAGCCCAGAGGTAGCCTAGAGTTCACCATCTTCCTGTCGCAGCCTCCAACGTGTTAGCATCACAAGCTTGTGCCACCACAGCCTGCTGAAGGCAGTCTACCATAAAGAAGCAGGGAAGCGAGTCTGGTGAGAGACAGTTTGCTGTTGGTTAGCAGGCAGCCAGGGTGCAGGTGAGGCTAGACTCTGAGGTGTTTGAATCTCTGCTTCCCTCGGCTCTAGCTGCCATCTTATACAGGTTTGCCATTTTCCAACCCCCCCCCCCCGGGCTTCCTTGCTTAGAAAAAAACAACAAAGGCAAATGGTTGTTGACTGCTGAGTGGTGGAACGGGATAGCTCTGTTTGTACTGACATCCCATGGCCCAGTGAGAAGACGCACAAGGTGGGGGAGGTGAGGGAATGGAGAGAAATGGTAGACCTCACACAGCAACTCCTGCGCTCCACGTATGCCGATCTGAGCCTTGTGTTCCCGGGAGCTCACTTTATCCTTTCAAGCTTATGAGGCAGATATTGCCATTGCCCCTGTTTTAGAGATGGGGACACTAAGCACAGAGGCGGGGAGTGAGCTGCCCTAGGTCACACAGCTGTGGAGGAATGGAGCTTTCTCAGGCAGTATCTGTACTCCTAGCTGGCGCGCATGGCATAGCCTTGTGGAGATTGTATCCGCTTCTCCGCCATCATTTGATCTCCACCGGTCATTCTCCTCCAGAAGAGAGGAAATGAAAAGGGAAGGTGCCTGAAGAGCAGGCTGAACCCGAGGGTCTTCAGGCACCGCAGAGGTTTTCAAAAGACGGACGTTGATTGGCTATGCCCAGCCAGGGTCCGGGGGAGCAGGAGCCTGAAGGGGTGGAGCGCTTAGAGGGCAGAGCCAAGAAGCGGGTGGGGGTGGCTGGTGTCCTGAGGGGTAGTGGCTGGGTCTGAGCCTGAGGAGGATGGAGTCTGAGGGGGCGGGGTCTGAGAGTCGGCGGGGGCAGGAACCCCCTCAGAGAGCCTGGCTGCCTCTTTGCAGACGTCAGGGCAGTAGGGCAGGGAGCTGACTGAGGATCAAGATTAGCTCTGCTGCTTGGTAAACCTCCCCTTGTTCCCAAGCCCCTCCCCCATGCCCTCCATCCTCCACTCTGAGCCTGACCCCCCAATTTTGATCCCTGTCCCATCCTCCTCAAAGCGTTGGGTAGGCACACTGTAGTTAGTGGAAGGGCACGCCTAGCCTCAGGTGTCCTCTGGGAACCACGAAGGACCATGAGAGCATGGAGCATCTCGGTCAGTGCCAGGCTTCGGGGTCAGCAGGCCGTGCCCAGAATGGCCGTTGGTTGCCCCATCACCATGGTGAGCACCGGAGGGATTACACACTGAACACCTCACACACTTGACCACCTGTGCTTCCCACTGTCACCCATGAACCCCACAGGCTCTGAGAGGTTACCTGTTCTCCTTGGAGTCACACAGCTCCAAAGAGGTAGAGGTAGGATTTGAACCCATGGCCGCTTCAGATCCATCTGCTTCTTCAGCAGGCAGGTCCTGTAGACCTGTGTATGCACTGCTGACTCCTGGTAACCCTGGAGGCTTGTACCAGGTGTACTTACAATGCTACTCTATCTGCCCTTGCCGGTCCCTGGAATCCTCCTGCCTCACCACCCCGTGCTTCCCTCCTTTCCAGGATGTGGCCACAATGCAGTTCTGTGCCAACAAGCTGGATAAGAAAGATTTCTTCGGGAAATCCGACCCCTTCTTGGTGTTCTACAGGAGCAATGAAGACGGAACGTGAGTCTCCCCGAGCACCCATGGGCACCTGTACCTCAGGCAGGGCTGGAAGGCCGTGGCTACCCACTGAGAACCCTGCTGTAGAGTTGATGCCCTGATAAAGCCAATGTGGAGACCTGGCATTGCCACCTGAGGCTCTCAACAATGGCAGGCGCTGTGTATGCCCTAGGGAGTATAAAACACACGGCTAGGGCAGAAAAAGCTTCATTCTGCACAACCCAGCCCCCCACCCCACCCCTCAAATCCAGAGCACCCTCAAAGGTTCCCCAATTGCACATCGGACCAGGCAGTGCTATGACTTTTTCCCACGGTCCCACACTCTACCACGCATATATTCAGAACTGCAGAGCAGAAAGGCTTTAATCTCTCTCCCTGTTAAGAGACACTCACAGGGCACACAGCACAGTGGCCGATGCGGGTCACCAACACAAGGACTGAAGACCTGAGAACCAAAGTCCCCCCCACTCACCAGCTGCCTGACCCAGGACAAGTTTACTCCCCATCTCTGGGCCTATTTTCTCATCTATGAAATGAAGCCGTTGGAGGAGGTAGTCTCCGTGGTCTCTTTAAGTAACCCGGTTCTGGGATTCTACGGAGGACGGAAGTGATGAGGTCAGAAGGGTTAATTGGAGAAACTTAGCAAGGAAGAAATGGGTCCTTAGGGGTGGAGTGAGGAGCCTTAACAGGGCCCAAGAGCCAACCTTGTGCAGAGCTAAAGCTCAGGGCACATGGGCCCCATGTGCTGAAGGGCCAGTGTGCGCATGAGTGGGGTGTGTGTGTGTGTGTGTGTGTGTGTGTGTGTGTGTGTGTTGGAAGCAGGGCATAGCAGGCAGGAGGTGTATTTCAGTGCAAAGAGAGAACTGATTTTTAAACCCGAATTACAGAACAAGAATTGAGGTGTGATCATCTGCATGACAAAGGGCTGCTTTGTCTCTCAGAGGACTCCCTGCAGGATGCTTTAAATAATTCCTGAGGACTCTAAGTGGGCTTTAGTGGGGAGAAAGGAGAAAGGCTCTCTCGGTCTGTCTGTGCACTGTCCCTTGCAGAGAGGTTGAGCCTTAGCTAGTCCTTAGGGTCCTGGCAGTGGGCTGGAGGGTTGGGGGCAGGAGAGCGGCACGGGGAGGGATGTGTGCAGTGGGCTGTGTGGGAAGGATCTCATGACTGTGACTGATAGGAGCAGGTGGGAGGGGCCTGAGCTGAACTGTGGGTGGGAGGGGGCAAGGAGGGGGCAGAGGGGCTTCATGAAGACCCATGGGAACTAGTGCTGTGGAGCTCAGAGTGCTGGGGACGCCAAAGGAACTGCTCTCATGGCTGTGGCCTTGGGAGTCATTTAGGGGGGTGAGTGTCACTCGAGTGGGTGTGACTGAGTACTGGAGAAACTGACTGGTTATATGGTGGCCAGTGCACTTCCCCACTCGAGACAGATACTGAGCTAAGGGAAGATGACCATCCAGGGAACAAGGGGACAGTGGGGTGGGCTTGGGAACACCACCAGTTAAGAGAACCAGGGGCTGTCAGCCTGGAGGCAGGAAGCTCTGGATATCCCTGAGCTCCTCAGTCTTGTCTGGCTCCACATTAGTGACGTCCCTGCCCTTCCAGAGGCCACAACCAAGCTAGCTGTCTACAGGGCCCTGGCCTGGCATTAGTAGGTACAACTGACTAATTTTAGGCAGCTGTAACCCAACAGAACCTTCTAGCATGCTAGCATGTTCCCTGCCAGAATGGTCAATGCATGGCTTCTCGTTTAGCTGTGATGAAATATCCAACAAAAGCAACCTAGGGAAGGGCTTGTTCTGGCTCCAGCTTGGAAGCATCAGGGTGGGGAGGTCAGGGCAGCAGGAGCTAGAGGCAGCTTACCACATTGCATCTGCAGTCAGGAAGAGGCAAGTGCAAGATGCTGGTGTGTGTGTGTGCGTGTGTGCGTGCGCGTGTGTGTGCGTGTGAGAGTGTATGAGTGTGTGAGCAAGTGTATGTGTATGAGAGTGAGTGTATGTGGGTGTGAGTGAGTGTGCCAGTATGTGAGCGTTGGTGTGTGTGTGTGTGTGAGAATGAGTATCTGTGCCTGTGTGTGAGTGAGCGTACATGTGCGAGTGCATGTGCACATGCGTATGTGAGCATGTGTGAGTGTGTGTGCATAAATGTTTAACTCAGAAGATAACTTTTGAGAATAGGCCCTCTCCTTTCGCCCTCTGGGCCCCAGGGATTAGCTCTGTCATTAGGTGGCACCTTTTCCCACTGAGCCATTCCTTCGGCTCTAGCCATTCTGTGTTGTTGTTGTTGTTGTTGTTGTTGTCTTGGCTTTTTGAGACAGGCTTGTTCTGTGTAGCCTTGGCTGTCCTGGAATTCACTCTGTAGAGCAGGCTGGCCTTGAACTCACAGCCTCTGCCTCCGGAGTGCTGGGATTGAAGGCGGGCACCACCACCCGACTTTTTTTTCCTTTCTTTTTTGTTTGTCTGTTTGTTTGTTCTTAGCCATTCTTTTAATATCATTTTACCATCAAAGGGAACCTCAGGGAGAGGATTGAGGGGAAGGGATGTACATCTGGCTCTGGGACTGGGGGCTCACATCTGTCTGGCAGATGGGTGACACTCTCCCACACCCATGCTCCAACTGTGCGTAAAAATGAATGTCTGCAGGGACCACTTGGCCTAGGGGGAGCCTGGCATCAGGCAAGTGCTGCAGGGGCTCTGAGAAGCCTGTGGGTCTGACAGTGGTAGGGACTGCAGAGTGTTTAAAGGAAGCCCATTGCAGCTAGCGCCTAGGCAGAAGCAGGACCACCCAGGGTCTAAGAAGACACACTGGACTGGGGGTTAGGAGACCTGCGGGGAAGGACAGAGGTCTCTGTGGGAGGGCTGAGGAGACTGGGTAAATCCACCCTTTGAGGGAGTGTTCCAGGGTAGATCCCTGAACTCCTGGAGGCTCCTTCTACAGTCTGGCTACCCCCCTCCCTCCATTCCCCCTACCCCTGTCAGCCACCTGCCCCAGTCCCAGGCATGGGGGCTGGGGAACCTTCTGCCTCAGCCCCTCCTCCAGCTCCAGGGCAAGCTACAAGGTCTCCCACGTGGATCTCACACTCCAGTGGGTGGGCGGGAAGGAGCACAGAAGAGAGACACTCAGCCCTGCTGACAAGAATGACATTTTGACTTGAAAATTACCAAAGAAGAAAGGCACAGGCTGTGTGGGCTCGGGTGGGGCCCTGGCGCTTCCTGGTGACCTTTCCAAGCTGGAATGTCACCGGAGCAGGTCCTAAGAGAGTTTTGCCCTTCTTTGAGGTAGGCTGCTCCTGAGACAGGCCAGGCATGGCTAGAGGGGTGGGCAGCACACCATACTGGGAACAGTGGAGACAGCCCATTCTACACAGCTAGCAAGGCAGGTTCTCAGATTCCAACCGGAGGGGCTCAAGGGGTCTCAGGTACCCCAAAGAGAGGGGTTTACCTCCACTGGATTAAAAGGCCAGTGTGAAAAGGTATGGGATCTCTCAGTCAGGATGCACAGTTCCTGCCTGGATCTCATTTATTTATTTTTATTTTATTTTTTGAGATGATGTCACCCAGGGTAGCCCTCGCTGGCCTGGAACTCATAGCCTGCCTCTGCCTTCCAAGTGCTGGGACCAAAGGTGTAAGCCACCATGCCTGGCAGCTCCTTTTTATTTTATTTTATTGGTTTTGTTGTTGTTGTTGGAGACAGGGTTTCTCTGTGTAGCCCAGGCTGTCCTAGACTTGATTTGTAGACCAGGCTGGCCTTGAGATCTATCTGCCCCTGTTTCCTAAGCACTGAGATCAAAGGAGAACGCCACCAGGCCCACGCCCAGCCATTTTTTGTTTTTTTCTTTTCTTTTATTGGTTGATAGCAGGGCATGGAGACAGTACTTAGATCCAGCAGGAGAGAGGAGGAGGCAGGAACTCAGAAGATTAAGTCCACCCCAAGCCTTGAGAGGCCCTAGCACCTAACCCAAGACAAGCCAGACAAAAGACGTTTGAATATCTACTAGGGCCAGCCACTGTTCTAGGCTACACCATCATCAACAATGGGAACACTTCCTGCTCCTGTGGACCTTAAATTCTACGGACAGATCGTAACGGGACAAATAAGGAGAGACACAGATCGTGTCAAGCGGTGACAAATGTGACGTGAAGAGAAAGCCAGGAAGGAGAGGGACACAGGGTGTCATGTCAGAGCCAGGGTTTGTCCGTCTGAGACTTAGCAGTTGCAGAAGCTCCTGGAGGGGATGGCTGGCCCGGAGGTAGGGAAGATGGATTAGGGAGCCAGGGAATAGAGATGGTGCTCAGGGAGGGGAGAGCAGGCACCCACCTGCACACACCCCACCCGTCTAGCCCTGAGGTTCAGCTCCCAGGTCCCCAGGGAAGGTACTACCCAGAGAGAAAGGGCTTGGTCACACAGTCACACAGGCCAGCCCCAGGACAGTGGCTGGAACTCAGGTCTCTGACATGCCCCTGCCTAGTCCTGGAATTCCTCTGCTATGCCGTCCTGCTCTAGCCTGGCTGTGGCCGTTGGGGTTGGCTCCTCCCTGTCAGAAGTCAGAAGGCTACGTGTGACATTGGCCATCTGAGTTTCAGGCACTTTTCCTCCACTTCTCTTGGCCAGGTTCACCATCTGTCACAAGACAGAAGTCATGAAGAACACCCTCAACCCGGTGTGGCAAACCTTCTCCATCCCCGTGAGGGCCCTGTGCAACGGAGACTATGACAGGTGAGCTAAGGAGTGCCCCCCCCTTCCTTTTCTGTCCAGGCAAACGGAGTCTCCCCGGCTGTTATCAGACTTTTGTGTCAATGGGGATTGGAACCTCCTGCCTCTCTATGACCTCCCATGTGTTCTGTTTTCTTTTGCACATACCACACACACACACACACACACACACACACACACACACCTGGGATCTGTAGCTCTTTACTGCTATGAGTAGGGCCGATGGCAGCAGGCAAGGGATTGGGGGAATAGAGGCAGGAGGGGTCTATTTCCAGTAACCTCACTTTGAGACAGTAGACGCTGGAGTCAAGACCCCAAGGAGGCTTCCTGCCTACCTAGTGGGCAAAAGTGAGGGGTGAGGGGTAGGGACGATGACAATATTTATGAAGTGTTGTCACATAGTATACGCAAGCTCTCTCCTCTTCCTCATCTCCCCGTGTCAGTGCCAGTGCCTGAGTTCACCCCTGACTGACTAAGGGAGCTATCAGCCTGGGCAAGCTCTGGCCTATCTGTCTCTCGACTGTCCTTCCCTGCAAAGTGAGCACAGAAACACCCACTGACCTCCCAGGGCTGCTCCAGAGAGGCCAGCCCAGTGGGAGGCTGGCTTTCCACTGACACTGGTCCAGAGTCAGCCTCTCCTCGCTCCTCTGCTGAGCCCCTGCCATCTAGCTTGGAAGTTGGCTGGGAACAAATGTGCCCACCTCACCTTGCACCCAGCTTCACGGAGCTTAAGTATCCGTGGGGGAGGCAGACATTAATCCAGTAATCACACGGAGAAACATGTCATTACCCAGTGCAGAAGGTGCCGGAGAGAGCAGGAGGGCAGGCAGGATGGGTGCCGCAAGATAAGATTGGTCTGCCCGAAGTCACCCAGCCACTGGCTGAAGAAGGAGGGGGTGTCTTCTGGCTGCTCCCACAGAAGCCCTGGGGCATCTGAACACATTCCTTGAGGCTACACTGGGACTCTGTATAGGGTTTCCAAGGGGGTATGGATAGGGGTGGTGAGCAGGTGGGTGGCATCCTGGTACCCGGCTCCCTCCAGGGTGGCTGGCTGGCTCTCCTTCTCCATGGCTGGACACAAATTGTCTGTGACATGATTGGCATCAGAATTAATCCGGGGGCTAGTGTGTCTGGCTGACTCTCACCCAGGCCTAGCGTTGTCCCCCAGAGCTCACTGAGGAGGCACAGCATCAGAGGCCACCGTCCCTCTCCTGTAGGCCCTCTGGCAGACTCAGTAAAGAGCCTGTGCCTTCCTAGGAAGTCACTGCGCTGGCTGCTTCGGGGACCCATTGAATTCTTAGACTCAAGCCTACTGCTCAGACTGTCCCCAAGCCAGTGGGGGAGGAGGACAGGCCCCATCACAGATAAGGGTCTTAGAGACACCTCCTGTCACATTAGATCTATGAAGGACTAGGAGGAGCTTCCAGTGTGGCTGTACCTCATAGCTGAGAGGCTGAGGCCCAGAGAAGGCTGGGATCCCTCATCATGCTACCAGCCGTGGTAGAGTTAGACACAGGAGTCCGACACAAGCTGGCTCTAAAATCTTTCCTGATGGCCATGACACCGTGTGACAGGGCAGCTGTGAGGTGCATCTGGAGGTGGGAGAGCTCAAAGAAGCCTTATTCAAAGCTGAGGGCTCTGGGGGCCTGAGATGAGGGCATCCTAGAGTGGTGGTTTCAAGCCTTAAAGCGTTTCAAGGTCCTTTTGAGATTAATCTCAAATGGTTCTGAGAGGAGAGGGGACAGCAAGAGGGAAGGTCCAAAAGACATTGGTGTCTGGCTGGCTGGGGGAGGCATGAGTGGGTAGTGGTCTCATTTGGCACTCAGTGCCACAGAGAGAGGCACAGAAGGGGAGTGGGGCGTGGAGAAGTGGGACTGGGGGGCAGTGGGACCCAGCTAGATTCCTCCTCCTCCTCCTCTTCCTCCTCCTCCTCCTCTTCTTCTTCCTCTTCCTCTTCCTCCTCTATTTATTTATTTAATGTCTGTGAGTACACAGTCTCTGTCTTCAGACACACCAGAAGAGGGCATCAGATCCCATTACAGACAGTTGTGAGCCACCATGTGGTTGCTGGGAATTGAACTCAGGACCTCTGGAAGAGCAATCAGTGCTCTTAAACACTGAGCCATCTCTCCAGCCCCCGGCTAGATTCTTACTGAATAGGCTTAGTGTGTGGGGTTCCCTTTTATCACAGCCTACAGGCAACCCACAGTCTGTTTGGAAAGAAACCATCCTAAGTTAGGAAAACTGTGTTTATGTTTCGAGATGAGCAAACACTATTATTCTAATATTAGGAAGAAAAGCGGCTGGAAGCTAGGCACAGCTCAAAGGGAGGAGAGACAGAGGCCATGTCAAGGAGGCCTCAAACCCAGAGCAAGGAGGAAGAGAAGGTGAAGTGGGAGACAGGAGAGGCCTGAGGAAGGGCCACTGCCAGGTAGCTAAGCAGAGACAATATACTGGAAGGCTGGCTCTCTCTACTAAGAGAGAGTGGTACCCCAGGTTGATGGGCTAAAAATGCTTCATGCTGTTAAAATTATGGGGTACTTAGGATGTGAGTCACACTGGTCCCCACTGGCTGAAACACAGACTCTTATATCATGAAAAATAGCCTTAGGAATTTCTCTCACGAAGTGAAGAACCATTTCACAGATGAGGAAAAATGGAGAGTCATGATGCGCCCATTTCACAGATGACGGAAATGGAGGGTCGTGGTGTGCCCACTTCACAGATGAGAAAGTAGAGGGTCATAATCTGTGTCAGCCTTTCCTTCTGAGGCTCATCACAGGTCTAGTGTCTCCTTGTCTCTTGCCACTTTCCCATGTGTCTCCATTCCCAAAGAAAGTCAAACCTGAGTGGCCCAGCTGCGCAGAGCTGAAGTCAGAGGGGATGGTGGGGTCTGACCCCATCTACCTCTGGAGTGACCACGGGGGCAGGAAGCACTTTCTCCAGCATTGCCAGACCCTGCCCTGCTCTCTTTGGAGTTGTGGGACTTGAGAGTGCTCACCTGAACTGGGGAGTGATCCATCAGCACCTCAGTGCTTCACTGGGCCGCTGGGTCCTGAAAGGTGGCGTGGTGGAGGCATAGGGACCAAGTGACCAGGCTCACTCCCTGACACTACAAGTGTCACAACAAGGGCCGCCTTAGTCCTTTAGGGGAGAGAAAGCCTTGAGGGCCTGTCAGCCCTAGGGCTTTGTGAACATTGGAGAAATAGCCCCTCTCTTGCCCTGAGCGGTCATTGGTACTGCCATGTTCCAGAGGTTTCCACAGAGTATATACATCATGGTCAGTACCCTGGGAGGGAACCTGGAGGCCTCACCTGCACCCCCACCGGCCAGTCTCTCTCTAATATGGCTGTGGGGTTCCAGCCCCGAGTGCCAGGGTCCTGGGGCACTGACTCCTGGCCTTTAATGGTACTCTGGGATGTTCGGCTGTGTTTTGTGAGACTGGGGAACTGTTACCAGCATAGCCCATTCACAGAAGTGTTATATGATCCCTGCCAACTAGCTGGAAAGCGTGAATAGCTAACATCTGCCAGGCACTGTCCTAGGAGCTGAGGGAACTGATGGCGGCAGATTGCAAAACCATCTCTGACCCATGGAGGACATTCTGACACACAGTAGGATTGTCTGAGGATGAGGAGGAGGTTGAGTGTGCCAGACAGAGCCGTGTCAGTGCCTGCAGGGTGGCTGGGGACAGCACCCTCACAGAGGACATAACCATCCCAGTTTACAGAGGAACAGCCATCAGAGCTACACAGCCACTGTCTGCAGGATCTGGGGCACCGCCCTGGGCTACTGTCCGTAGAGTGGTGTCCTTCCCTGCCCTCACCCCCTTCCCTGAGGCCCCGAGTTCTTAGCCTCGCCATGCTATCTGGGACGTCAGCTTTACAGGACACCGAGAGCTGTCTCCTTCACCCAGAACATTCTCTTACCTCTTATGGCTAAGTCACTGCCAGTCTGGCAATGACCTGGGTAAAGGGCCTGAGGGTCCCAAATCCCATCTGCTGTGACCTGGGCTTGCAACAGATTTGTGGACAGTGACAAGGGGCTTCTCACCAGGCCTCCCTGTGAATCTGGGAGCTGTTCTTCTTCTTTCTTCCTCACCCAGGCCCAGGCTAGAGGTGTAGCCTCTGAGCTCTGCAGCCCCTCCCCAGGCTGCCTAGGGGAGACCAAACCTGACACAAGGGGGATCTCCCAGCCAGCCTCAGCTGCCAGCTCCTGTCCCCTGGGGAGCTTCTAGCCACCGCCCCATCCACACTACACCCTGACCTGCTGGTTCTGAATCAGCCAGGATGTGAATCCTAAGCTCGAGTCTGAAGAGGACAGTGGCTTGCAGAGTGCTTTGCTCCAAGTGGTTTGCCTGCTGGGGCTCCTAGAAGATTCTTCAGATGCGTTCACAACCAAAACCCCAGACAAGGAAATGTCAGGCCTGGGGCTGGTGAGATGGCTCAGTGGTTAAGAGCACTGACTGCTCTTCCAGAGGTCCTGAGTTCAATTCCTAGTAACCACATGGGATCTAATATGTCTTCTGGTATGTCTGAAGTTAGTTACAGTGTACTCATATACATACATACATATATACATATATTTTTTAAAAAAGAAAGAAGTCAAGCCCTTCAACTTTGAGATTTAATTTTAAAAATTTGTATTATATATATATATATATATATATATATATATATATATATATATGAATGAGTACACTGTAGCTGTCTTCAGACACACCAGAAGAGGGCATCAGATCTTGCTACAGATGGCTGTGAGCCACCATGTGGTTGCTGGGATTTGAACTCAGGACCTCTGGAAGAGCAGTCAGTGCTCTTAACCACTGAGCCATCTCTCCAGCCAGAGATCTAGTTGTTATTGTTGTTGTTGTTGTTTGAGACAGGGTTTCTCTGTGTAGCCCTGACTTTCCTGGAACTCACTCTGTAGACCAGGCTGGCCTCGAACTCAGAAATCCACCTGCCTCTGCCTCCCAAGTTAGTTGTTGTTTTTTTATCACATGTGTTTATCTATTGGTGGAGGAGGAGAGTGTGCCTTCTCTATGGCACCCCTGTGGAGGCCGGAGGCCAGGGTTTAGGGTCAGTTCTCTCTGTCCACCCATGCAGATCCCAGGGATCACACTCAGGTTGGCAGGCCCGGCCTCAGTGCCTTTATCCACAGGTGTCTCACCAGGCACACACTCAGTACCTCCGTCTGTGCTCTGGGTAGCAAGGGTTCCTGTTGCCAGGGTGGTCCGTTTCCCAGAGTGTTAGGAGATCTCCACCAGCTGCGGGAATTTATATTTGTTTGTTTTTGGAATGGGGCCTCACTATGTAGCCTTGACTGGCCAGGAACTGGACCTGTATGTAGATCAGGCTGACCTTGAACTCAGAGATCTGCCTGCCTCTGCCCCCTTAGTGCTGGGATTTAAGACCTGTGATACCACAGCCCAACTTTAAGTAAATTTTATGTAAAAAGGCATTCATGCATGGTTAGATAACGTGGAAATCAAGAGGCATTTTCTAGGCATCCCAGCACACGCACACGCACCGTGCTGTGAGCTATCCTGGAAGGGCCACACTAATTTCATTCTACAGTCAGGGCTTGTGGCTCAGAGATGTGATGCACCATCTCTAGGCCACAGGGCTCAGATCCAGTGTCCAAGCCGAAGCCACCAATGTCACACCTGGCCTCTTTCCAGTACCTTCAGAAACTTAGGCACAGCTGGGCAGTGGTGGCGCACACCTTTAATCCCAGCACTTGGGAGGCAGAGGCAGGTGGATTTCTGAGTTCAAGGCCAGCCAGGGCTACACAGAGAAACCCTGTCTCGAAAAAACAAAAAGAAAAAAAGAAAGAAAGAAAGAAAGAAAGAAAGAAAGAAAGAAAGAAGGAAGGAAGGAAGGAAGGTAGGTACACTGATAACTTAGGGAGACTGATATTTCTTCTTTCATTTTAATAGTCTGGCTCAAGGAACCACAGGGTTTGCCTTTATAAAATAAGAACGAACGCCAAGGATGCCTTTAAAGCACGCTTCTATGTCTGCTTCATATTGTCCCACTTACAGAAAGCTAGCCCATGCGTGCACGACCTTCTGGGCATCCCAGCGTTCTACTCTGGAACTTTCTTCTGCCCCTTTCTGTACACACACACACACACACACACACACACACACACACACAACCTGGAGTTACTCATCTGAAAGGAGACAGCGCCCCCTTCTGGGAGCCACACAACTCCCAAGCCAACTCCTGGCAGAGCCGAGATGGACCACACCACGGTGGGATAAATGGGATAAATAGATGTTAACAGAAAAGAAGCCACTTTAGACTGCTTTCTGCATCCAATGTGGACCTCAAGACCAGAAACTCACACTTCCTGGGCCTCTTCCACCTTCCTAGACCCCTGGTGCTGCCTGGCAGCTTCCCCATCCCTGGGCATCCCAGAGCAGACAGTACCAAGGGTTAACCGGCAACCCTCCACCTCCCTCCTCCAGCTTCTGGTCCTCTAGCCTGTTGCCATGGGAACAAGGCTAAAAATAAGATGGGCTCTCGAAGCCCAGCCCCATGCTTAGGAGTCAAAACAAACTAATTAAAGCAGCCTGGGTTAGAATGTGAAGAAAATCCCACCCTTTCTCAGAGGCCAGTTTCCGTGATGGAAAAGCTCAGCAGGCCACCCCAAGTCAGGGTCCAGGGATGTTTCCTTAACCTGCAGGGCTGGGGCACCCAGACGCAGGGTCCTTCCTGCCAGTCTTGTGCTTTCCCATAGAAGCCCCTGCTTTATTGTGAGATCTGCCTGTCATGGCCCTGCCACAGGTAAATGTGTGGCTTCCTGCTGAGGCTTCTCCATCTAGGGAAGCTAAGACAGCAGGATGAACAGAGGCCCTGGACTGCTTCAGCCAAATCCTTGAAATCTCAAAATGTCCTGCCCTTGCTCTGGGATGACCTTTGCTAAAAGGTCTTAAGATAGAATTTCTTTGCACACAGGCGTGGAATGTTAGCATGCATCCTTCCTGGTCCAGGGACAGGAGGCCTGTCCTTGGGTCCATCCTACCCAGAATTCTTTGCTGTTTGTTTTCCAGGACCATCAAGGTGGAGGTGTATGACTGGGATCGTGATGGCAGGTAAGGGCAGGAGGGTGAGAGAGAGGTGAGTGGATGTAGGCAGCCACGGGAAGCTAGGCAGGCCCATCTGGGAATGAGGGTCTGGGTCCCATGCTGGTTGGTCTGCTGTCGTAGTAGCTTAGATATGTGGAGGTCCTGCAGGACAGTATGCTGAGAGCCCTCCTCTCCCCAACATAGCTGCCAGCAGCCAGCCAGTGCCCACACTCTCCTCGACTACAGAGCTGGGAATGCACTGAATGCCCATTATAGGACACTGAGCATTAGACACCTCCATCCTCTGTGGGAAGCCTTGGGCAAAGCCCAGTAGGAAGACCAGACTGTAGAGTCGAATGCCCAGAGACACCCACAGTTCAGCAGAGGTTCGCCATAAACATGGAGAATAGACCTAGGTCTGTAAGGACAGCTGCAGCACGGAGTTCTGAGGCTCAGTAAAGACAAGGCATTGCCTGAGGAGGGCTAGGTCAGGCCTGCCCAAGGGTGACTTCTGCTTGGGAACTATGGGAGGCAGGTCTCGGTACCCCATGAGGAGCAAATGTGGCTGGCAATTTCTAGGCAGAACAGTAGCATATCTCTCTAAGCACCAATCCAGAACCTTCCCTGTCTCCCACTTGCCTGCTGAAACAAATCCAGACACATCCTGGCTTAAGCGTGGTCACAGTTGGCATCTCTTGGGCCTGACATGGACGGGGGTGGTGCTCTTATTATAAAAGGTTCTGTGCCAGCATAGCTGAGCCAAGCCCAAGCCATGGAAGGTTTCCCGGTGCCCACCCTGCCTCTGTTAAACTTTACCACCACTTTTCCCATCCCTTCCATCCAGGTCGGCTCCACCATGCCTCTAACCCACTCTGCCTCCTCTCCTAGCCGATTCCTTACAAACTTCTTTCACCCGGGAGTTTTCTCTTCTCTGGCAACTTGGGACAGCTGCCAGGTGCTACAGGGTCGATCATTAAGTTACCATCCCCAGAAGAACTCAGTCTACACAGTGTGGGGCTACAAGTGTAGCCCAGTGGTAGAGCTCCCACCTACCATTTGGGAGACCCCTGGTTCTGTCCTGTACTGACAATAGATAAGCTCCCAGTGCTGGCAAATGGCTCAGCAGGCAAAGGTGCGTTCAGCACAAGCCAGACAACCTGAATCCAATCCTGGGAACCCATGGAAAAGGTGGGCAGATAGAACGTACTCCGTAAAGTTGTCTTGTGACCTCCATACACACACACACACACACACACACACACACACACACACCAATAATCCCCCCTCCACCCAAACCAAAGTGTGTATACATATGAAAGTTTCACAATGAAATCCATTACTTTGTATGGCTTTTTAAAAAATCAAAATAAACAAAAGCTACCGTGGGCTCACAACAGGGCATGGCCCCAGGGACACCTGGGAGGCTAGCTGGATGCCCCAGCTAGAGCTACAGTGCTAAGCACTGTGTTCTAGCAAGGACTCTGGGCTGTTGGGAGTGCTGTTTATGCAAGTTCTTGCTGTGTTTAATATAAACACCATTTGGAAAAGAGACCCCTGACACCTGGCTCTCCTTGCCTGTTTAGGAAGTGTTAGCAGGAGACCTGGGTATGTGGCTTGGAGGCAGAGCCCTGGTATAATGTGTTCAAATCCCGGGGTTCCATTTCAGCACCAAAGGAAGGTTGGAAAAGATCCAACTGTAGTTTCGTGTGCCTATACGAGACTCTTTGGGAGTCTGAGGCAGGAGGATTGGAGTTTGAGGCCAACCTGGGCAACACAATGGGGAGCTATCTCAGAATGAAAAAGTTAATGAGACAGGCATATGTTGGTCACGGCTGTCACCCCAGCGCTCCGGAAGTCGAGGCAGAAGGATCAGGAGTTCAAGGCCGCTCTTGCCAACACGAGATCATGACTAAGCTGGGATGCCCAAGATAGTGTCTCCAAAAGCCCAAAATATTAATAAAAAATAAAAACAATTTTTAAAAAATGTTATTGAGCTGGGTACAGTGGATGCACCTTTAATCCCAGCACCCAGGAGGCACTGGCAGGCGGAGTTCTAGGCTAGCCTGGTCTACATTAGAACGTTTCAGGACAGCCAGGGCTACATAGTGAGGCCCTGTTTGGGGAAACTGTCTCAGCAGTGCGGAGCTAATGAATGCCTTTAAGCCAGTCACTTGAATTTGACAATTGTTAAATTTTACTGTATTCGCCTTATCTATATTTTACTAATGCAATTTAAAGGAGATTCCGTTGTGGCATTTACCCCTAAATATTTCATTAGAAATGTCTAAAAGAATAAGCACATTCCCCCTCCCCCCACGGAACTCTCAATGCCGTTATCCCAGCTGACATCGAACAGTAGTGCTTGACTGTCTGTCATCCAAAGTTCCCTCCCCTCCACAGAGATTGTCCCCAGATGCCTTCTCTTGCTCATTTAAATGAGAATCCAAGCAGACCTGTGGCTCCTTCCTCTGGGACTCCAACTTCTGCCAAGTAGCCTTGCTTTCTTGGTCCACGGCTCCCTTCCCATCCTCCGTGGCTTGGGGTGGAGGCCCTGGCAGAATGGGGGCAGGGCAGGCCTGGGAGAGGCTGTAGTGGCCGCCATCGGTACCCCGGGGGCCTCCAGTCTCAGCAGCACCTTCTCTTGCAGCCATGACTTCATCGGGGAGTTCACCACCAGCTACCGGGAGCTGGCACGTGGCCAGAGTCAGTTCAACATCTATGAGGTAAGATGCTCCAGGGGTGGGGTCTCTCCTCATGGGGGTGCTGGGTCAGTAAGGACGGGGGAGCTCTGAGAGGGGTTGGCGCCAGGGATTTCCGGGTTGTCTCACAAGGCGGGTTTCATGTTTCCATTTCACAGAGCTCCCCACACACCTCATACACTACACAGCCCCAACACACATACAACCATACACCACACCCCAACACAAACACACAAAGCTAAGTCATCTGACTTCCAAGTTCTTGAGCTACACCACCCCCTGTAGAACACTTCTGATGGGTCCTTAAGAGTTCTGGGTGGGGGCTGGCTAGATGGCTCAGCGGGTAGGAGCACTGACTGCTCTTCTGAAGGTCCTGAGTTCAAATCCCAGCAACCATAGGGTGGCTCGCAACCACCCGTAATGAGATCTGACGCCCTCTTCTGGTGTATAATAGTGTATAATAATAAATTTGGGCCAGAGAAAGCAGGAACTGAGCCAGAAGGCCCAACTGAAGCAAGTGGGGTTACTGGAGCGAGCAGAGGTTCTAAAATTCAGTTCCCAACAACCACATGAAGGCTCACTACCATCTGTACAGCTCTGTGTAGCTACAGTGTACTCACATAAAAATAAACCTTGAAAAAAGTAATTTAATAGTTGTACACACACACACACACACACACACACTCTCTCTCTCTCTCTCTCTCTCTCTCTCTCTCTCACACAAAACACCACTCCCCCGCCCTACACACACACCTCCAACACACACCCACACACACCACAGGAAGAGTACCAGGAAGAAAGG
The DNA here is from genome assembly GCF_900095145.1 of Mus pahari. NCBI lineage: Eukaryota > Metazoa > Chordata > Mammalia > Rodentia > Muridae > Mus > Mus pahari. The sequence goes on along the minus strand of NC_034610.1, from coordinate 24,162,046 downwards.
GGGAAAAGTCTGTAAGCCAAGACCCGAGGTCCCACTCCCGGTCTTCAGACAAAGCTTGTGGTCCTCTGGAGGCGTAGCCAGTGCTCTTAACCACTGAACTGTCTTTCTGGCCTCCATAGTCGCTTTGGGGAAGGAGTCCCCTAGCCCAGGCAAGGCCGACTGTACATTTCTTTGGGAAGTGGGTGGAGCAGTTATCTCTCTTGGGGTTTGGCTTCCAGTGGCTGTGAAGTCTCAGGTGAGATGGAAATCAGAAGCTGCACAGATGGGGCGGCCGGTTTCCTTCCGTTCCCTCAGACAGCCATTATCTGCCTCTTTTCAGTCAACGAGCTGCCTCATGGGAAATAGCAATATTGCTGAGCCAGGGGAAACCCACCACAGCTTCTGCAGCCCCAGGGGCAGCTCTGGGCCCAAGGGGTGTCACCAGGAGGCCAAGTGGGCCCAGGAAGCCCTTGCAAGAGTCAGGAGTGTGAAAAAGGTCCTCACCAGTCAACACCCCACCTCTAACCCTGAAGCCACCCTGGCAGGACACACTTCTAAAGCAGCTGGGGGGGGGGGGCGGGGGCCCTCCTGGGACCAGCCCCTGCTAAAAAATCACCCAGCCACTGGCCTCCAGTCTCCAACCTCTCAGGGTGATCACCAACAGTACCTCCCTCCACCTCCTGAGCGCCCCTGTCTCAGCCCACCACCATCCTCTGCAGGGTGTGGGACTTTGCAATAGGATTCTGGTCTCTTCTAACCTCCACAGTGACCAGAATGCTCTGGGTGTGGCCCCAAAGCTCCGTGTGGCCTTGAAATGAACTTCACCCCATACCCCTACTCCCCAATGTTAAGGCAGATCTCCACCTGAAGCTGGCACTGAGTATTAGCCTGACCCCATTGTCACCACCACACCTGAGCCCCACCGGCCTACAGAGGGGAGTGTTGTGCTCCTTCTGTGAAGAGAGGCACGGTGCATGCCTGACTGGGCCCAGAGCTCTGAAGCTGCTGCCCTCCATATGGCCTCCTTTCCGCAGCTGCCTCCCCAAGGACTCTTCTGATCAATATGATCCCACTTCTGATCAACATAGTCCCCTCAAGGAAGTTCTCACCTTTGCAAGTCTCTAAGGGCACACCATTCTTCCCAAGGTTGTGCCTGGGGCCTTTCCATGACCGTGAGATCCTCAGAGGTGGGCCAGTTCCTTCTGCATTCCCAGCAGCCTGGTGCACAGAAAACCAGATTTCACACACGGGGGAAAGGTAGCCAAGTGGAGCAGGCCAGTTCCTTGTAGCGTCCCTAGGGGGTGCTGTGGCCCTGCGTGGAGCCCGACAGCCACTTGTGGCTAGAGAGGCTAGGATGAGGGAGGCTCTGGGAAATCCCAGGAGAGCTCAGAGCAGACAGGGTGATAACTCACTGTCCACTTCGCTCGGATCTGATGCCAACATAAGAAAGAGTAGGTTCAGAGAGCGGAAGTGTGACTGACTACATGTTAATTTAAAGATAATGCCGAAGGCGCCAAAGAAATGTGTCAGGCACAGTTGTGTGTGTCTGTGGTCCCCGCCACTCAGGAAGCAGAGGCAGGGGTCTGTAACCTCAAGGCCAGCCTGGACTACACGGTGAGACCCTGTCACAACAACAGAAAGCAAAGTAAACGAGTCTACGAGGTACTATGAAGAAACCCACACCCCTAAACCGTGTTTTACCCCCTCCATTCTGCTGAAGGGAAACCGTAAGGTCGGAGGTGAACTTCGTTCCAGATGTTCAAACCCCGAATAAGCCCAGCTGGGTAAACATTAATGTTGAGTCTGCCACTCTGCCCTTCTGCCTGGCAGCCAGATGGTATAGAGAAGGCTGTCCCATGGCTAGAGAGTCACTTCCGGGATGTTCAGCATCTCAGACCCCACCTCAGTCCCCACCTGAGCATGATGCCAGCCCTCCCATCTGAACTTGTCACTCATCCATCAAGGTGACAGCCCTGTATGTATGCACCGCTGGCCTGGAGACAGGTTTCTCTTCCTGTGTCTACCCAGATGGCAGTGTGACCTAAAACAAATCACCTGGCATCTGTGTCCTGGTTACCTTTGTCTCCGAAGTGGGTATCAATCCCTGTTAGACCGAAGAAACTGCAGTTGAAGACATAGGGAGGGAAGGCAGGGAGGTGGTGGCACACGCCTTTAACCCTAGCGCTTGAGAGGCAGAGGCAGATGGATCTCTGAGTTCGAGGCCAGCCTGGTCTACAGAGCAAGTTCCAGGACAGCCAGGGCTATGTAGGGAACGCTGTCTTGAAAAAAACAACAAATTAAAAAGACATAGTAAAGGTCCCCAAGAGAGGCATGTGAATATGCCATGTGGGAGAGGGGATAAGGGTTTGAGACCAGCCAGTAGGTGATGACAAGGGGAACAGCCTTGCTCTGTTGATCGCACACCCGAGAGCTCTGTGCGGCATGGCTCACCAGGACAAGGTGGCCCTCCTCCCGGCCCCAGGGCTTCTCCACCACAACTACAGCTGGGCCACTGCTCCGAGGCATTGTCTTAACCTCCCACCCTCTCCCCGAGTGATGACAGCCACCTACAGACTTTACTAGATGTCAAGGGTGAAGGGTGTCACCCACTGTTGTCACTAGTGGGGAACAGAGCCTTGTCACGGGACGAGCAGAGTTGGTGTGGAAGCTTCCTACTGTGGGTCAGGGTGGCCCAGAGCCAGGCTCATAGGCTCAGGGCACCCCTGAGTGGGAGCCCCAAGGAGAATGGGAAAGGCAGGACTGTAAACGTGTAGGGGGTAAAAGAGCGGCCCAGCCAACATAGGCAGGTGTGGGCAGAGCTGTCTTGCAACACCTGGTCGCTCTGGGTAGGTTTAAGGGTATTGGAGACAAAGCTAAAGAAACTGTCTCGTTGTGTTGGGTACTGGGACTCAGGGTTAACGAGGATGCCCAGGTGCCAGCACCTCACAAAGCCTGGCAAAGCCCTTCCCAAGCTGCGGTCACACCCGTACCCTGCTGGGCTGATGCCCAAGCCACACCCAGGCCTGCCGGGAGCCCCGAAACTGTCCTGACTGCTTTCAAACAGTGGTTACTTTTCTCTACAGGTGATAAATCCAAAAAAGAAAATGAAGAAAAAGAAATACGTGAATTCTGGCACGGTGAGTAGCGCCCCCTGTCGACAATGGAGAGGCACTGCCCTAAGCCAAAAGCCAGGCTGAAGGGCAGGGGCTCCCGTCTAGGTGAGTGGGTAGCAGAGAACCATCAGCCCTGGGGAATCTCTGCAGGAAGGAAAAGCGGGTGTGAGTGTGGGGAATCCCCAGGAACTGGCACTGTGAGAGGCCGCACTGATATCCGCTGTCATGGAGAGGAGCAGGGAAGTGACTCAGCCAAGGTTAGACAGCGAAGAGTCATGCAGGAATCAGCTCCACCTTTCGTCCCGCGTGGGCAGCAGCAGGCGCTGCCGCTGCGTAACTGTTACCACCAGAGACCACTTTGGTCCTTCATTTGTGGGGGCTGGTGGGCTGGACATTCTAATACTCAGCAGATATGTGCTGGGCTCTTAGCAGGACGGTACGGGCGAATGACACAGCCAGGAAACAGACGACCCAGGTCCCTGGTGTTTGTAATAGGGAGGCAGAGGGTTCTTTAGTACCTGCACACACATCGGTGAAATGATTTCAAGAGCTGTGGGGGACGGTGATACAGAATGGACCAGATATTGAGAATACCTAAGAAAGGGAGCCAGCCCTCAAAAACAGCATATCCAAAGGCCCTGGGGCAGCGTAGATGTGGTTACTGGTGTTGGAGAAGCCCTGGGGCCAGGAGGAGGGCCACCTTGTCCTGGTGAGCCACTCTGCATGACCACACTGCACCGGGCTCTCTGTTCCCATGTTCAACACGAAAGATCTGGGCTTTCTCTGGTGTCCGTTCTAGAATGGGTCCGTATATTTGCAGTGCAAATGTACCTGGGTTTGTGCCCTCTTTCCCTCCCCTGATCCTTATTCCTGAGAGAGATGTCTGTCAGGTAATGTAGTCACTAGGCTTGGAAGAGATCTCAACCATCTCTACCTGAATCCCATCCTCCTTGGAGCAACCCCCACTTGTAAAATGGACTCAGCACTGGGGATGGTGACAGACATATTGAAGGTAGGCCTGTGATTGTCCCATACTCCGCTCATGCATGGGAGAAACCAGCCAAGACTTGGATGTGCTGATGTCCCTGGCTGCAGTGTCCCCCAGGTGGAAACAGCATTTGTTTGGGCAGTGCCCTGGGCTCACAGGCCTTCCCCGTTCACAATAGAAGCATGCCCAGCCTTTGCCTTTAGACCTGGGTAATCCTCCCCCCCCACACACACACCCTAAGTGCCTCAGAGGAGGCAGGACCTCCCCAGACTGGCAGTTGTTCAGATGTACAACCAAAATGAAAACGGTCACAAAACCATTTCTTTTGCCCAGCCTTCCTAGCAATGAAGAGAAGGGATCTATTCCAGGCCCCACACGGAGCTAGGAACAGCACAGGCCTCCCAGGGCCTGGGGTGGGGCGGGGCCATCCCTGCTGTGGGGGCACTCATGGGAAGAGCTAAACAAAGTTCCCTGAAGACCCATTGTCAAACTCAGAAGCTCACCCTGGCCAGCGTGGGAGCTGGGCAGCTGGACAAGGTGAGAAACTCTGGTGTCTTAGTCAGGGGCGCCACCTGGGCTGCTGTTGCAGCTCTTTCTGGTTGGCTGAGCCACCACCCCTGGGAGGAGGTTCAGTGGCCTCTCAGGTGCTTGGCACACGGTGCCCTGGGTGTGGCTCTCCGGGCCCACTGCACATAGACCTTCTTGTGTCTCGTTCTTCAGGTTGAGGGACTTCAGCTTTGTCACAGCTGGCCTAGCTGAGGTGACACACTTAGACCACACCAGCAGGGAGGCCTTGGTCTCCGCCCCACCCCCACCCCCTTTCAGGTGCCTTGCTCTTCTTCCTCTCCGTGGCCCAGAATTCTTTGCAGCAGGCTGCCTAAGTGGGCAGAGCCGTTGCCACAGTCTCTTGGGGGGGGGGGGGGAGAAGGCGGGAGGCTTCAAGTCAGAGAGGAATCTTGAGTAGGAGGCACCTGTGGGGAAAGGATGAGGTACTCAGAGGGTCTGGGGACTGAAGGGAGCATGACAGGCAAGGCCAGAGAAGAGAACAGTTGAGAGACAGAAGCGTGGGGTCCATGCCAGGCAGAGACACAGGCATGCACGGTGGCTGGATCTGCATCGGCAAGATTCCCCAGCCCTCCATACTGCAGGCCAGGGCTCTGGGGTTCCCCAGGGCTCACTTGGAGAATGCCTGGGCCCTTATAAGCCCTGAGCCCTGTGCTTCAGCAGTTGGGTTTGCATCAGAGTTAAGTTAAATGTGGCTCTAAAGTTAAATGTGGTTAAAAACGTGGCTCAAGTTCATCCTCAGCTACACAGGGAGTTCAAGGGCAGCTGGGGCTAGGTGAGACCCTGTGTTGCCATGAAAGTCATGGAAGTTCTGGATTCAGACCTATTAGGCTCGGATCCCCACTGTGCCACATCCTGTCAGCTGCCTTGGAACCTCAGTTTCCTTGGCTGTAGAATGGGGATAAATGTCCTCCGTGGGATGGCCGCAGTCCCTGAAAATGGCCCACAGGCAAAGTGTGCCATCGGACCCTGCCATCCCCTGGGCTCTCCACTAACCACGCCCCCTTTCTTTTCCAGGTCACCCTGCTTTCCTTTGCGGTAGAATCAGAGAGTACCTTCCTGGATTACATCAAAGGAGGGTGAGAGGAACAGGGCCTGGCCCCCCAGCCCCAGGGAGAGGGCAGGGCTCCATACCTTGTAACCAGAGCGTGCCCCACAAGGCCCCAGCTGGAGCCCTGGGCTCTCAGGAGACTCCACCTTAGAGCTGAGAACTCTGCCTGCCTCTGGATTCCAAGCCCAGGAGACCTGCCCGGGTCTTGTGGAATTCCTGAGCAGAGATGGGCCCTGGGGGAGGTAGGCACTCCTCCGTGACAGAGAGCTCTGCACGGGCGTCAGGTGGCACAGGTTCTAGGTCCCTGTTCGCCTGGAATTTCCTGAGTTACTGTGGGTGAGTCACGTTCTTTCTGTGGGTATCGCTCCTGCCAGAGTTTGAGTGTGGGACAGGGACCTGTTGGGACATTAGGGGATAGTCCCAAGGACAGCAGGTGCCCAACCCCAAGCTGAAAGAGCAGAAGGAACTGTAGAGGGGTGACGTCCAGGCCATCGCAGGCAGCACGACCAGGCTGCCTCAGCCAAGAGCTTGCTAGAAATGGCCGGATTCCAAAGAGGGGCCTCCCTGGTACACTCCCTGCAGGCGGCTGCCAGGTCAGGGCGTGGGCAGCCGAGAGCCCACAGGTGCACGGGAGGGATGACTGCACCTGCCTGAGAGGAGCCGGGCAGGGCAGCTACCCAGGGCGCATCCCAGCCCGGCAGGCATCTGGCTGCCTGGTCTCCAGGGCACAGAGAGGTAGCCGTCCTGGGACAGGACTCGCTTTCCCATGACTCTGCTCCTTCAGCTCTTGAATTTACAGCCTTAAGGTTACAAGTCCTCCCTTTGCCTGCAGAACACACACACACACACACACACACACACACACACACATACACATCCTCTGGGTACCCAAAAGCCTCCTCCATCCTCTCTGCATGGATCCAGTATGGCTGCCTTTGCAGAGCTGGGGGAACAGCTCAGGGGTACAGCACTTTTCTTGCATTAAAAGGAAAAAAAAAAAAAAAAGAAGCCCCAGACCAAAACCTCTCTCTTCTATATTCCATTAAGTGGCCAATCTTCATCTCCTAGCACCTGGCAATCTTCAAACATGCCCAATTTTGTTCTCCATCTCATTTGCATAGCACTCCTAATTTACATAGCGGGCGGGACTGAGACCTTATCTCTGCTCTGCACCACCTGAGTGCTGTCCTGGATCCTTTTGTTCCTGGCTGATTAGTAATCCGAGCCTCCTTGGCCTCGTCCCAGTGGGGCTGGATACGATAAAAGCTGATCACGAGGTGGCCATGATGGAGGCGGGGGGGGGGGGGGGGCTGCTAACTAAAACCCCATGCACGTTCAGGAGCAGAGGGAGTGGGTCCCCCGCAGGAGTCTGAGAGCGGCAGTGTATGTCTGGGGATCCTGGCTTCCCTCCCCTGCCGGCTGAACCCAGAAAGCATAAAAATGAAATTCCTGGGACAGACATTCTCCCTCTCTGTCACCTGTATTTTCTGTCAACTTAGAGACCGGGTGTAGTGGTGCACACCTTTAATCCAAACAATCGAAAGGCAAAGGTGGAAGGCTTTTCATGAGTTCAAGACCAGCCTGGTAACATAGCAAGTTCTAAGCCAGAGCTGCACACCGAATCCCCATCTCAAAGCTAAGTAAAAAAGAAAACAGAGAAGAACTAGGGTAGAGCTGTAGAAGCTTGGTTCTGGGCTGGGTGTTTGGCCAGACAGCATTGTGGGTAGTGTCCTGTTCTTCCCTCCCAAGGTGCTTAGCGTGTAGTTTGACTCTTTGTCATGTTTTAACCATTAATCTGAATTTGAACCAGAAACCCAGTGGGCCCTGACCTCACCTGCTCAGGTGGGCACAAAGGAGGCCAGGTTCAGAGAGAAAGGGACAGCAGCCCGTCGACCGTGCGTGCTCACACAACATAATCAGCCCTACCCACACCCCGTGTGTTCTGGAATGCTCCCCTCGGATGCCCGCAGAGGCCCTGCAGAGGGTCACGGCTGGTGGCAACTGTCTCAGCTTCACAGAGCTTGCACACAAGTGACTTCACTGAAGCCACACGCATGACAAACACGGATGTCTAGAGGCTTTCCCTGCCTTGCCCGCCCCCGCCCCCACCCCCAGGTGACTCCAGGTCTTCTCCTCTATAGGACGCAGATCAACTTCACAGTGGCCATTGACTTCACTGCCTCTAATGGTGAGTGGGGCAGGAGCGGGCAGAGTGGGCGTCTCTGGGTTGTGATGGACAGCTTGGCTTTGAGCCAGGCCCCTCCTACTTCCTTCTCTCCTAGGGTGGCATAAGCAAACACCTGTCACCCCACATAGGGACCCAGTAACAGACAAAAGTACAAACACCACCGGAGTCCAGTGTGGTGAAGCAGTGAGTTTCCTGGGCTCTCTCACAGGAGTGAGAGAGGAGTTGCCACAGGAACACGGGTGACTGAAAGCCACTTCAATGTGGGTGACAACCTGGGAAAGCTGAAACCTTGAGGCTTTCTGCAGAGCTTGCAGACAGTTTAAAGGGGGGCTTCCTGTGCCTTGTGAGTTGTTTACTTCCCAAGTCTATGGGAACTTTTCTCTGAGGTGGAATGCTTCAATTCAGAGGAAACTTACCTGCCAGAGAAGGCAGAGCTAAAGTCAGAAAGAAGAGAGATGTCCATGCTTTTAATCCCAGCACTCGGGAGGCAGAGGCAGGTGGGTCTCTGTGAGTTCAAGGCCAGCCTGGTCTACATAGTGAGTTCCGGGTTACTGGGGCTACACAGAGAAACCCTGTCCCCAAAACAAATAAACTGTTAATTTAATTAAATTAAATAGCCAAAAAAGCTGAGGCCTCCCCAGGTCAGAGGATCCTATTCCAGTGCACATATGTGGGTAGGGGAGCATGCCCCAAGCCATTGTTCTGATGGGGAGCACCCCGTCTATCTGGAGCACTAGATAATGCAATGTTCTAGATCTAGCTGTGGCTTGGTGTCAGGAGCCCCCACAGTTCCTGAGTATACCCTGAAAACAGCACAGAGTTGCTTATGGGGTCATAACCCCCTCAAGATGCTCTGAGCTCATTGTGTGTGTGTGTGTGTGTGTGTGTGTGTGTGTGTGTGTGTGTGTGTGTGTGAAGACACCTAAGTGGCAGCCTCCTCTGGTGTGTCAAGCCCTTCTCTGGCTACTGGGCATGAGTGCTGGGCCATTAGAGTTAGTACTAATACCAAAGAAGACAGAAGGGGAGATGGCTCTGTGGTTAAAATGCTTGCTGTGCAAATAAACACTGGAGGTCTGTTCCTCACGACACACATGCATGGCAGGTGTATGCGATGGCCCATATGTAATCAGCCAAAGTGAGACTATTGATGTTGGCCAGCTCTGAGTCTGATTGGAAGACCCTACCTCAGTGAATAAGGAGGAGAACAAGCAAAGGATGAGACTCAAATCTGCTTCCACATGCGTGTGCTCACACATGTGTGTATACATACATACAGGCAAGCATGCACACACATACATTCATGCATGTGTACACACACAGACATGCAGGCAGGCACACACATACATTCAGGCATGTGTACACACACAGGCATGCAGTCAGGCATGCACACACACAGACATGCAGGCAGGCACGCACATACACAGACATGTAGATATTTGTGCATATACACAAACATGCAGATATGCATGTACACAGACATGAAAATGGCAGGAAGACACTTCTACTGACATCCCCTAGTTAGTCTGTAACTGTGACCTTGGGCAGGTAGCCCAGTTTTACAGGGTGATGAGACTGAGTATAAAGGGTTAAGACCACAGCTTAGGCGGAGATGTTGGAGTTGTCGGTCATGAATGGATCAGTGAAATCTCATCATTTGAGGTGACAGGGGACAGCAGGAACATCATGGCAGAAGTAAGGAAAGGGAACTTGGGGCGCGGGGGTGGTGTTGGGGAGGGGCACTGTTAGAGGAAAGCCACACTGGGTCAGTGGTCATGGAAGGGAGACAAGGAGTTGAACCTTGTGAATGTTCAGGAGAGAAGCAGATACTGCCAGGGCCATGCAGGAAGTGTGGAGAGGCCGGCGAGGCTGTGCTTGTGGAGCTAAGGCTTAGAGGGTGAGAGGAAATGGGAGGCCAGATCCACTCCTCGGGAATCCTGTGGCTTGGCGGGCTCTGGGGGGACCTGGATGAGATGAGGCCTCAGGGTGCTCCGAGCAGAGGACATGGCCTTGGAGTGGGGTCTGGCAGGCCCATGTGTGTAGCATGGACTGGAGGTAAGGACAGGGACAGGCAGGGGCCCTGAGGAGGCTGGTGCTGTCCTGTAAACTATATGGTGCTGGCTTTGAGAAGGAAGGGGGTGGGGGTTGGATCTGTCCCAAGGAACCAGCAGTCACTCTTGACTAATGAACCGAGACAGAATGGAGGTTGTGATAGAAGGTTCAAAGGTAAACAGGTAGAGGGACTCACGGACGTGCCCCGTCCCGTTTGGCAAAAGTTGCCATGTTCTGTGTTGCAGGGAACCCCTCGCAGTCCACGTCACTCCACTACATGAGCCCCTACCAGCTGAACGCCTACGCACTGGCGCTGACCGCCGTCGGGGAGATCATCCAGCATTATGACAGTGACAAGATGTTCCCTGCCCTGGGCTTTGGGGCCAAGCTGCCCCCCGATGGCAGGGTGTCCCATGAGTTCCCACTGGTAGGAGCTCCCAGGCTGGGAACGAGCAGGGGAGGGGGGGCTTTTCTCTCTTTTTCTTTCTTTCTCTCTCTTCCTTCCTTCCTTTCTTCCTTTCTTTGATTTCTCAAGATAGGGTTTCTCTGTGTAGCCCTGGAACTCAGTCTGTAGATGAGGTTGGCCTCAAACTCAGAGATCCCCCTGCCTCTGCCTCCAGAGTGCTGGAATTAAGGACATAACGCCATCACTGGCTGGCAGAGCAAGGAGGGTTCTAGTTCTTGACCTGTAAGCTTCATAGGTTTGGCCACCTACTTGAGTTAGGGTCTGGGCTAAAGACAACTATGCCCTGCCTCTACCTGGACCCCCATGTCTCTGGGCCCAGCCCTGCCTCTGCCTTCTGCCCATCCTCCTGGGTCCAGCCCTGTCTCTGCCTGCCCCACCCTATCTCCTGGGCCCAACCCTTTTTTTTTTTTTTTTTT
>NC_034610.1:24127227-24151012 GCF_900095145.1 Mus pahari | reverse complement strand
TAGCCCTGGCTGTCCTGGAACTCACTTTGTAGACCAGGCTGGCCTTGAACTCAGAAATCCACCTGCCTCTGCCTCCCAATTGCTGGGATTAAAGGTGTGTGCCACCATGCCCAGCTTCCAACCCTGTCTTTACCTGCTTCCTCCCCATCTCCCTGGGCTCAGGCCTGCCTCTGCTTCCTCCCAATATCCCTGAGCCCAACCCTACCTCCATGAGCCTCCTGCCTACTCGGGCTCAGCCACCTTCTCTCTGTCCCAGAATGGCAACCAGGAGAACCCCTCTTGCTGTGGCATCGATGGCATCCTGGAGGCCTACCACAGCAGCCTGCGCACTGTACAGCTTTACGGCCCCACTAATTTCGCCCCTGTCGTCACCCATGTAGCCAGGTAAGCCAGGGGCAGCCGGTCCCAGGGGACCATCACTGGAGAACTGAACAGAGCATCTCTTACCACCTGCTCACCTTTCAGCAAGAGGCCCAGACAATTGATTCCCTTCAAGCTCCTACCAGAGTTTTTGGAGCCTTGTTCAGGGGGCCTGGGCCAGAGGCTCTAGGATACACCTTTGTGTGCCACCCCACCCCCACAGGAACGCCGCAGCTGTGCAGGATGGCTCCCAGTATTCTGTGCTGCTCATCATCACTGATGGCGTCATCTCGGACATGGCACAGACCAAGGAGGCAATTGTCAATGTGAGTGGAGGACACCTCTCTCTCTCCTCCCTCCTTCCCCCCCCTCTCATCCCACTCCTAAGAGAACCCGGTGGTGCTCCCTTTAAAGAACCACAGGGGTGGCTTCTTTTCCTGCCCCCCATAATGTTACTGGTCACCCCATAAAGTCATCTGGTTACTCCACAGAGACTGACATGACATGGAGAGTGCAAGACAGGGGTTTGGGAAATGGAGACACCCTGAGCCTATGAGAACTCAGACCTCAGCCACACAGATGGCTGTTCTCTGGGGAGCCCCTGGCCCCCTCAGTCACCCGTCCTAGGCTCCAGCTTGCCTGTCATGTAGAGGAGAGTCTCTGTGAGGAAAGCTCCCTTCCCTAACCCTGACCCATGGTTTCCTCATAAAAGGGGCCTCAGCCACAACTGCCTTAGCCCCTCATGGTAGAGCCCAGCACCAGAGGGAGGAGGTGGCTTTACAGACACAGGCAGACCCAGCCCCCCTGCACCCCATCCATTTGCCCTGCCCTGTTTTGTTTGCCCCGCCCCTGTCTTTCCCAGGCTGCCAAACTCCCCATGTCGATCATCATCGTTGGCGTGGGCCAGGCCGAGTTCGATGGTGAGTCCGGCATCCCTTTCCCAGCTATCTTCTCTTACAGAACCCCATGGCATCCCATCCCCACCCGCTGGAGCTCATGCCCGGGCATGCATGCAGTCTGGGTGGACTCGTGTGCCCTAAGAGGGTGTGTCAGTACCCATACAGGTCTCAGCCTCATCCCGAGGCCGGGCTCCTCATCCCAGACAAGGTCTCCACCCATTTCTAGTGTTGGGGCGAGGACCCTGGGCGGGCCTGGGATTGGAGGGCAAGCCCTGCCAGGTATACATTTCCTTGATCACACGCACACATCCCTTGTCCCTACAGCCATGGTGGAGCTGGACGGTGATGATGTGCGGATCTCCTCCAGGGGGAAGCTGGCTGAGCGGGACATTGTCCAGGTGAAACAGGCCCCACCCTTCCGCAGGGCCTCCAATAGGAAGGCCCTCTAGCCAGAGCGCCTTTACCTGCATCTTGAGGACAGACACTGGAATACCTCCTGGGCCAGTCTTCTCAGGAAGCCCCACCCCGCCCTGCCCTGTAGGAAGATCCCTTCTAACCTGAATGATGCCCCCACAGAATCCAGAGCCCTACACAGGGAGTCTGGGCCACATGGCCTTCCAGTGGCATGGAGACCCCTCGTAGATGGAGGTGGTACCCTTGACCCTAGGAGGAGGGAGACAGGAAGGAGCCAGAGGTTGGCAGCATTGAGAGGAAGGTGGGTTAGGTGTGGGTTTAGAGAAATGTCGGGGTCCTAGGAGACCAAGAGGGTCCCCCTGGAGAGGGGTGGGAAAGGGAAAGGAAGTAAGGAGGCAGGATCCGCTTAGCAGTTCCCAGCATCCCTTGGGAGCAAGGAGGTAGGATCCGGCTAGCCGTTCCCAGCATTCCTTGGGAGCAAGGAGGCAGGCTCCGGTTAGCCGTTCCCAGCATTCCTTGAACCTCTGTTCTTGCTAGTCTTGGAGGAAGGGCTTAGGTCAGTGTTAGGTCTCCCGTGGAATAGAGATGAGGGACTCAGCACAGAGACATGGACCATCCCCGAGGAAATTTACAAAGTGGGGGGTTGGATAGAGTGGGTTCTCTGGGAGGGGACCCACGTGCCCCATCTTGACCCCCATCTTCCTTGCCTATCAGTTTGTGCCCTTCAGGGACTACGTGGACCGCACGGGCAACCACGTACTGAGTATGGCCCGCCTGGCCCGGGATGTGCTGGCTGAGATCCCTGACCAACTGGTGTCCTACATGAAGGCACAGGGCATCCGCCCACGCCCGCCACCCGCTGCACCTGCCCAGTCACCCCCACAGTCCCCAGCCCACTCACCACCAGGGTCCCCCGTGCACACACATATCTGAAGCCGACAGGACCAAGGGCCTGGAGGAAAGGCTGACGCCCTACTCTCCTCCTTGTCGGCTTCCCAGACTCTGCTTGGAGGGCCAGTGGGAAATGGGGTGTCAGGGCCTCACCCCACTTCACACCCAAATCCAGGGAACTGTGGTATAGAAGTCAAGGGGTACAGAAGATTCTGGGGCTGAGGGGACTCCCCTAGTCCGTGTTGGATAACCCCAAGACTCTCCTATTCTTGCAACCTTGCTGGGCCTCCTCCAGCCCCTATCTCCTCCTCCCCTAGTGTCTAGTGTCCCCAGTCCCATGAGATCCCCTGTCCTGTTTCCAGGGAACCCCAGGCTGGTGGGCTACCAGGGACGCATGTGACTCTCTTAGGGGTCCCATATGTGAGCAGATAGAGCCCCTTTCCCAATCCTCAAAGGCTCAGTGGTATGCTAGAATGTTCTAGAATGGTCACTAGAGCTATCACAGGTAGCTTGTAGCATTGAGATGTCTCCTGCTCAACTTGGGGGCCACTCACCTGCAGGGCACAGGGTTAGCCCCCGCACTCCAACTTGCTCCTGCTCTGTGCCCTCCAGTGGTTATGGGACAAGAGACAGGGGTCCCTGAGTGCCAACCACATCCAGCAGGAGCCCACCCAGCCCACCCTCTGCTCTCTGGGCCTCAGTGTCCGTCCACACCTCCACGATGACAGGGTTGGTCATGTGGTCCAGCGTTTCCTGAGCCATCCTGAGGGTACATCCATTTCATACACAGCCTCCCCACACCTTCCTCATGGCCACCATTCACACCCGGGGCCAGCTAGACTCTGGGGTCTCCCTGTCACATCCTGTCACCCCCATGCTTCAGCCCTTCAAAGCCCCTGTCTCTGCAGTGGGAAGTTAGCAAAGGGCTTTTCACCTAAGGTCACCCCAATGACCACCGTCCTTTGTCCACTGGGGCAGGTCTTGCATGTGTCCCTTATGCCGCATGGGGTCCCTTCCTGGCATCTCCCATCTGACCCGCCTCTGTCCCGCATGGTGATAGTGATGTTTTGATTGTCTGGTCCTGTGCCTGTCTGAGACTGTCTCTGTGGAACTTGCCTTAAACTGAAGTAAACCAGTTCTTTTAATAGACCATCCTCTCCTTCGAAAACAGCTCTGCCGTTTGCCCCACATCTCTCTGCTGCCTCGGTTCTTCCGTCCAGCCATGCCCCTGTCAGACTCTGTAAGAGGCATGGGGAGGGGTGCATGGCGGGGATTGAAACCCGCCCTCCACAAACATATGTAAGCAGAGTCTGTGAACCATCGGGGACTGTGAGGGAGGCATGCTTGCCTAGAGCTCCTTCCCGGTCCTCAGAGGCTCAGTGGTATGCTAGAATGTTCTAGATGCGAATCTCTAGAGCTGTCACGAGTAGCTTGTGACATTGAGATGTCTCCTGCTCAACTCAGAGGCCAAACTCACCTGCCAGGCACATGGCCAGAGCCTAGATGCCAACATGAGAGACTGTGAGCACAGGGACACTAAGGTCTATAGCCCGGCTTCAGTGGTAAGAGTCAGGAGCAAGGAAGAGAATGAGGGCAGACTCCAGTAGAGAGATGTTTAAGAGGAGCAGGGGGGTTGAGGGGAGCCCCAGAGAAATGAGCAGGGAGCCATGCTGATGCCAGGGTGAAGAGGACTCTGGTAGTTTGGGTTAAGTAGGAGCCTGGCTTGTTTTACGGGAGGCAAGCACGTGGGTGTGATGGGAAGAGAATGCAGGCGATGGGGTCAGGGCGGAGGCCTGAATGCACAGGGCCTTGTGGTTCATGGCAAGGCATCTGACGTTTGCTCTGGAGAGTTGTAGCCATTGAGGAAGTAAGAGAGACGAGCACGTGACCCAACACGTGGATCGCTATCACGGTGGATCACCGTTTCTTCATCTCTCAACAAACATCTACTGAGAATCCGTTCCAGGCCTGCGCAGGGGTCAGAGGCACTTGGCTCAGTCCCCAGTGTCTCCCTCTGGGCTAAATCAGCCACCACAAAGTAGCAATGCCAGCCAGCTTGAAGGATGGGAGTGGTGGCACTAAGGGACACTCTGGCCCATACCGGATGACCCCCCGGGGTGTGTGGCCAGAGTAATGTCAGGTAGGGTACATGGGTGCACAGATGGTGACATTGACAGGCTCTGTGGGTGGACCACACAAGACTCATGTGACTTCAGGGACACGGTAAGCATCTTTTGTGGTCCCTTTCTACAGGTCAGGTCCATCACCAACGTAGATCATGGGAGCAAGGACATACGCGCATGCTCACACCACATACTGCGCACGCTGTCCCAATCAGCCCTCTAGGCAGCCATTCTGAGGCTGTACTCAAGAGAAATTCGGTACCAATTACCCTCCAGCTCGGGGCTTGTTTACTTCTGATGACTTCATGGTAAATTAGAGCTGACTCACGACTGTCTCTATAATCAGATGCCCTGCGACTCTCATGACTCC
The DNA here is from genome assembly GCF_900095145.1 of Mus pahari. Taxonomy (NCBI): domain Eukaryota; kingdom Metazoa; phylum Chordata; class Mammalia; order Rodentia; family Muridae; genus Mus; species Mus pahari. Next base: position 24,145,955 of record NC_034610.1, on the reverse strand, counting down.
GTGAGTGGGAACGGGGTGGGGTCGTGGCTTGAGAGAAGGGAAGTTCCCATAACCAGCGGCCTATTTTCCTTCTCCTTGGGCGCCATGGGAAAGTATAGGGAGGAGATGGGTACCCAGCAGGGGAGTCCAGACAGTGGGCCGCTGCCCCTGAGGTACCTTGGGGAACAGACACAGCATCAAAAAGATCTTTGTTGTGACACTGGCTTCTCCGCTGGGTTTTTTCCAAAGGTGTGTTCTGCAGAACTGTTGCCTGACATGGAGTCTGAAGCAGCTGCTTTTCCCAGAGTCTCTCTGGGATAGCTTCAGTGGCCTCTGGGGCTCCCAAGGCTCTGGCAAGTTCTAGAGAGCAGAGAATAGCTTGACTTGATTCAACGCAATACTCCTTGAGGTTTTTGATCACACAGTCAGAGCCTCTCTCTCCTCCCCCTCTCTCCGTCCCCACCCCTTGCTGTATGTGCGTAACTGGTAATGCTAAGCTAAACAAGCTGTCTGGAGACTGACAGTAGGCACAAGCCTTCCTGGTTCCAGGGCCAAAAATAGAATTTGAGGCCACATCCAAAGAGTATAAGGGAAGCCCCCCCACACACACACACACATGGGTGGGAGAGAGAAAGAGGTGGGCCCTCATGAGAAGGAGCGGGCCTTGAAAGAGGCCCTTCCCACCCACCTTAGAAAAAGAAACGCACACAGAAGACAGGGCGGGGCTCAGTGAGTCACAATCGCAGACTCCTGGCTTTCAGGTGGATTTTATTTTTGTTCCTGTCTGGAACTGAGGGTGTGTGGGACAGAGCTGAAGGAGATAGACAGGGGCAGGCAAGGCAGATGAAGGGTTCTCCAGGACTCTAAGGACCCCAAGGTAGTTTTCTTTCTATTCCCCTCTTTGTCTATTCATTTCAAATGCTCAGAGTAATAAACGTAAGATGGCGCCGTCGTCATGGTAACACCTGTAACTCTCATGCTCACTGAACCCCTGCATATTCAATGGCAGATCACCCTGTGCAGATGTGGGAGCCTCATCCCATTTTTCAGATGAAGCACAGGGAAGTGAGGGGGGGGCAAGGCCACAAAACTATAAGGTTGGGAGCCCACAGTTGTCTGAGCTTCACAGGTATTTCATGAATTGTGGGCTGTCACCACGCCATTCCACTGACTGCTGCTCTGGGCCTCTGAAAAATGGCCCTGAGTCCTGCCCGGTAAGGGCGGCAGAGGCAGAAGCAGAGGACAGGGCTGATAGCACAATTGGAATAGGCCAGCAGGGTGCACAGGCTAGAAGCCACAAAAGCCAGTGGCGTGGCTGGTAGGCGGCCCACGGCAGACACATAGCCCAGTGCCGAGCAGGGTCCCCACATCAGCACGAAGACCCCCAGCATGACAAGACTGAGCTGTGTGTTTACCCTGTGCTCCTGCACACTCTCCCCTGGGGGACCCAAGGGCCGTGTGCCCAAGCGCCAGACCACGTGGCCAAAAGAGCAGACCAGGCCCAACAGGCAGGGCAGAAAAGCCAGGGCTCCCAGCAGGGTGAAATAGCAGGTGGTTTGAGGTAGGCTGAGCAACAAGAGGCAGGCCAGGGCCTTGGGGACACCCACTGCCTGCTCTAATACTGTCACCCGCTGGAACAGCCAGTTGGGCATCGAGGTGGCCAGGCCCAGTACCCACATAGCCCCACAGAGCAGCAGGCGGGCACGAGGGCTGGCTGGGAGGGCCACACGGGGCCGGACCATGGCCACGTGACGCACGAGCGCAGAGGCTACCATGCTGTAGAAAGAACAGAACATGGTGGTCGTGTTGGTGGCCTGGCTGGCGGTACAGACGGCAGGGCCCAGCCACCAGCCCCGATGCAAGAAGCTCAGCAATAGGGCGGGTACCAGGAAGGATACGAAAAGCAGATCGGAGAGTATCACGTTCACCATAAGGCTAGTGGTCAGCGCCAAGAGCGGGGGAGACGCTCGAGGCCCACGGGCCACCACCATCAGTAGGAGCCCGTTGGCCAGCAGCCCCAGGAGCAGGATGGGGCCACAGAACCCTGCGAAGGCCAGGCGGAGCCACCGCTCCTGGGTGGCTGTCAGCCCCGTGTAGAGAGTGGCGTTCAACTCCATACGGGTGAATCCTGTAAATAATTGCAGTTTAAGGAAAGGGTTTTTTTTGTTTTTTTCTGAGTCTATTGTCTATAAAAGTTGCCCGGAACTTCAGGGTAATGATTTAGGTTTGCTAAGGAATAATCGGACCACACCCCACCTGTGGACTCACAGCGGCTGTCAAGGCATCCTGACTAAAGCCAGCCCGTGACCTTGTAACAAGCTCCAAATCTGGGATGCTAAACCCTGGATCAGACCCTCTCGGATATGTCCATCTGCAGACTCTCTTCTTTAAACAAGTCTTTTTATTAATTTATTCTCTCATATATTATATCATCCCAACTGCAGTTTTCCCTCCCCCTTCTCCCCCCAGCCCCTCCCCTCTCCACCCCCTCCCTCCCCAGCCACTCCTCTATTTCTCTTCAGAAAAGGGCAGGCCTCTCAGGAATATAAACCAAACATGGCCTATCAAGTTTCAGTAAGAGTAGGCATCGCCCCTTCATATTAAAGCTGGACAAGACAACCCTGAAGGAGGACAAGGATCCCCAAGCACAAGAGAACCCCTGCTCCCTCTGGTAGGAGTCCACAAAACCACCAAGCTACACACTATAGAATATACATGCAGAGGCTATGCCTATGCGGGCTTCCAGATTGTCCGTTTCAGTGAGCCCCTGTGAGCTCAGGTTTGTTGATTCTCTGGGTTTTCTTGTGTGTGTATGGGGGAGGGGTCCTTGACCCCTCTGGCTGCTACAATCCCCTCCTCCCCCTCTTCAGCAGGATTCCCTGAGCCCCCCTAAGGTTAGACTATGGGTCTCTGCATCTGTTTCCACCCTCCACCCCCTGCCACCCCCACCACAAAGTTTCTCTGTGTAGCCATGGCTATTTTAGAACTCACTCTGTAGACCAGGCTGGCCTCGAACTCAGAGATCCGCCTGCCTCTGCCTCCTGAGGGCTGAGAGTAAAGGTGTGCGCCTCCAGCCTCCCTTTCCCTTATCCACATGACTTGATTCCAGGGTCCCCGCTGCTACAGGGAAAGGCATACCCACTGAGAAGCCTAGGGGTTTGTCTCCCCTTCTCACATCCTTCCCATTCCTACCCTTTCTGCCATCCAGGAACCAGAGACTACACGAGCCCCCCACCCCCACCCTCACTTTCCTATGAGACCTATCTGCCTGGCGGGCTCACTGAACTGTCTCAGAACAGCTGTCATGATGTTGGTCTCCCTACAACAGGTCCCTCGCCATGCTGCTGTCTGTCTGTCTGTCTGTCTGTCTATCTGTCTGTCAGTTCATGGTAGTCTAACAGGATGGTCTGTCCCCATGCAGAGTCTGGGTTCTGATCCTGCCTCTGCCACTCAGAAACAGGGGGTCTTGAAAAGGTTCCATACACCATTCCTTAGTCTCAGAACCCGCAACTCTAAGGACAGAGGAAATAGATCTGGGACAACAGCAACTGTTCCTGGGCTGGGCCAGGGCAGCTCTCTGGCAGGGTAGTGACACAAAACTACAATATGACCCTTCCTCATGCCCTCTGAGTGCACAGGCTAAGGATGTGGCTGGGCTCTGATGCCACAAGCAGCCTGGAGCTGACACCTGTCTGTCACACACCACATCAGGCACATTAGGGGAGGAAATCCTCCTGCCCCGCGCTCCCGGTGCTCCAGCTACCAGGGGTCAGCAGATGCAAGCCGAGCCACGCTGTTCCAAGTCTCCTGACAGTTCTAGCCAGAGTCCCTCCTCCTACACAGGGGCCAGAGGAGCCAGGTTCCCCTGCCAGCTTGCTGCCAGGCCTTCAGGGTCCCCAAGCCTCTCCCCCAGAGATCCTGACCTGGGAGTTTGTCTGGTGTTTGTCCTGACTTGCTTTATGTCAGCTTGACCCAAGCTGGAGTCATTTTGCAAGAGGAAATCTCAATTGAGAAAATATCTCACCAGATTGGCTTTTGGCAAGGGCTTGGGGCATTTTCTTGATTGATGATTGGTGTGGGAAGGCCCAACTCACTGTGGGTGGTGTCACCCCTGGACTGATGGTCCTGGATGCTATAATAGAGCAAGCCACAGGGAGCAAGTGCCCTCCGTGACCTCTGCTTCAGTCCCTGCCTCCAGGTTTCTGCCCTGCTTGAGTTTCTGCCCTAATTTTCCTCTGTGGTGGAAATATAAGATAAAACGAATCCTTTCCTTTCCAAATTGCTTTTGGTCACAGTATTTATGACAGTGTCTGAGGCCTCACAGCCACATATGGTGTGTGAGGGCTGAGGGGCAGCTATAGAGAGGTCTCCCACTCCCACGGGGCTTCCAGGGGAAGGGAAATAGTCACTTTCCTGACCAGGTGCTTGCGTGTGTGCCTGCCCTGAGAATCCACACCTTCTCTCTAAGAGATTCTGGATCACCAACCTTCAGCCTGGGGATGCTGAAGCCTAGCTTTAAGCCCCTGCTTCTGGGGCCATGGGTGTGGTTCTGTTGGTAGCGCTTGCTGAGTACTTGCAAACAAAGCCCTTTGCTGAATAAACTAGGCATGGGATGGGGATGGGAGAGAAGGGGGGAAGGGGAGTTAAAGCCTGGGTTAAGAGTCTTTGTTGGGCAAGCACCACGACCTGACTTGGAATTCCCCGCACCCAGGTAAAAAGCAGATTATGGCTGTCTGTACCCACAACCCCAACATTGGAGGGTAGACACAGGTGGAATCCAAGAGCCAATGGCCAGCCGGCGTAGCTGAAACGGGAAGCTTCTGGTTTGGTGACCAACTTGGATTCAGGGCAGAAAGCCAGAGATTGCCAGAAGGATACACCCAGTGGCTGGCTATGGTCATTGTGTGCCTGGACATGGTCACAAACACCCGCACACTCGCATGCATCACACCACAAGAAAGGGAAAGAGAAGGAGACATCAATCTGAGGCCCTGTGTCACCGGCTTACAGGTACTCAGAAGGCTGAGGCAGAGGGATCACAAGTTCAAGCCTGGGCTGCAGACTAAGGCAGTATGGACAGTTTGGGGAGACCTTGTCCTAAAATAAAAAGTAAAAAGGAGAACAGGTGAGCTGGCTCAGTGTGTAAAGGTGCTTGCAGCCAAGTCTAAAGACCTGAGTTTGAACCCTGGACCCCCACATGGTAGAAGGAGAGACAACTCCTGAAAGTTGTCCTCTGATTTCTACACCCACATCCCCAAAACACACATACACATACACACATACAGAAATAATAAAGATAAGTTTTAAAGTTTCTTCAGTCCAAAGAGGGTGGCTACGGGTATAGCTCCGTGTTAGTGCACCTGCCTAGCACACCTGGAGCCCTTGGTTTAATCCCCAGACCCACAGAGAAAACCAAATAGCTCTGGCCTTTCCTGGAAGCATTTGGGAAACAGAGTCAGGAGGATCGTGGGGTCTGTGCCAGCCTGGGCTACATAACAGGGCCCGTGTCAACAACAACAAAAACCAAGAGCTGTAAATGTGGCTCAGAAGCTGGGGTGCTTGCCGAGCCCTGGTTACCAGAGACCCATAAACCAGGTAACACCAGCCCTCAGGGCTATCCTCAGCTACATAGAAAGTTCATGGCTAGCCTGGACTACATGAGACCCAGTTAACAAAGGAAATGACAATAAAATCCACCCAGCCCATCTCCTAGGGCCACTATGGTAAGACCTAAGGTCTGTGGGGTTACATAAGGTCAGTTCTCAGCATGTCACCTGTCACATGGGCTTTGGTTTGTCCCTTCCCACCTTGAATTTGCAAGGCCCGTTCTCTAATGCTCCAGCCTCCATTCTACCTACTCCCCTTCCCAGTTCACAGTCCATGCCCCAGCAGCCTGGTCTCCCCAGCCTTTTTCTTAATCAGCTTCAAATCAAGCTATAGCTGGATCCCCCCGGCTGGCATACTCTGGGAAATGAACACTTGCCTGTCGGTCCCCTCTGTCGTCTACCTTGAGGAGTCCTGCTGCTGTCCCTTGCCCAACCGGGGTTCCAGGCCTCTGCTTGCTGACCTGCAAGCCCTTGGCCGTCCAGAAGGGCTTACTCTCCAACACAGCCGGCCTTGTGCACACAGTGGACCCAGTCACAGTGATCCAAGTTTGAGAGGTGCCTCTTCTCCACCCCACACCGCAAGGGAAGCTGAGCCGGCTGACTGGAGGCTGCTGTCCTTCACCCGCTAGGCGAAAGCCTCTAGGTGCTTGGCTGGTTACCAGGGGCCTCATTAGCTTCCTGGACCACAGAATGGAGGTGTCCGGGCCTGCCAGGCTGGACCCCAGAGATAGCATTATCCCTTCCCCCTGTGAGTACCATTGCCTGGAACCGCCTGGGGAGAGGGGAGGGTCTGGAAAGAGGTGAGGGAGAGCCAGTGAAGGATCTAAGGAGACGACAAGTCTGGTGATTGGGGACACTGTACCGGGGCTGGGGCAGAATGGGTATTTAAGGGCATCTACTCCAGCTTTGATGGCATTGGGTGCCAGAACCTTCTGAACCTGACTGGGTATCACCACCTATCCTGTGTGCCAGCTCCCTGACTCTGAGGCCTCCCTAAACAGTTCAAAGAAGGTGCTGCCTTACAGCACGGAGACTGTGGCTAACAGGAATGAAACAATGTCCCTGCCTCTCCCAGGACTCCTGACACACACACACACACACACACACACACACACACACACACACACACACACACACACACACTCTCCTCTTGGCTTTCTGCAGAGAACACTGAGGATCCCCCCAATCCAGCCTCATTTGCTTCCCAGACCACAGAGAATGGAGGTGTCCAAGCCTGCCAAGCTGGACCCCAGAGATAGCATTAGCTGTCTGTCTCCAAAAAATGCAAAGCTTCGATCCCAGCCCCGGTTCCTGTGAGGACTGTATTCAGTCTGAGATGACTGTTGAGCTGGGAGGAGACGCCCTGACTCAGACGCCATCCCCAACCTCCTGGACCCTGGAACCAGCTTCCTTCCAGGTTTCCAAGTTGCAGGCCATGCCCCACTGATCATGAGCACCCAGTGGCTCCTGAGTATCCCAAGTTTCGGGGCAAGCAAGGAGCAGGAGCCTGGTGCAGCCCTCTATAGAGGGCCAAAAGGGCTTACCAACGACTGTCAGAACTATGCTCCTCTCAGGATTGAATTCAACAAGGAGGAAATCTGGATCAGAGTAGGGAAAGCAAGGCTGGCACAGGTGTGGTGGGACCTGACCGGATGTGTGACACCAGAGTCGACACCAGAGTCTCCCTGCAAGATTTATTTCCTTCTCCACAATCCCACCCCCTGGTTGTACAAGACATCCCCAGACACTAACAAAACCCCAAAAATATTCAAAAGGAGAGTAGCACCCTCCCCCACGTGTGTCCTGCATCCTGGATAGTTTTTTATTATCAACCTAACACGATCTAGAATCACCAGGAAATTCTTAGAGACTTGTCCTCGCCAGCCCGCCTGGGCATGTCTGCCGGGTACTGCTTTGCTTGATGATTGATTCAGGAGGGTTTGATCCACTGTGGGCGGGCGGTACCAACCCTAGGCAGGTAGACCTGGGCAATCTATAAAAGCTAAGCATTAGCCAGTGTGTGAGCCAGTAAGCAGCGATCCTCCGTGGTTCCCGCTTCAGTTCGTGCCTTGACAATGATGGTCAGCGACCTGGCATAAACTGGAAGAGCCCTTGCCCGCCTCTGAGCTGCTCTTGATCAGTCTTTACCGTCGCAGAAATGAGACTAGAATACCCTACCATCTCGCCACTTGGGGTGAACGAAAGACTTGGGGACACTTTGCTTGTATGGAGTTTTCCTAGATCTGTCCTGCCATCCACCCCTGGCATGTTTGCTCAGTGGAGCAGAGGTGACATTGTCCCCTGCAGGGTTTCTCTGTCCCAGCTGTGTCTAAGAAGCAGAATGGGAGCCACGGGAAGAGTCAGTCCAGGATCGGACCAGGCTGGTGATCAGCGGCAGCAGCCAGCTCTCTTGGTTGGCTGCGGGTGTGTCACTTCTGCCAGTGAGGCTTTCAGGCGGTCTTTTTGCATCTTAAGTGACCTGTGTGACAATGTCCCCGAGTTATTTCTGTTATGCAGCATGGAGGGCTGGGGGTGGGGGAGTGGGGGGTGGGAGTCTCTCACCCCTCCCCCACCTCTATGCTCAAGGCAGTAGAAAAACGGAACTGGGATATTGTGTCTTTCTGTCACTTTTTCTGGCCCCCTGAGTGCCAAGCAACATGTGTGGGCAAGTGGACATGTGCACATAAAATCTCACTCCAGGGCTTGAGCCTGAGCTGAGACCTAGGTCATGGATGGACATTGTGTTCCCTTGAAAGCCCAAACTCAAGGTGAAGAGCAAACAGGAAGCTGGGAAGGTACAACAGACGATCTCTAGTAAGGGCCACACTTCTAACCACATGCCAGCCATGCTGGCAGACTGCAATACCCTTCCCGGCGCCCGTCTCAGCCAGCCACTGAGCACCCAGTGAGTATGAGGCACAAAAACAGTGGTCTAGAAAGTCACAGGCCTGAAACGGGAGGGGGGCGGGAGGAGGGGGCAGGAAACCAACTGAGTGTAAGGAGCGGCAGAGACACACAGAGAGATAGGAGACAGAGACGCGGAGTCAGAAGGAAAGGCTCCACGGGGCAGGATGGCCTTGCAGATAGCGCCGCTATTCGCGCAGTCATGAAAGTCACTAGAAGTCTGGGGCAGGAAGTTTATAGGCAAAGAGAGGGTGCGAGACAGCTGTGAGCACGGAGCACAGGGTCAGAATATGGGGTCTGTAACCAGGGTCTTCCTTCACCACTTCCTGGAGAGGGGCAAGGTTGCCCCTGAGGACTCTGGGTATAGGGAAGCACTCACCGAGCTAGGTTCATCATGGGCTCCAGGATATTGTGACCCAGGGCCGCGCTGCACTCATCGAAGGACACCCCCAGCTCCTGCAGGCACACAGAGTGCCTGAGAGGCCAGGTCCAGCTCTGCCGGCCCTCGCCTGCCACCCTCATTCCCTGGCTGGAGCTCGGCCCACCACCCACCCTGCATGTGCAGGACACAGCTAGAGACTGTCCCCCAGACTTGGAGTAGAAGACATACAGACTGCTCAGTTTGGAGAAACATGCAAGACCTCTCCTTAACACGCAGGGTTTGTTTGTATGTTTTTTTCTAAAATACTTCTGGGCCTCACCTCCCTTCCTACAGTCATGGGATTTTGCTGACTTGAAGCTAGGGAGCGGGTTAAGGAAGCATCTAGGTTCCTGGTTCTAACCTGCATCTCACTACGACTATTTCCAGTAAAAACCCCTCACTCGTCTGCTCCAGTGGGAGCCACACAGAGACACTCATGGTAATCGCTGGCCTCTCACACAAACCTCTGAGGTGTAACTGTGGCGCTCGGCCGATGTCCTTTATAAATAATACTGTAAGGAATGAATAGTCTCCTGCCAGCGACTGAGCAGATGTCTGAGGGGAAATGATCTGTGCATTTTCTACCCTTAGTCCTCAGTCTAGTAGCAAGATTAATTCTCGGAGAAGGAACTCTCAAAGGGACAGACTACTGTTCCAGAGCGGATAATCTGCCATCTTGGGGCCACAATGGCGAGTCATAATCATGAGAAATGAATCAACAATGAAGCTTAGCTAGAATCCTAAGGACTGTGTCAGGGGCGTGGCCAGGAAAAGAAATATATATATATATATATATATATATATATATATATATATATATATCTCCCTGGCTTTTCTAGTATGTGGTTAAATCTCACTTATAAATAATAGTATCCCTGTCTGGCAGCAAAGCTTTTGATGTTGCCTTCCCAAGGAAAAACATTTGAGTCTTAAAATAGAATAAACAAGAAGGGAGTATGTTAATTAGAGACCAGAGATAAAATTAAGACTTGATTGGGGATTTCAGTGATGCTTTTAAAACTGTTTTTACTCGGAGAGGTTTTTCACGTGGGCTGGGGGTGCGTGGGAATCTGCTAATTCCACACAGCGCTCAAGATGGCGCCTGCCGGGCACAGCCTGGGTTTGACCTGCAGTGGCCGAGTGATCAGGTACAACCATATCTGTGACAGCCAGGCCTCTGCCACAGGCAGGCACGGGGTGTGCGGGAAGCCCCGTTTCCGCGATGTCCCGGTACTCACCTGGGCGAGTCTTCTGCCAGCTTCAGTGGGCACCTGCCTCTCCTCCTCACAGTCCATCTTGTTTCCCAGCAGGATCATGGCCACCCCCTCTACACCTGCATCCTGCGCACAGGATATGTGCTGTTAGGTGGGTGCCAGCCAGCCCCAAGGTAGAAACTTCTAGAAGTTTCCAGACGCCATCCTCTCACCTGGACCCTCTCTTTTTTCCTTTCTGCTTACAAAATAGTTCTCCTGCTTTCCTGGCTAACCTCGTGGGCACCTCCCCCTGGAAGCCTTTCTGGATTGTTCTGCCCACCCTCTGGAAGAGCAGAGCTGAGCTGTCTCTCTAGCCCCGTAATTGCTGAATCCACAAATCAGCACAACTCCCTACAGAATCCAGGCACAAAGATTAGGTACGTGGGGGACGGAGCTAAACGTCGATAATGGGAATCCCACCTAGGAGACAACCCAAGCTGCTAGCAGGAGCTATACGGTGTGTTTGTGGTTTCTCTATGCTACAGGGCTCCCAGTCCATCCACCCACGCATTCCTCAGCCCACTGGTGGTGTCGTTCCTAAGACTACTGTGGCATTTGTAAACCTGGAGGAAGGAGGAATGTGGGTGGGTGGATTCCAAGCTTCCTCTGGGTTCCAAAACCTGAGGCCAGCCTGCAGTCCCGAACAGACCCACCTGCAGACAGTGGAGCCAGTAACGCACGTGGGTGAAGCTCTCCTGGGAGGTGACGTCATACATGAGCACCACCCCCTCTGCCTTGCGAAGCAGCTGTCGTGTGAGGCTGTGGTACCTGCCCGAAGGGTCTGCATGAGGGCACGGCATCCAGAGCCGGAGGACACACACACACACACACACACACACAGTCGTATCCTAGAGGTGGACTTTGATGTATTTAGGGGCCACTTAGGGCATCTCCCATGTTTTGTGACATCTGTAATGAAACCTTGAGCGGTTGAGTCTGCTTCATGGATGAGATTATCCCTAGAACAAGTTTCCAGAAATGGAATTTCAGAGTCAAACCTCTGTGCCTCTTAAGTTTCTATTACTGTGGTCCGTGTGTTATATAAAAGACCTGCAGTCCAGGAGGTCGGTCAGGGGAAAATCACCCAGCGCCCCCCCCCCCCAGGACTGTGCAGAGAAGGCACCTGAGCTCACAGCCTCCCCCCACCCCCTGCTTCCTGATTCCTTGAGTCTTATTGCTTCAGTGGGGACAGACCTTGTCCCCAGTCTGTCACCCAGTTTGTGGGCCACCCTTTCCTCTCACACTCTGAGCTCAGCCCAGGTCCCTGACCATTGGTGGGGACGGTCTGAATACCTTTCTTGTCCAGCTGTGTCCCACAGCTGCAGGGCGAAGGTTTTGTTGTCTACCAGCAGGTTTTTGACACGAAAATCCACCCCTAGGACACATAGAAGAGACAACCCAGGACAACTAACTCCAGATGCCCCAGGTATGTGCCCACTCCCAACCCCAACCATAGAAGGATGGGAGCCATGGTGCCGGGCTCCTCTCTGCTCTCCAAAGAACCCCACAATCAAGCCCTACATCAAGCAGCCTTCCCAAGGTGCAGAAAGGACCCACGGGGTCATGCTATGTGCCCTGGGCCTCTCGGGCTAGTCAACCAATCAACTACCCCCTTGAGTCTTTCTTTCTCATCAGCAAGGTGAGAGTCAAAAGACCCACAGTGAAACTGCCTCAATGCTCTGCAGGTCCTGCTGGGCACACCCAGGTGGCTGCACTTATCCCCTCCACAGTCTCTGCAGTCCCAAGCCCCACTCTTCCTGTAGCCAGAGCTGCAGACACATCCAGATCCTGGAATAAGGAGGTGAGAGAAGATTCTGTGCCCCTTCCGGTCAACCTCCCACCTGTCTGAAGAAGCCTTCTGGATGTGGGCAAGAATTGGGGGGAGGGGAGGCTGGCGAGATGGCTCAGCGGTGAGGAGTCCTTCCAGCTGCTGCAGAGGACCTGAGTTCAGGCCCGAGCGCACACATTACACGGCTCACCAGCACCTGCAGCTCCAGTTCTAGGCTATGAACACCTTCTCTAGCCTCCACAGGCACCTACACTCAGATGTGCATACCCAGGGACAAACACAGAGACACTCAACAAATAATAAATCTTTAAAAGAGAGAAAATAATGAACGGGCGGGGGTGCTATGTCCTTGTCTACACCCCCTTTCCTGCAGGGCCCACGGCAGTCTGGCAGCTCCTGACATCCACAATGTGGGTGACAGATTTCAATGATGACCCCTGTAAGTACAGGCTGCTATCCCCAGTGGTTCATACAGGCCCCTAGTCTCCGCCATTCCTGCCACTGCTATCCACCCCCGCCACTTAATTTCCGCCCCCTCAACTACCCTCAAGACACTCCAGTGTGCCACAAAACTGTTCAGCAAAGCCACAGAAACCATCAGATACGCAGCGTTTGGTCTACTGGTTCAAGGGGGCAGGCCACACACATCCACAATAGTCAAGGGCAGAACCAGGCACAGAGAGGCCAGGCTTTCCCCGGTGGGGTCTAACCTTTGAGGTGGGGCAGGTGGTGAGCAAGGGCCAGAAGCCTCACTAGGATTCAGTTCTGTGCCACCAGGGGGGACCACATTGAGAATCACACATGAAGAAGTCAGAACACCTGGTATCTGTGTCCCCAGCCAATGACCTCGAATGAACTTGGCAAGAATCATGACTTTCTGAGAGGGGATGGGATGGGGGGCCCTGGTGGCTACAGGTGCAGGCTTGCTCTGAGTCTATGCTCTGGAATTGTGTGGAACTGACACACAGAGACCGTCAGGGGGCTGGAGAGATGGCTCGGGGCTTCAGCACTTGCAAGCCTGAAGACGGCTTCAGATACCCATAAGCCAGCATAATTGCTGGGTGCGCGTGGCAGCCTCCGAAGGAAGAGACATTGGTGAGCCCTGGATTTGATGAGAGACTCTGTCTCCGTGAATAAGGCAGAAGAGGCCTGGAGGACCTTTTCCAAAGCCGTGTGCCTCCACACGCACATGAGTGCACTCACGCAAACACGCTAGAACCCCAGCCTCAGGGTGGTAGGAACAAAGACAGGCAGATCTCTGTGCATGCGTCTCTGTGTACTCCATCCCTGTGAGCACCAGAGCTAAACCTACGTTAAACTCTCAATAATCTGCCTCCTCCTGAAAGCCATTCCCATGGCAAAGTCAATCATCGCACCTCCACCTGAGTGGAAGTCTCGGACCAAGCCCCTGAGTCTGTTCCCGCAGAGGCTGACAGATCTTTCTGCCACAGGATAAGAAGAAGGTGTGTAGGTAGTTTTGATTACAAACCTGACACCGTTTAGAATCGTGGCAATGGAGTCTCCGTGAGGAACTGTCTACAATAGGTTGGCCTGTGGGCATGTTTCGTGAGACACCATGACCAAGGCAACTCTTCTAAGCACAACATTTCATTGGGGCTGGTTTACAGGTTCGGAGGTTCAGTCCATTATCATCAGGGCAATAGCGTGGCGGCATCCAGGCAGGCATGGTGCAGGAGAAGCTGAGAGTTCTACATCTTCATCTGAAGGCTGCTAGTGGAAGACTGGCTTCCAGGCAGCTAGGATGAGGGTCTTATAGCCCATACCCACAGTGACACGCCTGCTCCAACAAGGCCACACCCACTCCAACAGGGCCACACCTCCTAAGAGTGCCACTCCCTAAGCCAAGCGTATGCAAACCATAACACAAGGGCAGAGAAACCCTAGAGCCTGACCCAGACCCCTGGGGAGTCTTAACAGGGGAGTATTAAGCTATCTGCTTGGCACTGACTCTTAATCAACCTGGAACCTGGAACTGACATAGGGACACACACCACGCCACCTCTGACCCCCCTTCTAGGAACCACTAAACTATCACGGTCAAATATTGACTTATCATGCAAGAATGATGGCTAATATGGATTGAGTGTACCACACAAGCCAGGTGACATGCATGAACCTGCAACCCTGCAGGAAGCAGAGCCTACTCCCATCTCTGCTCAGAAGACGTGGGAACTAGAGAGAGCTGGACCTGAAGTGTCCAGCAAAGGCCCGTGGACTTATGGCTCTGTGCCATCGGGAAGTAGCAGAGTTAAAGGGGTGAGGCCTGTGGGTTGGAGAGATGGTGCAGCAGTTAAGAGCGTTCCTGCTCCTCCAGAGGATGCAGGCTCAGCTCCCAACACCCACAACTGTCTGTAACACCCTCCTGTGGCCTGTCAGGCATCAGGAACACCCCACACATCAAAACTTAATGATAATAACAATAATAAAAGTTGAAGGCATTCAGAAGGCAGAGGCAAGCAGATCTCTATGAGTTCAAGGCCAAGCTGGTCTACATATTAAATTCTAGGACTATAGAGAGAGACCCTGTCTCAAAACAACAACAACAAAACCAAAACCATGAGGCTTGGCTGGCATTAAAGTCTTTGGTCATTAGGTACATGCCTTCAAAGTGCACTGTGGGACCCTGGCTTCAGCTTCTTCCTTCTCTACCCCCGCCCCCAACTCCAGCCCATCTTGATAGGGTCTCATGTAGCCCAGGCTGACCTCAAGTTTGGTAAGTAGCCAACGATGACCTTGAACTTGTGACCCTCCGTCTCTCTGCCTCCTGTGTGCTAGGATGACAGCAATATAACGCAGTGCCCAGGACTTTATGCTGGAAAAGCCAGTGTTTTACCTCTGGGGCTCCTCTCTCTCTCTCTTGCTTCCCTGCAGCACAATGTGGCTCCAGTATGTGTTTCCCACTAGGATACACGGCTTTGCCACAACCCTAAGGCAACAGGATCCACTATGAACCAAGACCTCCCAACTCTTGAGCCAGCCAGAGTTAAACCTTCCGGCTTTATAAGCCAATTGCCTCCGGGAGTTGTGACACAAAGCAAACAGAGTTCATAGCCCCAGTAAGTGGTAGTGTTAGGATTTGAACCCACACCTCTAGGGTCCTAACTTGCCACACTCTGAATATATTCTATGTAAGATACCCAACTTGTGATCTCCTGCCAGGGCATGCAGGCAGACCTGGGGCATGTCATGAGCACATCCAGCAAGGCGCTGTAGGGAACGGCCTACTGTGTGGGTGGAGACTGGCCTGTTCACACTCTACTAACACCAGGACCTAAATTGCACGGTGCTTTGCACCTGTGGTGCATTATAAGCTAACTAGATCAATGCAGGGAGAGCAAATTGCCTGTAATTAGAGGCGATTAGCGAAATGCTAAGATTATGCCCATATAAAATAATGCCTCATGAAGGCCTGTGGCCAAGGCAGAGCCTGCACCTTCTCCTGGGATGGCTTGCTGGCCCTGGCCCAGCCTCTTCTCTCCATTGCTGCCTCCCCACGGGGCCTTACCTACAGTGGCCGTCAGCCCAGTAGCGAAAGCATCATGATGTAACAGGTGTAGGAAGGAGGTCTTGCCCACACTGGAGTCCCCCAAGAAGATGACATGGTAGAGGTAGTCAGGGTCAGCTTGAGGTTTGCCAGCAGTGAGGTCCCCAGGGGAAGAACTGGGTTCAGCCTCCTGTGAGTCTGTTCTTGGGTCCTCCGGCCTGCTTTGTGCCTCTGGCTCTGAGGGCTGAGGGGCATCTGACTTGCTCTCCACCTGAACAGGCATAGACACGGGCCCGGGCTGGGCTTCTGACTCAGCCAGGGGTGGGAGAGTGTGTGTGGTCTCTGGGGCTCCCACTGCAAGCCCAGCCCCAGCCCCCAAGATGGGAGAGCCCCTCGGAGGAGACATCTGGCCAGGAGCAAGGACTTCCATCTCAGCAGGAGGCTGTGATGTGTTAGGCAGGGGGTCATCTTGTTGGGGTGATTCCGTGCTCCTCAATTCCAGGCCATGAACCTTACTGGCTTCTGATCCGGGGTCCTGCTGACCTCTCTCTCCTAAGTTTCCTTCCTCAGGCCTGAGCTGCTCCTCTAGACTCTGGGGGAGGTGGGTAGGCAGGCTATCCAGACGAAGGACTTGGCCAGGGGCTTCTTGGGACCCCCTAGCATGGCTCTCCTGCCTAGCCAGATGAGCCTCATCCTGCACTGGTCTCTCTGGGCCTACTTGGTCCACAGACTCCAGGCTCAGAGAAGGCTCTGTGGCCCCCTCAGGGAGAGCTGTGGCTCCCTGAGACCCTAAACCCAGCTTCAGGTCCTCTGTCACGGCCTCCCTTTCTATGGACAGTTTGGCTGGATCAGGTCCAGACCAAAGGCTCTCGTCACCCAGATCTGGCGTCTCGGTCTGTTTTCTGGGCTCGGCTGGGGACTGAAGAGAAGAGAGCCCCTGAGGAGGGGGCTCAGCCTCAGAAGCAAGCTGACCTCTGAAAGCTGCTTCAACGGTCCCAGACTCCCCGGTCAGGGCTCCTGGCAGGCTCCAGAGGAAGGGGCCCTTGGGTCTGGCGTCTGAGTCAGGGGAGTTGCCAGGCTGCTTAGGACTGACACCCTGTTCACCCTGTCCCTTGGGGCCCTCTACCCCTTTTCCATCTCTGGCACCACCAGGAAGCGCCTCAGGGGAGCCTCTTGGACCCGAGTCTGGATCTGAGGCTGGCGCCTGAGGAAACTGCAGAGCAGACATCTTGGAAATGGAGATCTGTCTCACAATGCGGGGAGTCTGGGGGGCGGGGGTGCTGCTCGGGCTTGGGGGTGGGCTCCAACAAAGGCGCAGGGTTCTGTGGGACCGGTCTTCAATGCTGCTGAGGAACTGGTCCCAGTCGTCATTATTCCCAAACAGCTCAGGCAGTGGGGCCTCCTCTGTGGGGACAGCCTGAGGGTCTGGGGCCTCCTTAGTTGCCCTGGGGACACTGGGAAGGAAGGGAAAAGTGAAGGCTGAAGGAGTACAGGTTGGTGGTATCCCCCAAATCCTGGTCGCATGACCCCTCCCGTGGCTAGTTTTCCTCTAAGGGTAGCTGAAAGCACCCTCATCCCACTCTACCTCAAAATCCACACGAAGCCTCACCTCCTCTAGGAAGCCTGCCCTGACCACGCAAGCCTTCTTGCCCCTGAGCTGCTTCAAACAGAGCAAGTACCTGACTGGCTGGGAGCTGTGTGTGTGTGTGTGTGTGTGTGTGTGTGTGTGTGTGTGTGTATCTGTACATGTCTGTGTCTGTATGTATGCCTGTATGTGTGAGATATGTGTGTGTGTGTGTGTATATATATATATATATATATATGTGTGTGTGTGTGTGTGTGTGTGTGTCTATGTGTGTATGTATCTGTACATGTCTATATCTGTATGTATGCCTGTATGTGTGAGATATGTGTGTGTGTGTGTGTGTGTGTATATATATATATATATATGTGTGTGTGTGTGTGTGTGTGTGTGTGTATGTATGTGTCTCTGTGTGTACCTATTTATGTGTGTGTGTTTCTGTGTCTGTATATATGTCTCTCTGTGTGTGTGATATTATGTGTGCATTTGTGTATATGTGTCTGCGTCTGTCTGTATGTGTGTATATGTGTTTGTATGTGTCTATCTGTCTATATGTGTGTATATGTTTATATGTAAGTCTGTGCATGAGAGACATTATGTGTGTGTATGTGTGTGCATGTATCTGTGTGTCTGTGTGTGTCTGTATGTATGTATGCATATATGTGTCTGTGTGTCTGTGTCTGTCTGTATGTTTGTATCTGTTTATATGTGTATGTCTCTGTGTGTATCTGTGTCTGTGTGTATTTATGTGTCTGTCTGTGTATGTTTGTGTGTATGTGTTTATATGTGTGTATCTGTGTCTCTGTGTGTGTGTGTGAACAGAAACCTAACCGGCTCCATGGAGAGCAGCCTTTCCCGGCTCTGAGGAGTCACTGCTCTCTACCCTCATCCAGAGAGGGTGGTTACTTGCCTTTGCTCTTCCTCTATCTGCCAGGACACTCTGCCCCTGGTCCTGGCAGTATCCAACTGTCCTCTTGTCACCTGCAGCTGTCCCCGCACCTCTTCTAGCTGCCCGGCCAGGTCCCGCTCAGCCTCCCGGAGCTGCAGGTTCTCCTGGCTGGCCTCTTGCTGTGTGCTGCTGAGGTGGAGGAGCTGAGCCTCCAGCTGTGGAGGGCAGAAGAGAGGAGGAGAGGATTGGCCAAAGCCCTCCAAGACTTTGGCGAAACAAGGATGCCCTGTCCCCTGCCCCCGCGGCCCAGGTCCTGGAGACCCAACTTAAACAGTCCAATTGGAGGGGAGGTCGCCTTTCAAGCATCTAATTGCTGCCTTCTATCCCCCACAGTGAGACCTGTGATATATGGGGAAAATACCACTATCAGAGGACAACAGATCCTCGGCCACGCCTACCTAGACTGTAGGGGCTTCTGACCCAAAGGTAATTCAGAAGGTTCCAACAGCCAGAGCCCACAGAGCAGAGCACCACCCAGCAGGCTCTGACATGTTAAGAAACTGCTGGGGATGTGCTGGAAAGATGGCTCAGTGGTTAAGAGCACTGATTACTCTTCCAGAGGTCCTGAGTTCAATTCCCAGCAACCACATGGTGGCTCACAACCATCTGTAATGGGATCTGATGCCATCTTCTGGTGTGTCTGAAGACAGTGGCAGTGTACTTACATATATATTATAATAAATCTTAAAAGAGTAAGGGCTAACCGGGCGTAGTGGCACACGCCTTTAATCCCAGCACTC
>NC_034610.1:24116237-24126932 GCF_900095145.1 Mus pahari | reverse complement strand
CCTCTTCTGGTGTGTCTGAAGACAGCTACAGTCTACTTATATATAATAATAAATAAACCTTTAAAAATGTTTTTTAAAAAAATTTTAAAAAATTAAAAAGACAATAAAAAAAAAAAAGAAGCTGCCAAGGTTTCTTAGATGATAATGGCGCCTGTTGTCCAGAACTTGCCTTTCTTACTCCCCATCATGCCCCGGTCTGGGTCTCAGACAGCCCAGGCTAGCCCTTGAACTCCTGATTCTTCTACCTCCACCTCTGAGAGCAGGGGTTACAGCGCATGCCACATACCCAGCCTGTCCAAACCTTTGCTTTTTCCAGATGTCCCCATATAAACCTCACTTGACACAGGAGGCTTGGGAAATGACACGGAGGTAGACACCTTCTTTTCGTGGACACTGAAAAACTGAGGGTAAGGCAAACGCCCCACTCATTTCCCTGAGTCTGCCTGGCTCTTTGTGGGACCTCATCTGACCCATGGCAGTGTTCCCAGGACACTGGGAAGGGAGCCCTGATATGGCAGCCAGCAGCCTAGGGAGTTCTTGGCTGCCTGTGGCTTCAGGGGACCTGTCCAACTGGGAACAGTGAAAAAGGTTCTGCGGTCTGCGCTCTCAGAAGGCCTGTCTGGACTCACCTCTCTCTGGCCCTCTGCTAGCCGCTGAACCTCTTGCTCCTTGGCCTCCAGGGCCTCCTGCATGTGAGCACTGAGGGCCATGCCCCGGGAGTCGCTCTGCAGAGAAAACTGGTCAGCCCTGCCCCGCAGACCCCAGAGCCAGCCTAGCTGAGTGGGTCCAACCTATCTTACCTCCACCCTGGCCTGGGGTTCTAGGGACTGGAAGGTACCCACAAAGAGGACTTTGGGGATTCCCCACTTGGGCCTAGATTCTCACAAGGACACTGAAGCCGAGACACGGGCGGCAGTCCTGGGGAACATTGATACCTTGCAGAGAACACATGCCCGCCCGGCAGGCCCACCCCATCTCTCTGGGGAGTGTAAGCTACAGGCCAGGGGGCTCCCAGCACTCTCTGCTGGCTTCCTACAGCTTAGCCACTGCTTAGCCTGGAGAGACAATCATGAGTGGTGGCTTCACCTGGGCCTGCAGCTGCTGCTTCTCCCTGCGGATCTGCTCCTCTGTCTCCTCGTAGAGTTGTCTCACCTTGTGGAGATGGTCAGAGTCTCGCCTACGGGGGCAAGAGGTGGGCACCCGAAAGCCGTTGCTGGGGATCTCTGGGAACTTGACGGCTGGAGCCTTCCTGCCTCACTTGCCCTCAGCAATCTCAGACCCCTGTCCTGTCACCTTGGGTCTAGAGCACTAATGGTAGCCTCCTCCCCGCCCCCACCCTTACCCCCATCCCTGTCAATGGTGCCCATTGTCCCAAGCCTCAGTCACTGTCTTGGACTCCATGACTCAGGCTCCGGTGACAGGGTTGTGACATGACAGTTACAGGGTCACAAAACAGACCTCTGCAGCTTCTTCCTCCTTGAACTTGGCTCTGTTTCCCCGCTCCCAGTCACTCCAGAAGGGAGCCTCCAGGTCCCCCTCAGAGGCAATGCTTGAACTGGTTGATCTTTCCAGGTAGTATTGAGCAAGGGTACCCTCCAAGCCCCCTTTGTACAGGGTTCCACAGCATGCAGGAAACACCGGCTACGTCCCCGCCTCACTTTCTCAGGGTCCACGCCAGTGCCTCCCTGTCGGCCCGAGCCTCCTGTAGGCGGCTGCTCATCTTGGCCAGGAAGCCCTCCAAGTTGCCTGCTAACTGGGGCTCCTCCTGCCTCAACTCTCTCCACAGCTTCCAGATCTCAGCTTGCCTGGAGTAGGGGAAAGCTCCGGAGATTAGATGCGAGAGGCCTAGGAAGGGAGAGAGCTCCTGTATGCAGCCCAGGCTAGCTTCACACTTGCAAAGGATGGCCTTGAACTCCTCCTGATTCTTCTGCCTTTGCCACCCCCCCCCCAAAGGCTGGGATTACTACGTCCCGTTTTATGGTGGTGCCAGGGATGGGTCCCACAGACAGATTCATGTATACTGGCATTCTACAAACGAAACCATACCCCTAACCACAGTCCTCAGTTTTAGTGGCAACACACCCAGAGACTTGGGGACCTGAATCACAACACTCTACTAACGATACTTCAAAGCTCAGCTCAAGTGCCACCTCTTCCTGGGACATTTCTATATGTGAGCTGGTCCTTCTTGACCCCCCCCCCCAGTACCACATGTTTCCCTGTGAGTCAGTGGCTAATGGGGGCGTGGGGGGGAGGGGGAGATTTGGGAGTCTGACAGCTCAAGGCTTCCTTCCGCCTCCGCTCTTCTCCCATTCTGGAGTTGTGTGGTTTCTAGCAAGCCTTTACCTTCCCGGGGGCTCACTAGGAAAATGTGAAGACTAATTCTTGCGAAGCAAGACTGTTCAGGGGGAAGGAGAGAAACACTGAGAGTAAGTGCCAGCCCGGGGCCCTGCCCACAGTTGGCACCCGGTACATACTACTTTCACATGGACTTAATTAAGTCATGAAGACAGAGGCCCAGAGGGTGAGGGAGCAGGGCCAAGCTGCCAAGTGGGTAAATGGCTCCCTGCCCCACCTGTTCTACCAGCCTACACCCCTGGTCCCACCCAGCCTGGCCCACAGCAGCCCCACCCTCTGAACCAGATGGGAGCAATCTCATCTTTCGGAGGCCTGTGGGGGGAGGGGCACGCAGGAGAACGTGGGTGAGGGCGAGTCCCTGGCTGGCTCTCACAGGCCTCAGGAAGGGTCCCTTTTCTTGACACATGGAACTCACATACACCCAGAGCCGGAGCCCAAGACACTCGGCAGGAATTAACCTCCCATATCTCAAAACCATCCGGCCCAGGGTGCCACCATGTCTGAAGTTACACTACTGAGGGACCCTTCAGGAGTCTCCAGGTCCCCCTCAGAGGTGATGCTCCAACTGGTTGATCTTTCTAGGGAGAGTGGAGCAAGGGGACCCGCCAGACAATCTTTGTACAGGGCTTCTATCGGTCTGCTGCTTTAAAGGGCACGCTGTAGCCAGGAACAGAGGTCAGAGGTCACACACTATTAAGTGGCCAAACTGGGGTCTGTCTGCACCCAGTCCTACCCTAATCCCTCACCCCCACCAGAGCCTTACTCAGAAAGGGAGTGGCCGGTCTCCATCTGCCCTACAAGGGCCAGGAAGGCCTCTTTCTCCTCAGCATCGGCCTCCTCGAGGACAGGGAAGGTGGAAGTCACAGATTCTTGTTGAGAGGGCAATGACCGATTTGTGCGGAGTCTGTGGGTACCGGGGCTGGAGCCAAAGACATTTTCTGGGGGGACAGAAGGCATCAGAGGCAAGGCCCTGACTCCCCTCATTTGAGCAGAGACACATTCCTCTATGGCTCAGCTCAGCCCTGGGAGTCTCGGGAGCTGGGAGCGCCCGGTTCTCACGTTGCCTGAGGCCCAGAGATGCCTAGAGACGCTCTGCAAGCTCCAGGGCAGCAAGGGTTCACCCACTCAGGAAGTGAGCATTCACTGTCCAGTGATGACAGAAGTCACTCAAATCCCAGGCCCAGGAGAGCTGACATTCTAGCTCAACGGTTGAGAAGGATATGTCTCTCTCTCTCTCTCTCTCTCTCTCTCTCTCTCTCTCTCTCTCTCTCTCTGTGTGTGTGTGTGTGTGTGTGTGTGTGTGTGTGTGTGGTGCATGCACATGCACCACAGTATGCATATAGAGAGATTGGTTCATGACTTCCACTTAGTGGGTCCTGAGAATTGAACTCAGGTCATCACACTTGACAGCAATCACCCTTATCCACTAAGCCATCTCACAGGCCCTTTCTCCTCCTCCTCCTCCTCCTCCTCCTCCTCCTCCTCCTCTTCTTCTTCTTCTTCTTCTTTCCATAAAGCTAATTTGTTAAGTGACCTGAAGAAATAAACTAGAACCCAGGAAGTAGAGGTAGGCGGATTTCTGTGAGTTCAAGGCTACCGTAGTCTACACAGGGAGTTCCAGGGCAGCCAATGCTACACAATGAGCCCCTATTTAAAAGAAAGAAAGAAAGAAAGAAAGAAAGAAAGAAAGAAAGAAAGAAAGAAAGAAAGAAAGAAAGAAAGGGCAAAAATAAAATAAAATAAATGAGCCAGTGGTTTCTACTGAGACAGGGTAGGGACTGTGTTAGACGGGGAACCTCAATTCCCAGCAACCACATGAAGGCTCACAACCATATGTAATAAGATCTGATGCCCCCTTCTGGTGTGTCTGAAGACAGTGACAGTGTACTTATATACATAAAATAAATAAATCTAAGAAGAAGAAGAAGAAGTAGAATAGGAGGAGGAGGAGGAGGAGGAGGAGGAGGAGGAATCTCAGAGTGCCCTAAGGAGGTGACAGGAATATTGAGGTGTGACTTGCAAGCAGGATGCAGAGTGGGTTTCCAGAGGAGGGCGCTTTGGCAGAGAACCCCATGGACAGCCCTGAGTGAGGAGCCAGGCTGGTATAACAGAGGGGCAGATGGTCTTCAGTGAGCCTCAGATGCTGACGGAATCAGTGTAGCATGTGCTCTGTGGACCCGGGAAGGGACAACTTGGCAAGTCCGTGGGGTGGGAGCACGACTGACCTCTGAGTGAAGACTGCACATCCCCACCCACCACCACTTTCAGGTTGATCCCCCCACTCCACCCTCAGCTTCTCTATCCCCCAAACCTGGGGCTGCCTCAGCCTCAGATACTGATACCTGGCCCCCCGCTGTCTCCTACACCCTAAACCTTTGGGTCCCAAACCTGGGGCTGCCTCAGCCTCAGATACTGATACCTGGCCCCCGCTGTCTCCTACACCCTAAACCTTTGGGTCCCCCTCTGCTGTCTCCTACACCCTAAACCTTTGGGTCCCCCCCCCCGCTGTCTCCTACATCCTAAACCTTTGGGTCCCAAACCTGGGACTGCCTCAGCCTCAGATACTGATACCTGGCCCCCCTGCTGTCTCCTACACCCTAAACCTTTGGGCCCCCCTCTGCTGTCTCCTACACCCTAAACCTTTGGGTCCCAAACCTGGGGCTGCCTCAGCCTCAAATACTGATACCTGGCCCCCCTGCTGTCTCCTACACCCTAAACCTTTGAGTCCCATGGTCTGCTGTCTCCTACACCCTAAACCTTTGGGTCCCATGGTCTTGAAGACCTAAGTGGGCACGGGATTGTTCAAGGCTGAGCTGTCTGGTTGAGGCTCACACGGGAGTTATCCTGATGCCTGGATCCCTTTTGAGGGGCAGGTCATGGGAGGTCTGTCCCCTAATACCATTCCTACCTCCTGTACTCCTCCTCTTCTCTGTCCTCCAGATGCCACCCTTGGGGACCTGGGGCCTTGACTGAGACTAGAAAGGAGCTCCCTGGGGAGACTATAGCCCATGGTCCTTCATCAAAGCCAGGAAGCTTTTAGTCTCCCCTCCCCCAACACATACACACACACACACACACACACACACACACACACATACACAAACACATAAACATACACACATACATACACATACATACTCAAACACATACACACATACACACGTACATACACAAACACATACACACATATACACACATACATACACATGCATACATACACACCATACATACACAAACACATACACACATACACACATATACATACACACATACACATGCATATGCACATGCATACATACACATACACACATACACACGTACATACACAAACACATACACACATATACACACATATACACAATACATACACATGCATACATACATACATACATACATACACAAACACATACACACATACACACATATACATACACACATACACATGCATATGCACATGCATACATACACACACACACACACACACACACACACACACGAGAATAGGAGGGAGGGGTTCAGGGGGAGCAGCTGATAGCTCTCAGATGTAATAGGGACCACCTGGACCGTTACACAGCCCAGTAGTGTACGAGAAGTCCCCAGGACCCTTCCAGGACAGACATACTGAGTCCAGAGCTGAATTCTTCCAGCGACAGGCGGCCCCTACTCTCGACGTCCACCCAGTCAAATATCATCTGCGGCTCCTCGCCACCCAGGAAGCTGAACTTGGCCTCCTGAAAGGAAAGCGTGAATGAGTTGGCCACTGTTCCCACAGGAAAGATTCTGGGCTGGGTGAGAGACAGGAGGTGTCTGTCTTCAGCCACCCTGCTTTCTTTGTCTGGGGGGGGGGGCAGGGTCGCTCGCTCAGGGCCTGCCTGACCTGGAGCGAGACCTGTAGTTCCTCACACATTAGACATCCTTCAGCAGGGCTCTCAGCAGGCTCCAAGTCACCTCCCTATCGCTCCCCCAAATTTACACTTATGTGGTCCCCCTAGCCTTTAGTAGGATGGCTTCAAATGCCATCTGAGGCTTTTTTGTTTGGGGGTGGGGGTTAGAATTGGGGTCTCTCTGTAATTTAGCCCTGGCTACGCTGAAACTCATGATATAGACCAAGCTGTTCTTGAACTCACGGAGATCCATGTGCTTCTGCTTCTAGAGTGCTGGGATCAGATGTGCAGCATCATACCGGCTAGCCATCTGACACTTGTAAGGTAATAATATACTGCAGCAGACAGGAAATCCTTCCAGTGTGGTCCAGGGACAACGACATGCAAACTTTCCTAACTGTGGCTCTTGGGTTTCTTAACTGAATGGGGGAGGGGTCAGAAAGACTGTGTTCATTTGAAATCTCACATTCAGAATCCGATGTTTCTCTCAGAGCTTGCCGTGCTGCACCGTGTAACGTCACCATGGCCACAATGCGTGCGGTCATATCACTTGGTGGCAGTGAACGCCTCCCAAAATGCTCATATGAGTAGAGGCCACATAAGAGTCTCAGACTGATTATACAAAGTTTTACTTTTTGCACGAAGCTCTGGACACAGAGGATCCTGGATCTCTGTGCAGTTGAAGCCAGCCTGATCTACTATATAATGAGTTCCAGGACAGCTTAAGCTACACAGAGAGACATTGTCTCAACAACCACCAGCTGCCCCAAAAGAAAGAAAGAAGAAAGCTGTAATGATGTTTTAATTAAAGACAGTCAGGATTTTCCTAGCAGCTTCTCCATTGAGGTATCAAATCAGTGTGTTTGGATTGTTTTCTGTTAGAATTTTCATCTTAAAAATTGCTACTGTGAAGTTAGGCAGTGGTGGCACAGTTCTTTAATCCCAGCACTCGGGAGACAGAGGCAGATGGGTCTCTGAGTTCGAGGCCAGCCTGGTCTACAGAGTAAGTTCCAGGACAGCCAGGGCTACACAGAGAAACCCTGTCTCAAATAAATAAATAAATAAATAAATAGTCAATCAATCAATCAAACAAACAAACAAATGCCGTCATGCACAGGAGAGATGGTTCAGTGGGTAAAAGTCTGAATTGTTCTTTCAGAGGACCGGAATTTGGTTTCCAGCTGTAAGCTGCCTGTAACTGTAGCTCCAGGAGATCGGACTCTGTCTTCTGGTCTCTGCAGGCTCCAGCACTCAGTGGCTTGTGTCTGTGGAGGCCAGAGAACAACCTTGGGCATTAGCCATCTTTTTTTGCTAGTCTCTGACTGTTCTTGAGTTCTCTAAGTAGTCTAGGCTGGCTGGCAAGCCCTGACGACCTGCATATCCCTGCCTCCCTGGGGCTGGGACTACAAGTGTGTCTCTGTAAATATTTGATGCTCACGCCTGCTTTATGGGCCTCCATTCTCAGATGTTGTAAAATGTTTCTCCAGTGAAAGGAGCCATGTGGAGAAAGTGTAAGAAGCATGAACTAGACCACACTGCGCACAGCTAATGCACCTCACAGAACAGATTCAGGCAGAGTCACGTAACTGGCAGAGTCTATTCAGGAAGGTTGGAGATGGTTTCTGTCTGATGAGACAGGTAACTCCAGGATCTATGGCCTGGTAGACTTTTCACTAGCTATGAAGAAGAAGAAGAAGAAGAAGGAGGAGGAGGAGGAAGAGGAGGAGGAGGAGGAGGAGGAGGAGGAGAAGAAGAAGAAGAAGAAGAAGAAACCTCCTAACTCTGCAATCTGGTTCTAATCTGTCTTTGTTGAGTTGCCCAACTTTTTAAAGTGCTCTTTGAACCATTCATAATGCTAATTAATGTGTTAAACGAAAGCTGTAAGGGCTTGGGCTGTGGCTTCATGATAGAGCTCTCACCTAGCACAAGAAGGAAAAGCATCCACTTTGACACGAGTCTGCTCTGTATTTGCCTATAGGTCATGATTTTACCCTGCCAAGCAATCATCCCCCATGATGCTCAGAAGACGCAGGGCCCTGCGAACGCTCTCACCCAGAGACTCAAGTCTGAAGGCTGCTGTACCTCGGGCTTCTGAGCCCCAGGGTTTCTCTGCTCTGGAGGACCTAAGCAAGCGTGGCAGAGTTTAGGGGCTTTGCTGCTGTTCAGTTTGGTTTTTCAGCTCCTGCCTCCAGGTTCCTCCTTGTTTGAGTTCTTGTCCTGACTTCTTCAGTGATGAATGGCAATGTGGAAATATATTTCCCCCAGGGGTGCGTTTGGACATGGTGTGATATCCCAGCAGCAGTGGCCTTAGGAGAACAGGCATGCCTCCCCCTACACTTCTATGTATGTTCTGGGTTCAAACTCAGGTCACCAGGTTTGTGTAGCAAAGTTCTTTATACCCTGAGCCCTCAGAGGCCAGAGGCTCAGACCCCTGGAGCTGCAGCAAGAGGAGGCTGCCAGCACTTGACACTGACGGGCATTGGAGATCCAACCTGAGTCCTCTCAGCGAGTGATATAAGCTCTTTTTTTTGCTTTTTTTTTTTTTTGGTTTTTTGAGATACAGTTTCTCTGTGTAGCCCTGGCTGTCCTAGAAGCTGGCCTTGAACTCTGTTAAACCAGGCGTGGTGGTACACGCCTTTAATCCCAGCACTCGGGAGGCAGAGGCAGGCAGATTTCTGAGTTCGAGGCCAGCCTGGTCTACAAAGTGAGTTCCAGGACAGCCAGGGCTACACAGAGAAACCCTGTCTCAAAAAAAAAGAAAAAAGAAAAAAGAAAAAAAAAAAAAAAAAAAAAAAAGAAAGAAAGAAATCCGCCTGCTTCTGCCTCCCAAGTGCTGGGATTAAAGGCATGCACCATCGCTGCCCGGCATGATACACACTCTTAAGTGGAGCTGTACCCCCAGCCCTCTCCCATGTTCTTTCTAGTCTTTAAAAACAAAAACCAGAGGCACATCCCTTAGGGAAGAGCTGAATGCTCTTACACCCATGTTACTGTCTCCCATGATTCTCTCTATATCTCTCTGTCTCTCTCTGTCTCTCTCTCTCTCTCTCTGTCTCTCTCTCTCTCTCTCTCTCATTTTTATCTTTAGCTGAGTACTCTGGTACACGCCTATAATCCAAGCATTTGGGAGGCTGAAACAGGAAGATTGCTGTGAATTCAAGTCCACCCTCAGCTCCACAGCAAGATGCTATCTAAAAGGGAAAGGAAATCAAAAGAAAGGCTGGTGAGATTACTCAACCAGTTACAGCGCTTGCCAGGCAAGCCTTGTGCCCTGAGGTCTGTGCCCAGAACCAACATAGAAAGAGAAAACCATACACAGAGAAACCCTGTCTCGAAAAAAACAAAAAAAAAAAAAAAGAAAGAGAAGACCAACTCCTAAAAGCTGACCTCTGACAGCTTGACACGTGTGCGTGTCCTTAATCACACATATACATCCTATACACATGACAACGACGATGATGATGATAGCAACAATAATAATTGTTAAGAAGTTGGGCTGCAGGGATGGAGAGATGGCTCGGTGGTTAAGAGCATCTTAACTGCTCTTCCAGAGGTCTGAGCCTCTGGCCTCTGAGGGCTCAGGGTATAAAGAGGACCTGGGTCCAATTCCCAACAACCACATGGTGGCTCACAACCATCTGTAATGGGATCTGATGCTCTCTTCTGGTGTGTCTGAAGATAGCAACATTGTATTCATAAATAAAACAAAAATAAAATAAAATAAAAAGAAGTTAGGATGTGGGTGCTATGCAGGATATAGACACTTGCATAAACTTCTGGGTCCAACCCCCAGCACCCCAAAAGCTGCACGGTGATGCCTGTAATTCCAGTATTCCAGAGGCAGAGGCAGGAGGCTCAGAACTCCAGGGTAGCCTCAGCTACACAGTGAGGTAGAGGCTAGCCTGGGCTACATGAACCTGCAACTAAAAACAAAAGAAAGTACCATAGGGTACAACCATCAAATCAAGAGATTCTGTCTTCCCCAGGCTATGAGGTCACGGGAACCAGGACATCGGGTAGAGCAAGAAGGGACCCTGGAGTGCCGATAGGAAAACTCTGGGCTGTGGAGCTGAGCGTGTGTGCTGGGGATATCACTGATCTCCACGGCAGGGTTGGCCGTTGGGGTTGGTTTTGAGACAAGGTCTCATCTAGCCCAGGCTGGTCTTGAACTCTCCATGTAACAAGCATTCTTCTAACTGAAGTCCCCAAACCCGTCCCGATTTTTGGACACAGGGTTTCTCTATTTCATTATTGCCCAGACTGACTATGTAGAACATGCTGGGTTTAAACCTGAGATCCCCCTGCCTCCATTACCCAGGTCTTTGTAATCCTAGATTAAGTTTCTCCCATTAAGACTCCAGTCTTGCTGGGCGTGGTGGCGCATGTCTTTAATCCCAGCACTTGGGAGGCAGAGGCAGGAGGATTTCTGAGTTCGAGGCCAGCCTGGTCTACA
>NC_034610.1:24088479-24116182 GCF_900095145.1 Mus pahari | reverse complement strand
AGTGAGTTCCAGGACAGCCAGGGCTACACAGAGAAACCCTGTCTCAAAAAAAAAAAAAAAAAAAAAAAAAGCCAGTCTGCCAGGACTTCCCTGTGTTAGGATGCAAACTCCACATTCCAGGTGCACCTTCAGCCTTTGGGAGACTGAAGTGAAGCAGCATTTGAATCTCATTGCCCTTCACAGGAGGTTCTGGAACCAGCACTTTTATGCTATCTCCTTACATTCTAGAACATTCCAGGTTTTTATTTTTATTTTTGCTTTTTTTTTTTTGCACAGGTTCGGAGGAGTCTGCCTTCCCATTTTACCAGGATAGAACTGGATAAAGCAATCATACAACCCAGCACCTAACTGGGGTGTCATTTTCATATAATGTTCCTCATGTAACCAACTGTGACAAGCTGGCTTTCAGGCACAGGCTTGGAACCAGCGCTGTGAAACCTTTTCAGGAGCTGGGGAATAAGGAAGGCCATTTCCAGGGAGAAAAACTGGTCACCTCCTGGAGAATGCCCACCTGCTGGAGCTGGGTTCCTAGACTGAGGTTGGATGAAGGTTGACAAGCTGTTCCAAAATTAGGGACACACCCAAGATCCCACATCCCAGGTGCCCCTTCAGTCTGAGGAAAGCTGGCTGGCTAGTCCTTATCAAGGTGACTAGGTTGAGAATCATTCTGGGTACTTCTGTGAGGGACTTTCCAGTAGGGTTAGCCAGGAGGGGAGGCCCACCTGGAATGTAGGTGGTACTGTCCCTTGGGTGGGGGTCCTGGGCTGAATGAAAAAGAGGAAGGGAGGCAGCTGAGTGCCAACGTTCATGTCTCTCCACTTCCTGACTGTGGACACGCTGTGTCCAGCTGCCTCACCCTCCTACCTCCAAGCCATCCCCCCACAAGGGACTGTGAGCCAAGAAAACCCTTCTCCCTTAGGGGAAATCAGGTTTTATTTCAGGTTCTCATTGTTGTAGCAAAGAGAAAAGGAATGAAAACAGCTGGGCATCCAACAGAAGCATCCCCAATGAAGGCTTTAAAAACTCAACCCTGGGCTGGTGAGATGGCTCAGTGGTTAAGAGCACTGACTGTTTTTCCAAAGGTCCTGAGTTCAATTCACAGCAACCACATGGTGGCTCACAGCCATCTGTAATGGGATCTGATGCCCTCTTATGGTGTATCTGAAGACAGCTTCAGTGTACTTAGATATAATAATAAATAAATCTTAGAAAAACATAAAACCTCAACCTCTATGGCTCACACCTTTAAACCCAGCACTGGGGAGGCTGAGGCTGGTGGATCTCTCTGTGTTCAAGGCCAGCCTGGTCTACAGAGTGAGTTTCCAACCAGCCAGGACTACACAGAAAAACACTGTGGGGGTTGGGGGGAAAAGTTCAACTTATTTTGAATTTCCAAATTCCATATGGAAATTTCTAGACAGGAACTAGTTTTGGACTAAGGGATGATTTTATATGCTAAACCAAAGGAGACTCATGGGTTTAATCTACACCCAGGCTTCACCTTTAGAAATAACCAAAGTCGGGGCTGGAGAGATGGCTCAGCGGTTAAGAGCACTGACTGTTCTTCCAGAGGTCCTGAGTTCAATTCCCAGCAACCACATGGTGGCTCACAACCATCTGTAATGAGATCTGATGCCTTCTTCTGGTGTCTCTGAAGACAGCTACAGTGTACTCATCATATATATATATATATATATATATATATATATATATATATATAATAAAATCTTTAAAAAAGAAAAAGGAAGAAATAACCGAAGTCAAGCCAACCATCCCCGTCATACAACCAGAAATGGGGAAATTATTTATAATAACAAGAAAAATTATCTGAGACTTGAGAATAAGTCAAAAAGCTAAGATCACACTCTATGATTACATGACCATCCAGAGGTGGAGAACAGCCATGAAATGTCCAGACCAGGGGAATGGACTGGTCGTATCTCACTGTCTTCTTTTTGGTTTTTGAGACGGGTTCTCACTACGAAGCCTGGAACTTGATATGGAAACCAAGCTGGCTTCATTGATAAAAAGGTCCAGACTTGGGCCAGGAGACAGCTCAGTCGGGTAAAAGTTCTCGTTGTGTGTTGGAAAGCAATCGCCTCTGAATCTAAACACGCCTTCCAGTAGACAGAGGGAGCCTGCAGACTCTTCTAGCATAAGTCACATGTCTAGGAAAGCTGAAGCTTGCAGGACTCTGGAGGGAGCCTTCCCAGCTTTATAAAATAAGTAAACAACCTGTGTGGGAGGACACACTGACCAGCCCGCGGCAGAGATGAGATTCTTGGACTCTGGAGCTGCCTGCAGACTATGCAGCACTCCAGAATTACAGCATTTGCGAGTCAGGGTGGGGCACTTTGATAATACAGCTGCTTCTGGGCCATCCTGCTTCTGTAACTCTGTGCCCCTACTCCTGTTAGGAACCCCAATAAAAACTCGTTGGTTCAGCTATTTGGACCTTGGCCTGTCATGGATTCCCTGCATACAGCTAGTATCTCTGTGTGTGTGCATGTGTGATCGTGTGTGCATGTGTGATCGTGTGTATGTGTGTGTGTGTGTGTGTGTGTGTGTGTTGAATGTGTGCATGTGCATATGTGTGGGATGTGCATGTATATACATGTGCTGTACATATGCATGTGTGTGTGCTTGTGGAGTACATATGCATGTGTGTGGTGTGCTTGTGTGGTGTGTGTGTGTACATATGTATGTTGCAGCTCCTCTGAAATAATCTCTCACATACTGCCAAGCAAGCCTGAGTTTGATCTCCAAACACCACGTAAAAAGCTAGATTTGGGTGACTTGCCTGTAATCCTAACACTTCAGGATGGGAGACAAAGACTAGAGGATTGGCCAGAAGCTTGAACTGCACAGTGGCAGAAACACACACAAACATGCGCGTGCGCACACACACAAGAACACACTCATGCACGAATACACACACATCTTATTTTTTTTTTAAAGTCCCAGACATGCTGAAGTCACTCATTAACTTGAAAGTTTCGTCTAGGAAAGATGAAGTCAGTTTCTGGCGAGGATTCATGGCCTGTTGGACATTAGCCATCTTTTCAAACTGAACCGAGCCACGTTACCCTAACTGCCTACAAGTCTCTGAGCTCAAGGGCTCTGTGCCCTGCTCATGACATTTCGCTATAATCCCTGGTTAATTAGTAATAAATTAGATAAGATCTTTCTTTGGCTGGTGAGATGGCTCACCAGGTAAAGGTGCTTGCCTCCGAGCCTGACAACCTGAGTCTGACCCCGGTGGAAGGAGAGAACCGAGTCATACAGGTCGCCCTGCCCTCTGACCTCCCACCCACCTGCACACGCACACAAGATGGCTATGTAGAAGGGATGACTTCAAACTCGTGCTCCTCCTGTCTCCAGCTCCTGAGTGCTGGGGTCACCTGTGCTATCACGCTCACTTTATCTGGTGGCAAGAACGGAACGTGGGGCCTTGTGCATGCTAGGCAAGTGCTTTACCAACCAAGCCATGCCCGAGTCCCTATAGCAACCGTCCAGATACAGAAAGGACAAAATGGAATGTGGAGTGACACCCAGAAGTAGCAGCAGACCCCCCTCATGCCCTTTTGCACTAAATGAGAAGAAAGCGTCAACCATGTAGGACTGTGGCCCTCGGAGGCTTCTCCTCACTGACCTGTTTCAGTCCCTAGTACTCTGACTGTTCCCCAAGATGAATGAATATCCCTGTTCTAAACACCCCAAGTCAAGTCCTGCCGGTCATCACAGGACTGGGGAGGCTGAAGCAGGAGAATTGAGAGTTAGGGACCAGACTGAGCTACATAAAGAGAACTGTCTCGAAAAATCTCTCTCACAGAGCTAGAAAGATGGCCCAGCGGTTAGCAGTGCATACTCTTCTCACAGAGAACCCATGCTTGGTTCCCAGAAACCATGTCAGATGGTTCACAGCTGCATGTAACTCCAGGAGCATCTTCTGGACTCTGGGGCACCTGTGTATCACTGTACACATATCCATACACATGCACATTCTTGGGGATTTGGGAGTGGGGGTGAGACAGGGTTTCATTGTGTAGCCCAGGCTGGCCTCCAACTCACAGAGATCTACCTGCCTCCACCTCCTTAGCACTGGGATTAAAGGTGTGCGCCCGATGTCACATTATTAAAAATAATAGAAATAGCCAAGCATAGTAGGCAGAGACTGGCAGATCCCTGTGAGTTCAAGGACAGCCTGGTCTGTATAATGAGTTCCAAGACATCCAGGGCTGTATAGAGAGAGGCCCTATCTCAATAATAATAATAATAACAATAATAATAATAATAAGTCTTTTTTGTTGTTGTTGTTGTTTTTGTTTTTTTGAGACAAGGTTTCTCTGTTTCCTGGAACTCACTCTGTAGACCAGGCTGGCCTCAAACTCAGAAATCCACCTACCTCTGCCTCCCAAGTGCTGGGATTACAGGCGTGTGCCACCATGCCCAGCGTATAAGTCTATTAAAACACTCATACATCACCATATTTGAGTTAGTTTTGGGTCACAACGTTCTCTCCTTTGTTAAAATGCAAATGTTTCCAGGAAAGTGTAATATATTAAGCCTCATCAGTCACCTATGTGTTGGTATAAACAAATTCTTAATATTTTCTGAGAGTGAATTTGGATGCAGGAGAGAATAAGCAAGCAAGTTAAGCCTTGGTTAGAATAGGAAAATTCAAGAATCTGCACGAAAGGATTCCAGGTGTGATTCCAGGGCCCCGTGCTCACCTTCAGATCCTCCTGGGTGACAAAGCCCCTCTCCTTGGCTCCACAGTCCTGGAAGAAGCCCTGAAGCTCTGCATCAGCATCAGAGGGCCAGGACTCAGCCTCCGGGGCCACAGGGGCATCCTGACCATCAGCTGGCTCTCGCGCCTGCCTCCGCCGGCTGGATGCCAGCTTCCGTCCTTTTCTGGACACTCCCTTTCCTTTCTCCATTGTGCCTCAGGCCTGGGGACAGAGGAGAAAAGGGTGATGAACTACTGAATCCATCCCCGTGCCCCAGCTACTGAGCACAGCCAGAGTCCCCATCCTTCCATGGCTGACAGAGCCCCTGCATAGCCTGATCCACAGCCATCTGCTCAAGTCCCTGCCCTGTGGAAGATCCCCTTTGTGTCCTCGCTGCTTCTGAGCTCTTCCCCTAACTCCTGCCGGTCTCTGTGCCAGTCTGGAAGCTTGCACTGACGGCTGCAGGGCAAACACCGGACAGGAAGGTCCTCCCTTCGAATCTTTGGGATTTTGCTGTCTGGAGGCAGAATTGCTCCTGGACATCTCCTGCTGTCCTCGCTCCAGCTCAGGTTCTGGCCTCCAGCAGCATCAGAGTAACTGATCTTAAGCTCTGCGGTGACCTCCTCAGCCTCATCCCTCCATCTTTCCCTCCTCTCAATACATTATATGTGTGTGTTATGTGTGTTGTGTTATGTGTATGTGTACATGTGTATGTATTTGTGTATATGCATATGTGTGTATGTATACTATGCGTATATTTGTATATGTATGTATTTGTGTATATGTATGTATATGTGTATGTGTATATGTATTTGTGTATATGTGTGTATATGTATATATGCATGTGTGTATAGGTATTTGTGTATATGCATATGTGTTTATTATACCATGCATATATTTGTATATGTATGTATTTGTGTATATGTATGTATATGTGCATATGTATTTGTGTATATGTGTGTATATGTATAGATGCATGTGTATATGTATTTGTGTATATGTATGTGTGTATATATATATGTGTGTGTGTGTGTGCATGTGTGTGTATATATGTATGTCTCCATATGTGTGTATGAGTGTATATGTACATATCTGTATATGTGTATAAGTGTATGGGTGATGAAAATGTGTATTGTGTGTATGTATATGTATTTGTGTATATGTTTGTATGTGTGTATATATATGTATGTGTGTATATATACACATGTATGTGTCCATGTAGGTATGTGTATGTATGTATATATATATATATATATATATATATATATATATATATATATGTGTGTGTGTGTGTGTGTATTTATGGGGTGTGTGTGTGTGTGTGTGTGTGTTCCCAGATGCCAGAAGAGGACACAAGATGCGCTATTTTTTCTATCTGTCTTACTCCATTGAGACAGGGTCTCTCAAAGAACCTAGAACTGGCTAGACTGGTCAGCAAGCCAGCCCCAGTGACTTTCTGTTACTGTTGGGGGAGGGGGCTCACAGGCACATGTGGCCATGCCTGGCTTTTACATACATGCTAGGGATTTGAACTCTGGTCCTTATTCTGGTGCCCCAGGCGCTCTTACCCACTGATCCCTGGCTCTCTTTTCTCTCCTTAACACAAATGGAAGTGTCCCTGCCTTCCCTGTTCTTAGGGCCTACATGACACAGCTTCTTCTTCCTTCCATGTGTCCTTATCGTCTGTGGGAACCACTGAAGACCCACTGATGGTTCACTGAACACCAGACTTCCTCCCATCCCAGTCCCCTACAGCCCAAAGGTCCGCCCACCTAAGTCATACCTCCCAGCTGCTGTCACCGTCTCGCTGTCACCAGCCACTCCCAAGCCCTCTCTCTCTGCAGGCACCCCCATGCTTCCAGCTGGACACCAAGGCTGGGCCCCTTGCACTAGTGAAGTGGAGCACGCCGATACCCAGGGTGTTGGGACATGAGCGGAGTGGGGAGGAGGCTGGTGATATTTGAGGAAAAGTATGGGATTTGCAGAAGGATTGGAAGGTTGGAAGGGGGAAGCAGACTCCAACAGAGCTCAAGATGGAAGGTTAGCTCTGTTGGAGACCAAAGTCACAGACAGGCTGAGAGGAGCTCAGAGGGTCTGCTGCAGGGATGGTGGCCAATCCAGGGGACAGGAGACAGTGGCAAATTCTCTCCTGGATGAGCCCCACCCCCACCCCATCTCCTACAGCAGCACAGAGCTCAAAGGAGGCAACCCCACTCCCTGTATAGTCCTAAAGTTTAACAAAAATGTTCTCTCTCTCTCTCTCTCTCTCTCTCTCTCTCTCTCTCTCTCTCTCTCTCTCTCGCCTCTGCCAAAGGACAGTCACAACACACACCAATACTGGTGAAAGAAAGAAAGAAAGAAAGAAAGAAAGAAAGAAAGAAAGAAAGAAAGAAAGAAAAGTAAGCAAGGACCCATTTCAGAGACTAAAGAGAAATGGACTTAAAGATGATCTACAATCTCCAACTGGGTTCCCTAGCTAAAGGGAGGGGAAAGGGGGATTTGGAGCCAGGTGCCGAGGCACACACCCGCTACCTCATCCATCACTCACAAGGCCAGAGCTGAGGAGAGCTCCAGCTGTGCAGGCCCGAGGTCCTGACTTCAAACACCTGGCACCACATAACAAAGTCAGACAGGGCTGCATCCTCTGACCCAAAGATGGGGGCTAAGCAGGTGGACGCTGGGAGCCTGCCGGCCCCTCTGGCCAAGCTATGAGCATCTAATTGAGACCAGATTCCTTTTCTTCAGGGCAGAGAAAAAGAGGATCACAGCAGGTAACACGCTTTGGCCCATGCATGTGTGTACATGGACACATATCCCCACACACATTCAACACACATGCATGTACATGCGCGCGCGCACACACACACACAAACTGAAGCAGAAGGATTACTGTAAGTTTGAGGCCAGCCTAGACAATGAATAGACTATGTAGAAATAGCTTGCCTCAAAATATATAACTAAGGGCTGAAGGGTTGGCTCAGCAGTTAAGAGTAGTTACTGCCTATTTTTCCAGAGGTCTTGAGTTCAATTCTCAGCAACCACATGGTGGCTCACAACCATCTGTAATCAGATCCAATGCCCTCTTCTGGTGTGTCTAAACACACATATAAGTATACACACACACACACACACACACACACACACACACACATATATATATATATATATATATATATATATATATATGCTGGTGAGATGGCCCAGCAGATAAAAGCACTTGTCACCAAGCATGACCTTGAGTTTGAACCTCAGAATCCACATGGTAAAATAAGAGAACTGACCCTGTAGGCGCCTCACTAACGTACACACACACACACACACACACACACACAATTAAATAAATGATTTTTTTTTTTTAGGTATACTTAGGAAACAACTACAGAAATGTGACTATAGGTTATATCTGAAACCATTACTTCCCATGAGTCCACTCGGCACGCTGAAGGCATTAGAGTCAGGATGGGACCCTCTTTTAAAAGACATTGATTGAACCAGGTGTGGTATCACACACCTTTAATCCCAGCACCCCAGGAGGATCTCTGAGTTCAATGGCAGCCTGGTCTACACAGTGAGTTTGAGGCCAGCCAGGGCTGCATGGGAAGACCCTGTCAGCAAAGATATCTGCTGGGGAGGGGTGAAGCTCTGGTCCTGCCACCTGCCTTCCAGCAGTTACAGTAAATACACAGATGGCAGAGAGTGTGGGTGAGGGGCACGTACATAAGAAGTAAACTGGAGCAAATGCCTCCACCTCACAGTGACAAGTGGGACAAGTGACTCCGTTCACTGCTGTTGGCTCAGTTTTTCAGATTTCTAGGAAAAGGCTTAACAGTCCTTTCATTCAGCTGCCTGAATGTCACTTGAATGTCACTAGTATTTTCTGCCTGTGTCACCCCTATCCTGCCCCAAACAGTGATGGGGCATGTACCCCTCCTTGGCCACATCCACCCACACCCAGAAAGCCACTGTCCACCTCCCTACAACATCCCCTAAGAAGAAAGCCCCTACCCTCCATGACGGAGGCAGCTTCAGCCTCAAGGACATACAGTCCAGGAGAGACCCGCTGAGAGCGGGTAACACCAGAGACCTAGAGACCAGGGAAAGGAGGCTCTATGGGGAGAGTGCTCTGGAGTCAGGTGGAGCTCTTCTTTCTCTCCTGGCCCTGCTCGCTCCAGCAAGGCAGCCTCAGGCAACCCATTCATCCTCTCAGTGACTCGGTTTCCTCACTAGAAGCAGACAAGTATCTGGGTGTGGTGATGTCTGCCAATAATCTCTGGGGAGGCTGAGGCAGAGACCACAGTGAGTTCAAGACCAGCCTATTCTACAGAGTGAGGCCTTGCCTGTCTCACACACAGAGATACAACTTACACACTTACACAGTCATATGTACTTAAACACATGTTCACGCTCACCCCCCCACACACACACTCATACACACTTACATATGCATACACATTCACACACACACACTCACAAGCTCACAGACACACTCACACTCACATACAAGCTAAGGAAAAGCAAAAATCAGACTAACGTCTACCACCAGAATCATGTGAGACTCAAGCAAGATAATTAAAGTTAAACCACGCCACCCCAGTGAGGTGTATCCACTTTCCGGTTCCACTTTCTCAATTTCCATTCTCAGAAACGCCTTCGACTCGTTTATCCTGCAAATTTGAATCACCTTTTACTGAACTATAAAGTGCTTGGCATACAGTTGGCACTTAGCAAATATTTGTTGGCCCTGGTCGAGTTGGGTGTCTGGCCCGGAGAGTGCTGGGTAAAGGCCACATTGACAACAGTGGTGATGTCACTGATAGGCATGAGGCTCAAAGTCGTCCATCCAAGTAACAGCTGGGTTGCACACAGAGCCAACCAGAAACTGAAGGAGTGAGTCTCCTTGAAACTGGCTGCCTGTCTCATCCAGGAGGGGCCTCCACAGGGCCGTTTCTGGAACCATGACTCTGTGGGGAAGCGGACACACCAGGGAAGCAGCCCTGGGTGGGACAAAGGCTTCAGAGCCGTCCACATGCAGGCCAGCTATGCTTCCTGGGCAGCAAGGGCTGGCCCTGAGCTCAGAAAGTCACGGAAGCACCGTGTACTTCCTGTGAGCGGATAAAGGCACAGAACTGCCCAGGTGAGGCTCCTGCAGTAATGGACGACCAGAGGCAGAGAAGTTCAAATCCCCAAATAAGCTCTTCGAATGTGGGGAACGCCTCTCTACAGTGTGTTCCCAGAAGTCCCCTGGCATTTGGTAGGAAAGTGGCACATAGGGTCACCTCACTCAGCTCCACCAGGCAAGGACATCCAGGAAAGGGAATCATTCTATACCCTGAAGCCAGTGAGGCCTCCAAGTCTATCAGAACACTGGACATAGTAGGTCAGGACATCACCATCAGTCACTGACACCCAACATCCCTATTCCCTAATAGCATGTCCTAAATTAGTCGTGGGCAGGAATGATCACTGACAGACAGTAGGGACCTTCTTTGGTGAGTCCATGAAACCCTCTCTGTCTCTCTCTCTGTCTCTGTCTCTCTCTCTCTCTCTGTCTCTATCTCTCTCTCTCTGTCTGTCTCTCTGTCTCTGTCTCTGTCTCTGTCTCTATCTCTCTCCCTCTCTCTGTCTCTCTCTCTCTCTCCTCACACTCAGCAACTAGGCAATATACCCTTACCCTTCACTTGGTGGCTCCAAAAGACCCTTCTGTAGTCAGCTGCAGGGTATCCCCCGGCCTCATGCCCGTTTCTGCTGGATTCTCCTATACACCTTGCACAATGAAAGGCCCCTCACAGCCAGTCAAACAAACAGCCCCCGGTGTCTCCCACACCTCTCCCTCACCCTGAGCAAACTTGGAAGCCAATGAGTCCTGCTGCTAGCCACTAAGAGATGGCTCGCCACGGTGGCACAGACATGGATTTTAGCTAATAGAACAGGGCCCCGAGCGAGGCCTCCCATCAAGAATTGGAGAGGAGAGGGGCTGAGTTTAAAAAAAAAAAAGACAAAAAACAAACAAACAAAAGAAAAACCAAAAAATGTAAGAATGAAAGAGCAGAGGACATAGTAGGACCACAACACATTAGGACCACAACCTGACATCTGCCAGACTATAG
Source organism: Mus pahari (assembly GCF_900095145.1). Taxonomy (NCBI): domain Eukaryota; kingdom Metazoa; phylum Chordata; class Mammalia; order Rodentia; family Muridae; genus Mus; species Mus pahari. The sequence continues at coordinate 24,105,345 of NC_034610.1, read as the reverse complement.
CATCTTCCATCCCTACCATCTTGTCACAGAGAGGTGAGAAACTGGGTCAGCCCAGCGTGACACTTACCTTGGGAAAGGCCAAACACGGCCACTGGTCACCCACCGCCAACACCCCTGAGAGCCACCTAGTCCAGTAGCCTGTCCCCGCCCCAGCTTCACTCACTAAGGGATAGAGAAATGGAGTCTCTAATAAGCCAGAACACCTGCCTCATCTTGCAAGTCCACAACCTCCTTCTCACTCACAGGAGGTAATACATACAGCCCGGGCCTCTGTCAGATAGCACAGAAGTAGGGAAGTTCAATGTGCACTCCTGAGATGGAAGTTGGGCTTTGAAGAATAACCCCAGCACTCTGGACATGGAGGCAGGAAGGAAGATCAAGAGTTCAAGGTCATCTTCGGTTATATAGTGAGTTTAGGGCCAGCCTGGGCTGCACAAGACCCCATCTCAAAAAAAAAAAAAAAAAAAAAAAGGGCTGGTGAGATGGCTCAGCGGGTAAGAGCACCCGACTGCTCTTCCAAAGGTGCAGAGTTCAAATCCCAGCAACCACATGGTGGCTCACAACCATCCATAACGAGATCTGACTCCCTCTTCTGGGGTGTCTGAGGACAGTGTACTTACATATAATAAATAAATAAATCTTTAAAAAAAAAAAAAAACTGTTGGTTGGCAGTATTTACCTTTAATCCCAGAATTTAGGAGGCAGAGTCAGGTGTATCTCTGTGAGTTCAAGGCCAGCCTTGGCTACATAGAGAGACACCCCCCCCCCAATCTCGAAGGAAGGAAGGAAGAAGGGAAAAAAGGAAGTAAGGAAAGAAAGGAAAAGAAACTGCATGGGACCCTACTATCCCTCCCCAGCCCCTCCATTCAGCAGCATTGCCTGCTGGGGTGAATCCCGAATCCCACCTCTCAGAGGCTGCTGTTTGCAGTCTGGTGCTCCCGGACCTGTGAGGAGGTCACTGTCTGCTGCCCACAGAGCCCACACACTCTGCAACTGTCAACAGCCTTGGCTCTTACTCAATCGCCCCTTTCCGTTCCCGGGCGGCCTCATCTCCTGTGTTCATCTAGGGGACTTCCCCTGGAAAGGGCCCTGGCTGCAACTTCTGTCTTGCCTGATGCCCTGGGTCCTGGAATTGTAGCAGAACGTTGGAACTGGGGAGAGGTTGTGATCAGAGGCTGTATGTGTGTGTGTGTGTGTGTGTGTGTGTGTGTGTGTGTGTGTGTGCCACAGAGGAACAATACCACTGTGATGGTTTGTATATGTTTGGTCCAGGGAGTGGCACTTTTAGAAGGTGTGGCCTTGTTGGAGTGGGTGTGGTCTTGTTGGAGTAGGTAGGTATGTCACTGTGGGCATGGGCTTTAAGACCCTCATCCTAGCTGCCTGGAAACTAGTCTACTGCTAGCAGCCTTCAGATGAAGATGTAGAACTCTCAGCTCCTCCTGTACCATGCCTGCCTGGATGCTGCCATGTTCCCATCTTGATGATAATGGACTGAACCTCTGAACCTGTAAGCCAGCCCCAGTTAAATGTTGTCCTTATAAGACTAGCCTTGGGGGTGGCGAGATGGCTCAGCAGGTAAGAGCACAGACTTCTCTTTCAAAGGTCCTGAGTTCAAATCTCAGCAACCACATGGTGGCTCACAACCATCCGTAATGAGATCTGATACTCTCTCCTGGTGTGTCTGAAGACAGCTACAGTGTACTTATTTATAATAATAAATAAACCTTTGGGCTGGAGCAAGCAGGGATCGAGCGATGGGATGAGCAGAGGTTCTAAATTTAATTCCCAACAATCACATAAAGGCTCACAACTATATGTACAGCTACAATGTACTCATATACATTAAATAAATTAAATAAATAAATAAATAAATAAATAAATAGGAAAAAAGAGACAGGGGGTGGTGGTGGCACACACCCTTAATCCCAGTGCTTGAAAGGTGGAGGCAGGTGGATTTCTATGAGTTAGAGGCCAGCCTGGTCTATACAGTGAGTTCCAGGACAGGCAGGAGAAACCCCAACTTGAAAAACCGAAAAGAAAATATAATATAAATATATATTTATATATCACTTGTATATTATATATAATATATAAATGCTATATATAATATAATTGCATATTTATATAACACTTATTAATTTATGTATTTTATGTATATTTGTGTATTATTTATTTTGTGCAAATATTTGTGTAGGGGTGTGTATATATGTGTGGAGAGATGGAGGATGTGGGGGGATGCACGTGCATGCCGCATGCAGTTCATATGTGGGGGTCAAAGGGCAACTTGCAGGTGTCAGTTCTCTCCTTCTACGGTGTACTTGGTCCCAGATCCTTGGGGACGAGCCATTGTGCACATGTGCAAACCATGGTTTGCTCATGCAGTCAGAGGACGACTCGAGGGAGCCTCTTTCTACCCTGTGGTAGAAGGCTTCCTGCAAGCCAGGGACTAAGGATTAAAACCAAGAAATAATGATAATAACTAACAAAGCTTCCAGACTGACTTTCGGTCCCTCCCAGCTGTGTGGTCTCTTGTCACAGTGTGATAAACGTTGACACAGACACTATGTGTTCTGGGGCATGGTGGAGAGAGCACCCTGGGTCCCCTCTTCCAGTTGCCAGTTCCAAAATATGTCTATCAAGAGCTTGGGTGGGCAGCAGGGCCTCAGGAGATGGGGACCAGATAGTATCTGGGTAGCCATTTCCGGAATATTGAGAAAGCCTGGGTTACGTCAAAGATTTTATCTTGACACAGTTGGTCCCCAAGTCCCTACTTGGAATCCTTACCACTTCCCCTTTCGGGCGTATCAAGTAGGTTGTGTGGCCAGCAGGCTTCCTGGTAGATTTTAGGACACTGATACTCCCAGGGAGTATTGAATCTGGGACTTCAGTTTCTTGGCCATGGTTTTTAGGGGGCTTTGGGTTTTGGTTTGGTTTGTTTTTCATCAGTGAAATAGAAGTGATAACCCTGAAAGTGGGTTCAAATGGTACAAACCATCTAAGATAGTTAGGCAGGAGGATCAGAGTTCAAGGCCAACCTTGGCTACATAGACAATTGGAAACCAGCCTGGGCTACAAAGTGAGACCCTGTCTCAGAAGACCGGAGGAGCTGGAGAGATGGCTCCGCAGTTAAGAGCACTTGTTCTTGCAGAGGAGCTGGATTGGGTTCCCAGCACCCAGGTGGCAGTGTGTGACCATCCGAAATGCCAGTTCAAGGGGGTCTGACGTCCTCCTCTGACCTCTTCCGGCGCCAGGCGCATACATGTGCACAGATATACATATGGACAAACACTCATACCCATAAAATAACGAAGAAACAAGACCAACTTATGTTTAATATTTTTACAGTTATTTTCTCCTAGTCAGGGTTTCTATTGCTGTGATAAACACCATGACCAAAACAACTTGGAGAAGAAACGGTTTAGTTAACTTACACGTCCACAGAACTGTTCATGGAAGGAAGTCAGGACAGGAACTCAAACAGGTAGGAGCCTGGAGGCAGGAGCTGATGCAGAGGCAGTGGAGGAGGCTGCTTACAGGCTTGCTTCCCACAGCTTGCTCGGCCTGCTTTTGTATAGAATCCAGGACCACCAGCCCAGGGGATGGCACCACCCACGATGGTCTGGGCCCTACCCCATCAATCACTAATTAAGGAAATGCTCTCCAGCTGTGGTTCTCAACCTGTGGGTCACAATTCCTGGGGGGGGGGGGGTGTAGAATGAGTTTTTCACAGGGGTCACCTTAGACCTTCAGAGAACATTGGCATTTGCAGTTATGATTTGTAACAGTAGCAAAATTACAGTTACGAAGTAGCCACAAAAATAATTTTATGGTTGGGGGTCACCACAGCAGGAGGAACTGTGTTCAAGGGTCACAGCGTTAGGAAAAATGGGTTACAGGCTTGCCCACAGCCTGATCTTATGGAGGCTCCCTCCTCTCAAAGGACTTTTTTTTTTTTTTAGATTTGTATAAAACTTGTGTAGTGGCCCATGCCTTTAATCCCAACACTTGAGAGGCAGAGGCAGATGGATTTCTGAGTTTAAGTTTAGCCTGGTCTACAAAGTGAGTTCCAGGACAGCCAGGGCTACACAGAGAAACCCACTCTCAAAAACGAAACAAAACAAACAAAAACCTATCCAGTACATATTTATTGTGTATTTATTGGTGTGTGTGTGTGTGTGTGTGTGTGTGTGTGTGTGTGTGTGTGTGTGTGTATGAGCACATGTATACATACATACAGTCAGACAGACATGTACAGGTCAGAGGATAACTAGAGGCAGTTTGTATGAATCAAACTCCCCCTCGGCTTAGCAACCACCGTCCTACTGGCTCAGAAAATGATTTTAATGCTAAAGACATCTGGCTCGGTGACAGGGTCCTATAACCCCAGGGAGGCTAAAGCAGAGCCACAAGTTCAAGCCTAGTTTAAGCAACTTATTAAGTAACACAGGGCTAAAAGAGACTAAAACTCATTATACATGTATGTAAAACTGTCGAGCACTAGAAAGCGAATTTTTTTTTTAAGTTAAATTGAAATCTTTCTGGGGCCATTGAGAGACTGGAGTTGGAGACTGGGAGTTGCCAGGCAGGGTAGATAGAGAAGAAGTTTAAATTAAAACACAAATAATAATGTGCTGTTAATAATTTGCAGTAATAAGACATACAGAAGCCGGGCATGGTGGCGCACGCCTTTAATCCCAGCACTCGGGAGGCAGAGGCAGGTGGATTTCTGAGTTTGAGGCCAGCCTGGTCTACAGATCGAGTTCCAGGACAGCCAGGGCTACACAGAGAAACCCTGTCTCGAAAAACCAAAAGAAAAAAAAAAGAAAGAAAGAAAGAAAAGAAAAAAAGACATACAGAGTGAGGGCTAAGGCAGAAGATGGGGAAACAGCTTCCTGGGAAACAGCCAAAGAGGATGTGGTAGGTCCCTATGGGCACGGTAGGGCACAAGGGGTAAAGATGCTTGTCGCCAATTTTGAGTTGGATACAGAATGCCCAGGAGAGACACACGCTGTAGCCCTTGTGTGTGTGTTTGTGTGTGTGTGCACATGCATGCACACTCACAACATACTCATAAAAATATACTTTTAAAAATTTAAAGAACTTTTAGTGTTAAACTAAATTGAAGATAAAAACATTTTTAACAGTAAAAAAAAATAAAAACCAACTAAATTTTGTCTCAAAATGAAAACAAAGGATCAGAGAGCTACAACTCACTCAGTGGTGGGGTTCTTGCCTATCTTGCTCAAGGCCTTAGGTTCAAGTACCATCACTAGGGGGAGTGGGGTGGGGAATTATTGCACACATGTACACTTGTAGACACACACAGACAGACACACACCCCGGGTGGGTGCAAACAGCGCAAGCAGCCAGTCCCAAACACACACACACACACACACACACACACACACACACACACACACACCATTTGCTCTAATGACAAGACATTACAAGTCATCGAGAAATATTTATTGAGCACCAGCTTTGGGGTCGGGTGTGAGGACTCGGGACAATGCAGGGTGCTGTCCCTGCTCGTGAGATGCTTACAATCTGAGTGGAGATAGGGAGGGAGCCACAATACATGTTCTTGGGGTGCGGGCTAAGGGTAGACAGTCCAGACCAGGATGTTACAGAAACAGGGGTGTTTGGGGCTGGAGTCAGACCCACTAAGTGCTTCGACACCCACAGGGTATTCAACACTGAGAAAGGATCAGCCACTGCTCAGTGTCCTGTGAGCTCCCTTAGCCCCCGAGACACCATCTTGGCCTGGCTCCTTGTACAACTGCTACTAAGAAATGGGAGAAGTCACTGAGAACCCCAACTGGGGTCCCCATCCCAGATAAGCCCACCCCCACCCCCACCCACCACGGGATGCTCTGGGAGGTCTGTCTCACCACCAAGGACCCACCCTAGACCCACAAGGTGGGGGGGGGGGGGCGGGTTGCCACTGGAGCTGCCTAAGGTAGGAACAGGGAATCCCACTTAGTGTATACCCTGCATACACATTCCCTTCTGGTCCACTGAGCTGTGGGGCAAGTGCCTAGAGATGCCTCCTGCTGACCTGAGGGAGTGGAAGTATGTGGGGAGGAGAAAGCAGCAGATCACCAGATTAACCCTCAAAAATAGAGGGGCAGCTGGCAGAGACCCACAGGGGAGGTAGGCTCCCCAGGACTGGCAAAGGGGATCCAGAGTGGGGACCATTCCTGTCTTCACAGGTCTGAGCAATGTCAAGGGTCGGGGTATTACTGTTGGGTTCTAACCGTCATCCCTGTTCTAGGCTGTGACTGCTTCACCTAGCTGGCCTTACAGGTGACAAGGAGACCCCAAGTCCTACTCAGTTGTCCAAAGTGCTATTCTGAGGATCACCCCCAGGTAAGAAGTGGCAAGGAACCAGGCAGGGAAGGGGGGGGTGTGAAACGGATGCAGATGGAAAGAGGTCAGTGCCACCATCCCTCCAGGACAGGGAACACAGAGGTTGGGTTGAGAAGAGCTTAAATAGTAATAATCTACATAACAGAAGTCCCCAACACGTGGGGGTGGGGATTTAGCTCAGTGGTAGAGCACTGGCCTAGCAAGCACAAGGCCCTGGGTTCGGTCCTCAGCTCTGGGAGAAAAAAAAAAAAAAAGAAGTCCCCAACATTAAGGGGCCTACTGTCCTACTAATTTAGGTTTGTTTTGGGTTTTTTTTTGTTTTTTTGTTTTGTTTTGTTTTAAATAACTCTAAGTTTGGAGACCGGGAGAGGGCAGGCAGCGTATTTACAGGAGACGTTTAAATTAAAACACAAATAATAATTAAGACACACAGAGTGAGGGCTAAGGCAGAAGATGGGGAAGAGGTCTCCTGACCCACAGCAGAAGAGGGCGGGGCTCCCGTGGGCAGTTCAGGGTTTTCTCTTGCAGAAGACCAATCTGCGCTTGGAGTGATAGAAATCTGTGGAGAGAGAACAGATGTCAGGCCAGATGCCAAGGGGAAGGACATCATTCCCCAGAGTCTAAGGGACATGTGGCTCGTCATGGGAAAAAGCCACAGGGCACAACACCTCCCGGTCAGAGGGACAGGGCTCTAGAGAGGGTAGATCCCCCAACACCCAGAGTTAGTTATAGGAAGTTGTTAGTTCCGGTGCTGGGAATCGAACTCGGGCCCTCAGCAAAAGTCAGTGCCCCAATCCGCTGAGCCACCTCTCCAGCCCTTCTCCCTTCTTAGAGCTCTACTGCCAACTACCACACTATCCTGGGCCTTCCGGTCACTGCAGAGAAAAATGGCTGGATCGTATGAACATGAGCTGTTCTTCTGAGCCCCAGGTCTCTCACCTATGGAATGGCTTGGTGGCGGGGAAGGGCTGGAATGTTCTCTGTAAAGGCCATCCTCAAAAGGTGGCCTCCCCTCTCCAGGCCCCCTGCAGGATCTTTCCTTCTCTACTCCTGTCCTTACCTGTCAGGCTGGTCTGCCTCCGTTTTCGGCCCTGAGATGTTCCAGGCCCACCCGGGGAGTCTTCAGGCCGCTCAGGGGCATGAGACACCAGAGTGCAAGACAGCGACAAGGCCACGTGGTCCTCCGGAGCTGGCCCCTGCAGCAGGGCAGAGGAAGTACTGGGCCTCTTGTCCCCTCCCAGGTCGTCACGGCCGCGAGACCCAGGACTCAGGTAGACCTTGGGCAGCCCTAGGCTCCGAACGCGCTCCCAGACGAAGTTGCCCTCGAGCGGCGTCTCCGTGATGAAGTCAAAGTTCCACCGTTCTCGGGCCTCCTGGAGACAGCCCGCCATGAGCGCATCGCAATCACGGCGCAACTGCTCACTGTCCACGGGACCGAAGAGACGACGGCACACTTTGCTCCTGTGCGGAACAGGTCGGACATCATCAGGATCGGACATGGTGCCTGTGGCTGAAACACAAGAAGGACCCGGGTCAGTATGGAAACTACCCCTCAATCACAATCTTCCGGCTCCCCCTGGTCCTCACTGGTGCTTTTGCACCACACCATGAGACTAAGGTGGGTGCTGAGTTCAGCTGGCCCTGCAAGCCAAGGTCACGGCTGATGTCCACAGAAGTAGGGGTCACCGTCCCGTTTACACCAGGAATGCTATCAGCTAAAATCAATGTGCTAACGTGTTCTTCATGGGTGTGAACATCCCAAATACGTGTGAATTGCCAAGGTGCAGTGGTCTCCCTAGCCTGCAGTCTTGGTGATTAACTCCATCTGGCCAATCAAAAGTGCCCTGAACTTTGGGATAAGACACATAAACTGTATGGCACCAGTTTTAAAAAGTGACTCTGTGTCTCCGACCTCAGTTTCTTAGCCAATGTGGTTGTGGTAGAATGCTCCGGGTAGCTGGCATGGTGGCTGTGAGAGAGGCAAGAACACCGGAGCCAGGCTGCCCAGATCAGAATCAAGGCTTTGCTGGGCGACCCCGAATAAGTACCTTAATATCTCTGGACTCCCTATTTGAGAATGAACTAAATTAGCACAGGCGACCCCGGGGAAACTGAAGCTGTAACATGCCTCTCTGCCTCCAGTTCTGACAGAGCCTCCTCCCCGCCCTGCCCCGCCCTGCCCTTCCCTCCCAGTGTCACTGACAGGTGCTCCAAACTGGAGGCCTTTCCTAAGGACACCAGCAGGCAGTAGCCTGGGGGCGAGGAGAGTCTGAAGGGGTGGGGCAGGGTTAAGGCTCTCTCCCAGGCTGAGGCACATCCTGCCAGGCACATCAGGTAGTCTGGAGTCTAGACACCTCCCAGCCCCAGACGTGCCTGTAGCCTGTGCCCAAGGAACCCGTTTTACAGGCACAGAAGAAAAAAAAAAAAAAAAAACCAAAGGTGATGGTTTACCTGGCTTCTCTCCAGGAAAGAGGGACACCTGAGTGGCCGATCCTGCCTGCTTTGTCCTAACTCCAAGACTAGGGGGACGCAGCTTCTAAGGAGGGACTGGGCTCTTTTGGGCATGGGTCCAACCTTCCAGTCTTTGAGCTTGCAAGGTGAGCCCCAGTGGCTTCCTGAGGCAAGACGCCCTGGGCTCTTACCACATACACACACCTACACCCCCAGCTCCTTAAAACCTCAGGGTGAGTTTGCCCACAGATGGAAGAGAGAAGTACCCAGATTACGATTCAAGGTAAGAAGCCAGAAGAGATGAAGAGTCTGGGGCTCAGATGGTAAAGCCTGGGCCTCAAGCTAAGCAAGGAGCTCTCTATAAAATTGGGTGTGGCGGCACACACCTGTAATCGCGATCTGGAGGCAGAGGTAGGAAAAGAAGTTCAGGCTCTACCTTGGCTACTACAGCCAACTCCCAAAACACAGCAATCGGGAGGGAGGCAGAGGCAAAAGGTCTGTGAGTCGAAGGCCATCCTGGTCTGTATAGTGAGAGCCTGGCTAAAAAACAACCAATCAGAACGCAGGACTAACAAGGATGCCCACTGCCCAAGGGACTCTCGAGGTGCAGCGGAAAAGACCGCAGATGGCCTCTGCCTACAGGTAGAGTTGGGGGCCTATTCACATCCTTTAGTACAACTCACAGTCATCCTCCTGCCTCAGCCTCCAGTGTGCTGGGATTGCAGCTGAGTCACCAAAAGCTATCATTAATAGATGGCAATATCAAATCCTTTTATGGCAGAGCTAAAACAGGCTCAGAATGCGTGTCCAAAGGTACAGGGGGTGCCACAAGGGGGTGGTTGAATTCAGACCCTTTTGGTCTAGTATTGAATTATTCTCTCTTCTTTTCATCTTGAGGGGCATGACCAGAGGGGTCCATTAGAATCACTTGGGAAAACTTTTTTTTAAAATATAGATTGCGCTCCTTGTTATGGGGAGAGTCTTTAATCCCAGCACTCCACCAGAGGCACGTGATCCTTATGAGCTCCAGGCCACCGGGCCAACCTGTCTACAGAGTACTGGTAGATGGGGCCATTTAGTAAGATCTTATCTCTCTGACTCTCTCTCTCTCTCTCTCTCTCTCTCTCTCTCTCACACACACACACACACACACACACACACACAGACAGAGACACAGAGAGAGAGATCTATATAGATATAGAAATATAGATTGGCTCATTTCCCCAGACAAACTGAGCCAAAGTTTGGTGCCCTTCCCCAGACGGTAGCTCATAGGGGCCAGAGGAAGGAAGACAGGACACCAATGAGGTCAATGCTCCTTAGGCTAAGGCTGGATAGTCCCCAGTTTTTCAGAGCTAAAGATAAGACCAGGAACCCAAGAGGGGCACGCTCTCCACCTTGTCTCTCAAGGGCCACGCCTCCCTAATAGTTCGCTCGCACAGCCTGCTAAAACCACTTCTATCTGGCCACCATGCATATTTTTATTCCCTTTAAACCGCGGTGGGGGTGGCAGGAGCCAGTGGAGCCACCCGCGCATAGCAGGCCTTGCAGTTCTCACTGTGGCCGGGAGGGTGCGCTGTGCACTCGGGAAATGGCGCGTGGTAGGCGGCGCGTAGGCAGAGCAAGGAGTGGTGAGTCAGTTTCCTGCCCGGCGCTGCCCGCCCGCCAAAACTGCTTGGGCACCGGAGCTGCGCGTCACCCTGGGATGGGGAGAGGAGAATAAAGGAGGGGGACCCCGGGCCACAAAACACGTCACCACGAACCCAGGCTTCCTAAATTCCCGCCTATGTTGGGAAACCAGACCGCGCGCGTGCGCGCACACACACACGCACGCACGCACGGACACTCGAGAGCAAAGAAAGTGCTCTTAGCTCTGGCCCCCTCCACCTTGATCTCCACGCCCAAAGCACGCGATGAGTCAGATCCCTGGAAAATAAAAATAGATGAGGGCGAGGACAAAAAAAAAAAAAAAAAAAAAAACCCGCCTGAGTGTCCTCTCTGAAACGCGACGCAGGGGACAGAGGAAGCTGCCAGCGCGCCCCCAAATGCCAAACCCAAGCCCAAAGTCTTTTCCGCACGACCAGGGTGCAAGTGTAGTCCTTGTCCCCGGAGGTTCCGAGTGGAATGAATGTGCCCTAGTGGGCGCACTCAGCCCGGTCACCTTCCTACACTGGGTGTGGACTGGGTCGAGGGCCCCAGCCCCGGGGTGTCTGATGTACGGCACCCCGTAAGCCTCACTCCGCGGGGATACCGGCCGCTCTACAGTGCGGGCTCCTCTCGTGCCCCACGGCTACTGGTTCCGGTCGTGGTGGGCGCGGTGGGTGGGACCCTTTGCGCTTCCCGGGCTGGCAGGGTGAACAGGGCCCGCCCAGACTCCCTGTCCCCGAGGGCGCGCCGCCGAGCGGGGACCGGACACCGCGTCCTGGACCTCCCCGTGTCCCGGGTTCCCTGGGAACATACTGTGCCCGCCAAATAGGTCACTGTGCCGCGCGGGGGAGGGGACGGGGCAGGAACGAGGCTGTGCCCAGGCAGGGAAAGGGGCTTCTGGGCTGCCACTGACCCATCCCCAGCTGTGGCGAGATTCTGATCTCAATCCAGTGCCCGGGGTCTCCTTGTCACAATGAGTCACCTCCTCGCCTGTCCTCTAGGACGTGCCCAGGCACGATCCCGAGGGCGGAGGACACAGCTCGCGCTGACCTAAGAGCCCAGTGGGGTGGTGGCTACCGCGAAACAGGGCACCTGGTCCACAAGGACCGGGGACCCGGCGGCACCCATGGGATCGGAGAACCGCTCTGCGCTAAGCTCCAGATAGACTCACCGAAGCTTGTCACCGCCACCCCGGACCCCTCTCGGGACACTGTGAGCTTCATTCTCACGCCTTTGGCGAGCCGCACCTGGAATCCCTAGAAGCTCTGACAACCAGAAGTGAGCTCTGGGTAGCCGATCCCCGCCAGCCATAGCTTGGACCGGGTCTCCAAGGACTGGAAGAGTGGCTGCCATCCGTGGTCCTGGAGTTCAGGCTCTGTATGCCGAGTCCGCGACATAGCCTGACCCTCCTCACACTCCAACACACCAAGCCTTCAGCCACCACGGACATGCTCAGACCCACTCCCGTCATCCACCTGCCGCGAACACACCTGTGACTCTGGCGGGTACGCACAAATACACATACACACACACCAGTGATACACCCATCACCACACACACACACACACACACACACTTCTGGGGACACCCACTGGGCTCAGCTCATTGCTGCGGGAAAGAACTATTGTTCCCTGCCACGAAGCTCTCACCTCTGAATGTCTGGATATCCCTGTGGATCTGCGCCTGGCTCCAATTCTCCTAGACTCTGATACCGGGGCGGCTCACACTTCTCGACTGCTGCAGTTGGCGGCGAGCTGCCCTCTTATAGCATCGCCCCGGCCCCGCCCCCTCGGAGGCAGGACCAACCACTCCTCCTTCACGGATCCCCGGGACTCGCTGACCCGCCCTCCCCTCTGGAAATCTAAGCCCGCGCCAGACAGCTAGAACCGGGCGCGCGTTAAGAGGGCGCGCCCTCCCCTCCCCCACACCTGGGCTATTTGCTTGTCACGCAGAGCACCAGCAGAGCCACACAGGTCTATGAAAAACAGTACAGTTAGAGCTGAGTGTTTATGGGTCTGTCCCTGACCAACTCTGGGAAGGATTAAATCTTTTCTAGATCACTGATATTAGTAAATAAAATCCTGGGTTTGGGGAGATGGGTCTGTTGGTGCAGTGTTTGCCTAACTTGCTGGAAGTGAAGCTCTGGGTTGGATCTCCAGGGCCCCATAAACTGGGCATGCAGGGTCACGTCTGTAATAACAGCGCGCAGTGAGGGGTGGGGAGGGGGGAAATAGGAGTTCAAGGTCGTTTTGACAGCTATCTATTCAGATGGAGACCAACTTGAAATATGTGACACTGTTTCAAATATAAATAAATCGATCATTTGAGTATGATAGCAAAAGCCTGGAATCCTATACTTGGGAGATTGAGGCACGAGGGGCGTTACAGGTTCAAGACCAGCCTGGGCTATCCATTGAGACCTTCTCAAAAACAAAACAAGCCCATAAGTAATTTAAAAAAAAAAAAAAAAAAAAGTTAAAATCCCAAGAAATCCCACTATTTCTGGAGATTTTTTCCCCCTCTTCCCAGAAGCTCCTTGGGCACCCAGACACCCCAACAGAGCATCTTTGGGTCAAGAACATGATCTTTTCCTCTCTGTCTCACAGATGAGGAAAGCAATCCCACAGAAGGAAAGGATGCTGTCAACTGCCTCAGAAAGCAGGGGGAAGAGGCAGGCAGATTTCTGAGTTCGAGGCCAGCCTGGTCTACAGAGTGAATTCCAGGACAGCCAGGGCTACACAGAGAAACCCTGTCTCAAAAACAAAAAAAAAAAAGAAAGAAAGAAAGAAAGAAAGAAAGAAAGAAAGAAAGAAAGAAAGAAAGAAAGAAAGAAAAGAAAAAAAAGAAAGAAAGAAAAGAAAAGAAAAAAGAAAAGAAAAAGAAAAAAGAAGGCGGGGAGCTTGAGTCCTTTCTCAGAACTGCAGACTACCAGGAAAACCAGCCACCGGGTCTCCTCCCCTCCCCTCTCCCCTCTGCAGAAGCCTGCATGTGGACATTTCTCACACCACAATGCATCCTGCATGTAAGAGCCTCAAGACCTGACTCGGACCACACAGTCAAGAAATGGCTACTGGCTGGCCTCTGGAGAGCTGCCCAGAGTTTTCTCCATGCAGATTTCTTTCTCTGGGTCCGAAATGAGGGAAATGTCTACTATTCCCCCTCCCGAGATCCAGACAGCCCCCCTAAAACGACACTGATAAAGGACAATTCTAGAAACATCTACAGATGTTCCCAACAGACATAGCAGTAAGATGTCCTTCATTCCCACCTTCCTCCATGTCTCTAGTCAGTTTTATTTCCTTCTGTTTGGGGTCTTTTGAGACGAGGAGGCCTTGCTATGTAGCCCAGGGTGGCCCTCATATTCAAGGCAATCCTCCTTGCTTAGAGTTAAGACTACAGGTCTGAGCCATCACACCCAGCACAAGAGGGTTTTCTTCAGTCTGGTCACATGATCCAGCCTGGTCAGTCACACGGGTTACATAGCAAGACCACCATCTCAGCTACGCATAGTGGTCCACGCCTGAAATCACGGTACTTGGGAGGCAGGGGGGATTTGGAGCTCAAGGCCAGCCTGAGCTACCTGAGATCACCATCCATCCAAAAGATCTAGGAATGTAGCTCCGTTAGTATAGCACTTGCCTAACATGTATGAAGCCCTGGAGTGGCATCATCTGGATAATAGTGGCATACACCTGTAATCCCAGCACTCGGGAGACAGAAGCAAGAGGACCAATAATTCATCAGGGCCAACCTCAGCTTCCTTGCAAGTCTGAGGCTGGCCTAGGGTACATGACACCGTCTCCAAAACAAAAACAACCCCCCTCTCAAAACAAACACAAGCAAAAATGTTAAACAAAGCAGAGACTGGAGTCTTAGTTTGAAGATACCTGTAGTTAAGAGACCAGAATCCTGCTTTGGAGAAGCTGTAAGTCCTGACATCTGCTCTCCGATGTCTAGAGATCGCTGCCCAGACATGCCCAGTCTTCCTCCTCTGATTTAGCTGACCTAGACAGGCCTCCTCTTCTGTGATGGGGGATGGAAGTCCGGGAAGGGCTTGGCCACCTTCCCAACCCCCAAAGCCTCATTCTGTTCAGAAACACAGATGAAGGACCCCTTCAGACCCCAAAACCAGGACAGACATAATGGCCACTCCCACAATGCCCCAGCTCTTGAACGGTCCAGTCCCTGCATCCAAGTCGTCCGTCCCGGGGCTGGGCTGTCAGGGGCCAGCACAGGATGTCCAACTGCCCAAATCCCCTTGGCCTCCGGGCTTCTCAGATAGAAGTGACATTGTCTGTCTGTTTACTTTGGGAGAAAACAGCTTGAATAAAGGCTTACACTGAACTGCTGAGTGCTGTGACCTCCTGTGCCTTTACCCTGCTGACGTTGGAGAGATTTTTTTAAAATAACTTCTGGCTTCGCAGAGCACCACAAAAGTACTCAACAAATATTTATTAAGTCTGGGACTACTCAGTCTTTCTAACAAACAGTCTTGGCCATGCACTTGAATGTATAGTCAGGCACACAATTGCACGTGAATGTATTCTCGGAAACACAGTTGGAGGAGTCCTCCAGACCCCAAAATGACAAAAGACACACACCCCAGGCACACACAAATAGATGCACGAAAGCATCCTTCACCTGATACATGTCACAAGATACATGCCGCCTTTTATTCTGCTGGCAGAAACTCAGACTTGCAAAGTGGGGCGTCCTCGGTTATCCGGGGTCTCTGTCTCCACTCATGCTCCCCCTCACCCCACAGCTGGTAGTTGGGTATCATCAGGTCTCCACCACCCTGCACCGAAGCAGCCCCGCCTCTTCAATTCCAGGGCTGAACATGTCAAGACATGTTCCTGAAGGCCAGAAAGCTAGTCCCGACCCAGGACTGAGCAGACCCAGGTCTGCTGAACTCCAGATTCTGCTGCTGGTCTCCGAGAGGCGACAGCCAGGGATGGGAGGACAGATGCAGCCTTGCAGGTACCCTCTGGGGCTGACAGAAAGGAAAACCAAGGGACCGATGTTAGCTGCTGGTGCTACCCAGGAAGGGAGAGGAAGTGTGGGTGCCAAAATCACTTCCCAGAAAAGAACTGGGGAGTCCCAAACAGGGACTGTCAGATTTCAGAAGAAGTCACCGCCACACAAACTCCCAAGAAATGCGACCACAGAGAGAATAGAAAATGGCCTAAGCCAGGGTCAGGATAGAGCTCTTCAGATCCATGAGAAACCAGACATTCCTAAAACTTCTCCAGTCTCAGCTCCACCATTAGAAATGTATTCCTTTGAGGCTCAGCTGGTAAAGTTGTTTGCCTTGCAAGTTTAGAACCAAAGTTGAAATCCCATCACCCACAGGAAAGAGCCAGGCTTGGCTGCATGCTCTTGTAATACACACACACACACACACACACACACACACACATGCACAGACTCACACAAACATGCACACACAAGCACAGGCACACGTGATGCACTGGAAGCAGGAGACTAGAAGGGACTATGCACCTGGCCGATGCACCTAGGCTGGTCAGTGAGCTCCAGGGTCTAGCAGATCCTCAAAACCACAAGGTGGTAGCCAGACCAGCTGACCAGATAGTTCAGTGAATGCCACATTTAGGGTTTCTGTTGTTGTGAGAAAACAGTGACCAAAACCATCTTAGAGAGGAAAGGGTTAATTTCACCTTCCACTTCCAGGTCACTCAGCACTGAGGAAAGCCAGGGCAGGCACCTGGAGGGCAGGGACTTTAGAGGAACATTCCTGACTGGCTTGCTTTTCATGGGTTCCTCTTATAGGACTCAGGATCACTTGCCTCGGGGTGATAGTGAGCCAGGCCCTGACCATTAACCAAGGGATGGTCCCACAGACAGACGTGCCTTCAGGCCAAGCTCGTGGTAGCCATTCCTCAACTGAGGCTCCCTCATCCCAGGTGGCTCAAGTTTGGATTGTCAGGAAAATAAAACAAAATAAAAGCAAACAAACAACGGTCATGAGGTTACTTCTCCATTGTCTGCCCCAAATAAATTCTGGGACACTCTGCTCCACAGGGTCTCTCAGGGGTCCAGGCTGACAGCAGCAGCTCGTGACACCATCAGATGGTGAATCCTTGCTTTTGCCCTAACTGTAGAGGAGGCTGGTTTCATGGGTTGGAGTCATCATGTAATCTTGTCTAACCTCCACTGAGAGGGAGCGAGGACTGAAAATGAGCCCTGGAGAAGGGGAAGGCCATCACTGTCTAGGTCATGTGTGATACAATGATTGATTGATTCATTGAAGATTGATTCATTGAAGATTGATTCCTTGATTTTTGGTCTTTTTTTTTTTTTTCAAGACAGGGTTTCTCTGTATAGCCCTGGCTGTCCTGGAACTCACTCTGTAGACCAGGCTGGCCTCGAACTCAGAAA
>NC_034610.1:24086968-24088392 GCF_900095145.1 Mus pahari | reverse complement strand
CTCCTGCCTCTACCTCCCAAGTGCTGGGATTAAAGGTGTGTGCCACCACTACTCGGCCAATGGTTGCTTTAAATAGTTTTAATAAGATCTAAGAGTCCAGTGTAGAACAGGAAAGACAGACGGGGATAGTCTACTTCCCATTCTAGACAGTAGAAGGTTATGGTATTGTTTCTGTAAACAAACGAAGGAAGCAATCGATGTATAAGTAAGCAAGAGTATACAGGGGCCCTGAAGCTCCAAATGAGCTGTCCATAAACATCCATGAGCATCCAGCCTCAAAGGTACAAAGATGAATACACATGGGTTTCTCCCTCAGGGCTTCTCCCAAGGTACCACAGCAGGACAGTGGCTCCCAGCCACAGGCTTGCTTTCTAGGAAATGAAGGAGGCCTCACCTCAGAAGGGCATGCAGGGTGGTTTGAGAAAGAATGGGCCCCAGTGGCTTATATGTTTGAATATTTGGCCTCCAGTTGGGGGAACTGTTTGGGAAGGATTAGGGGGGTTGGCCTTGTGGGAGGAGGTGTGTCACTGTGTGCCAGCTTTGAGGTTTCAGAAGCCCACATTGGTCCCCATTTGCTCTCTGTCTGTCTCGTGATTGTGTCTCACATAGGCGAGCTCTCAGCTACTTCTCCATGGCCTTGTCTGCTGCTTTGCTGCCACAGTTCCCACCATGATGGTCATGGACTCTAATCTTCTGAAACTATAAGCCCCAGTAAACTTTTCTTCTATAAGTAGCCTTGGACATGGTGTCTTACTGCAGCGACACAAAAGTAATGAAGGCAAGCATGCAGGGTGGGTAGAGAAGGGTCTGGTAGGAGTAGGACAGGCAGGGAGCAGATCAGAGGAGAAGAGAGTTGGTCAGGAAGCATGCGTTCAGGAAGAGGAAATGACTTGTGGACAGGTCGAAGATATATATGTGTGTGTGTGTATGTATGGCATATATATGTATGTGTATACATATGTAGATATGTGCATATATGTATATGTATGTATGTATATATGAGTTTGTGTATGTATGCGTGTATATATGTGTATATGTGTGTATATGTATGTGTATACGTAATGTGTGTATATGTATGTATGTGTATATATATATGTGTGTATATGTATGTATGTGTCTATATATGTACTTGTGTATGTATATGTGTATGCATGTGTGCATGGATGTGTGTATGGATGTATGTGTGCATGTGTATATGTGTGTATAGATGTATGTGTGTATTATGTATGTGCACATGTGTATATGGCTGTGTATATATATATATACATATATGTGTATATGTATGCATGTGTATGTATGTGTGTATATATGTATATGTGTATGTATGCANGTGTGTATGTATGCATGTGTATATGTATGTGTATATGTGTATGTATACATGCATATATATATATATATATATATATATATATATATATATATAT
>NC_034610.1:24080362-24086657 GCF_900095145.1 Mus pahari | reverse complement strand
ACTTTCACTCCTCAGTCACCTCTGTTAATGCTTAAAGGGTTGTGACAGGCTTCCCACAGCTCTGCATCTGGTGCCCTGCAGAGGCTGACAGTATGTAGCAGAGGCTGACAGTGTGTAGCAGAGGCTGACAGTGTGTAGCAGAGGCTGACAGTGTGTAGCAGAGGCTGACAGTGTGTAGCAGAGGCTGACGTATGTAGCAGAGGCTGACAGTATGTAGCAGAGGCTGACCGAATGTAACAGAGGCTGACTATGTAACAGAGGCTGACGTATGTAGCAGAGGCTGACTGACAGTATGCAGAGCTGATTCCCCTTCAGGACTTAGCTCAGAAAGGAAGGCTTTCAGCCTCCAGCCTGTCTGCATTGAAAGTGCACCAGATGGCTGATGGGATGGAAAAAGCCCAGACTGCTGAACCAGCTCCAGGCAGGACCAGCTGAGCCACTCTTAGGCCCTGGCCTCCATCAGACCCCATCTCTTTTTCCTGCCTAACCTGACTCCCTTTATACCCTGACAGGTGTGCACACTGCAAATTCCCAGGGAGTTTAAGTGACTAGTGAATTCCAAGGGATCCTTTCCCTGGGAGTATCTATACTCCATTAATGATAATAATGTTTATGGAGAGATTTCTCTGTACCTGCCTGGCTCTTTACCCATGTGACCTTACTTAATGAAGACTAAAATGTATGCCAGAGGAACCAGCCTTTTTTCTTTCTTTCTTGTATGTGTGTGTGTATGTGTATGTGTGTACATGTGTGTAGGTTCAAGTATACATGTATATGTGTGGGTAGGTATATCTGCGTCACACCAGAAGCCAACCTTGCATGTCATTAACCTTGCCTGTCATTCCTCAGAGGCTGTCCTGCCTAGTGTTTCTTGTTTGTTTGAGACAGGGTTTCCCTATGTAGTCCTGGCTGTCCTAGAATTTGCTCTGTAGACCAGGCTGGCCTCAGACTCACAGGAATCCACCTGTCTCTGCCTCCGGAGTGCTGCCTCCAACAGTACTGTCCCACCATGCCCAGCTTCAGCTCAGGGTTCTTTTTTGTTTTGTTTTGTTTTGTTTTTCAAGACAGGGTTTCTCTGTATAGCCCTGGCTGTCCTGGAACGAACTCACTTTGTAGATCAAGCTGGTCTCGAACTCAGAAATCTGCCTGTCTCTGCCTCCCAAATGCTGGGATTAAAGGCATGTGCCACCGGCGCTCAGCTTGTGTTTCTTTTTGTTGTTGTTGTTTTGTTTTGTTGTTTTTTGTTTTGTTTGGAGACAGGGTTTCTCTGTGTAGCCCTGGCTGTCCTGGAACTCACTTTGTAGACCAGGCTGACCTCGAACTCAGAAATCCGCCTGCCTCTGCCTCCCAAGTGCTGGGATTAAAGGCCTGTGCCACCACCGCCCAGCCTCAGCTTGTGTTTCTTAACAAATATTTTTATTTCATTTAATTTCTTTAGTATGTGTGTGCGCAAGCATGCATGCATGTGTTCTGTGGCATGCATTGTGGATTGTGGGGTTAAAAGTGGGGTCCAGTCTGCTCGGAGTTCGGGCCTCTCGGTGAGGTGGGACATGGGAAGTTTTGACTGTGCTTACCCCACGCCAGTGCCAGGTGGGCATTGGGCTATGGGAAGCCATGGGACCCTGCCATGGGGAACACAGCCTGAGGTCCCAAGGACTGCCGGAGTTGGCTCTGAGGTCCTGGACCTGCACAGAGGCTGGGGACATCAAGTTCTCAGACTCTTGGGCACCCAGGCACCCCTGGGAGCTAGCCCAGGGCTGAAGGGGGAAAGAGGGGAATGTTCTGGCAGGGTCCCACAGGGAGGAGAGTCCTTGGCTTGCTTGTCGGGTGGCTTGGCTTGGTGGAGGCCATGCTGGGAGTACTGAGAGGGTTTCTGCTGGAGACTAGATGCGGCTCTTTAGATGAAGGCCTGTTCCGCTGCTCCCCATGGCAGATCCCGATGAAAAGAGACATCCATGGTTTTAAGGCATTTATTGTCATGGCAGAGAGCCTCGATGAGTAAAACCGTACCCCACTTCTCAGGGCGGGCCTGAGGTTAAATACCTTTTGCAGGGTGGAGAGTCTGGAAAGGTAGGTGCGTTTATTGCCTTAAGCCCTTCAGACCTTTAGGTACCTCATTAAAATGGAGATCTCTCTTGAGGCTATGTGACCTGTGGTCACATCCCCTACCTATGGAGGGGCTTGGGGTATTGCCCTTACGTGACTGATGGCCACAGACCTATGGAGAGCTGCGGCCTTGTGCCAGGAGCCTGGGGTCCAGGAGTGTGGCAAAAAGCCTACTGTCCCTTACGGCATTATCCCCTGCGGGGTCACCGGGGCTTGAAACCTAGCTGCCAGAAACCAGAAACCAGGCTGCCTTTCATGGTCCCACAGTGGGCATCAGAGGACTGAGTCCTCTCCTACCAGGTGGGTCCTGCGGACTGAACTCAGGTAGTCAGGTTTGACGGCACCGTGCTATCTGGTCCTGCCTCTGTTTCCTGGGCGCTGATATTAAAAGTGAGTGCCATTATACCCTGTCCTCAGGTCCTTGCTGTGTCCTTTCTTTTGTTCCCTTGTCTGTTGTGGTGTGAGGATCAAACCCAGGCCACCAGGCTTTAATGTGGTTTGTTAGGTAGAAACACATCATTTAAATGGAGCTCAATCATTTTTTGTTTCTAAAATATCTAATTATAGACTGAAGATGTGGCTCAGTCAACAGGGAGTTTGTCTAGCACATACAAAGCCCTGGGACCCAGGCCAACATTGTGTATAAGCTGGGTGTGGTGGCACACACCTGTCATGCCAGCACCAGGAGGTAGAGGCAGGAGGTTCAGAAGTTTAAGGTCTTGGGGCTAGAGAGATGACTTATAGCAACTAAGGGTGTACAGCGCTCTTGCAGAGGACCGGAATTCAGTTCCCAGTATCCGTGTTGAGCAGTTCACAACCAACTGGAACTCAAGATCCAGGGGATCTGACGCCCTCTTCTGGACTCCTAAGGCACTTGCACTCAACATGCATATACACATAATTAAAAACTAAATCTTAAAAAAAGAAAAGAAAGTTAGAACCATCTGCAGTTAGATATTGACTTGGAAGCCATCCCGAGCTATATGAGATCCTGTTTCAACAAAGCAGCCCTCAAGATAACCTCCCTCAAGACCAGCTTTCCAGATATTCCCCAAGGATCTGAGAACTTGGCGTTCTCTACTATTTTCCTTCCCTAACAAACTCTTTTAAAGCCCTTCCCAAGACAAGCCTCGGCATACACCATCAAAGTGCTAAGGATTTAGGGCTTAGAACCTCTGATTGCACAGTGGGGCTACGACCTCAGAAGTTCAGAACCACCCCTTCCCCTCCTGCCCCGGACAGGTGTTGCAGTGGTGTGACAAGAAACAAGACCCCAGAAGCTGCTGGCTTTGGCTGGGTGACTCAGGCAGGGGTCAGGGTGAATCCAGGTCACTGATGTGGCTCCACCCATTCCTGTGGCTCCACCCCCTCCTCCTTTTCCTATTTGGGACTCATCCTCGACTTTGCCCTAAGGTGGCTCTGGGTTCCTCTGGGGTTATATTGGCACCAGGGCCACCCTGGAAGGCAGCAGCTGCTACTCTAAGCCCCAGTGATGGTGGCCCCACTATGGCTGCCAAGTCAGGAGGGACGCGATGCCTAACCATCCTCTGTGGTTTCTTAGCGTTCTGAACCTGCAGGAGGACCAACTGCCAGGTCTCCTCCTGGACACATCCTAGCAGCTGAAGAAGAAGCTGGCGGAGAGTGAATGAGGCAGGTATGGCGCTAATCACTAACACAAACAACGATGACATGTGCTGAGCTCCTGCTTGGCAGCCTATGTTCATAATCCAAGGCAGGAAGATCATGGGTTGGAGGCCAGCCTAGACTATATAATAAGATCCTGTCTAAAATGAAGAGCCAGGTGTGGCAGCGCATGCCTATGGCCCTGGCTCTTGGGCAGCAGAGGCAGAACAATCGTCACCAGTCGGAGGCCAGCCTAGTCTATGAAAGACCAACTGAGACTAAAATAGAGCCGAGCCAGTTACTTTACTAAGATAATACTCTGAACTGGGCAGTGGTGGTGCAAGCCTTTAATCCTAGCACTTGGGAGGCAGGGGCAAGAGGATCTCTGAGTTTGAGGTCTACAGAGTGAGTTCCAGGACAGCCAGGGCTACACAGAGAAATCCTGTCTCGAAACTCCCTCACCCCCAAAAAAGAAGATAATACTTTGAGCAGGGCAGTGGTGGCACATGCCTTTTGGTCCCAGCACTTGGGAGGCAGAGGCAGGCGGGTTTCTGAGTTCAAGGCCAGCCTGGTCTACAAGGTAAATTCCACGACAACCAGGGCTACTCAGAGAAACCCTGCTTCAAAACACCAACATAAATAAATAAATAAATAAATAAAAACACCTCGAGGGGGAGGGAAAGTATTTCTCACACTACTGAATCCTGGGAAGGTGTTCTAGGTGGCAGGGGACCCCCAGTGGTGATTCAACAGTCCAGGCCCTTTCCATCCTTCAGCTTCCCCGTCCATGGAGGCCTCTAACTCTCTTCCCTGTGCTGGGGAGGGAAGGGTCTAAAGAGCATGCGTGTGCTTTGTCACCTGGCTCAGGAGGATTCAAATCGCCTCCCCCATACCAGTCTACAGGTGAGAACCCAATTGTTGCCCACCCCCTCCCCGCCCCATGCCTGCACAGGTCTTTATAGTCCCTGGCTGGGGACCCCCATTAGTGGTGACCTCCCTAACAACAAATGACTTGCTTCTTGAAAAAGAGTCTGAAGGAAGTCTTGCAACTCCAGCGCACAGGCAGATGTGATGTCTTCCCGCCCAGCTGCCTAAGTTTTTTTTTTTCTGCTGAGTCACCAGACAGGATGAGAGAACCCTGCAGAGGTGCCTATGAAATGGGTTCTTTCATGTGTGGGATCTTCCAGCTCCACAAGAAACGAAACCATAAGGTCCCCCCACAAAGACAAAAAGGACAGTGTGCGCAGTGTCTCCTCACACAGCAGGGACCCACTTCCTCCTTCTGGTACACAGCTTTAAAAAGAAAAGAGGGGAGAGAAAAAAAAAAAAAAAAAAAAAAGCTTAACATCAAAGCCGAAGGATTCACTGGACCCACGCGCAGGAAAATCCCTCATTCGGCAAATCCTTCTGGCATCCCCTGAGGGCCTAGGAGAAGGATCGCTAAGCAGTCCCTGGCATTTCTTACGGGGAGTTGGGGGGCGCATTATCCGCAGTCTAGATCTGGAAGAGTTGGGGCTCGCTCCCTGAGACCTCAAGAAAGGCCCAGTTTTTCTCTGAATTTTGTCAGGCTAGAAATGGCCCCATCTGCCGCTCCCCCTTCAATCCCAGGGTTTCTGGACAGAAGGGAGGGAGGTGTAAGGGGGCTCTGGGAAAGCGATCAGACTGTCGGGTCCAGCGGTGTAGATCTACCACGTCAGCCACCTGGGAGTCTGAGGCAGGAGGGTGGGAGGTTCGCCGCCTAGATAGTGATTCTGGAGAACTCCCGGAGAGCTTGCGTCAAAGCGTGAACTCAAGGATTGGGCGGGGGCTTGGGGGGGTGAGGCGCAGCTCAGTGGGGGAGCACTTGCTTAGCATGTGCGCGGTCTCAGATTCAATGCTCGTGTACAAAGCGAAGGAAAGAGGAACACTGGGAACAAAGCAAAGCCGTCGGGGATTAGAAATACAGCTGCTGTGCCTTGCCTTGATCCCACCCACGTACCATACACTGGGTGCTGAGGAGGCATAGGCCTGTGATCCACGCGCTCGGGACGGGAAACCAGGAAGATGAGGGGTTCAAGGTCATCTTTGACTCCGTAGGTGTGTTCGGCCAGCCTGGGCTATAGAGACCTTATCTTCAAAACAAACAGGGGCCAGATGGCTTAGAAGGTAAGGGTCCCTGCCACCTGTCAGGTCCAAAGGAAACTCCAGCTCCCGGGACTCTGGCTGCTAGGCAAAAGCCAGCATTCCTCAGTCACCTGTGAAGCCAGTTTCCCATTTCAAAGGAGCCATTTCTCTTATCGCTGCCAGAAGCGACAAACGGCTTTCTGTAATGTCTGTTAGCATACCAAAGGCCATGCTGGTCTCCAGGCTCCGTGTCACAGGTACTTGTTACAGGGAGCTTCTCACCTCCTCCCCTACTCTAAACTCCCGCCCCTCAGCTACTCCTTCTTCGTGTACCCATTTCTGCCAAGCTCCCTCTTGGCCCCGCCCTTCTCTCGCTCTCCATCTATGCCCTGCCCTCTCCTGCTTCTCTCTGGCCAGGTCCAGTCTGCTGGCCATCCCCTCTCCCTCTCCCTCTCCCTCTCCC
>NC_034610.1:24077543-24080242 GCF_900095145.1 Mus pahari | reverse complement strand
CTCTCCCCCTTTCCCTCCCTCCCTCTACTCTGGACTCTTCCAGATGCCTCTGGCTGCTCGCTCCCTCATATCTACAATTAAAAAAAAAAAAAAAAAATCTTGGGCTGGAGAGACAGCTCAGTGGTTAAGAGCCCTGACTGCTCTTCCAGGGGTCCTGAGTTCAATTCCCAGCAACCACATAGTGGCTGGCAACCATTTATAATGAGTACTGATGCCCTCTTCTGACATGCAAGTGTACATGCAGATAGAACACCATACACATAAAAATAATTAATTTTTAAAAAGAAGAAAATAGAAACCAGGACAGTGGACAGTGGGCATCTCTGGGAAGAGGAGCTGTTCGCCTGTACTGTCTACTCCCAGGACCACACACATGAAGTACACAGACATACATGCAGGCAAAACACCCCTATACAAATCAAAACAAATAAATATAAAAAAATAATATCCTTTACCTTATTTTTTAAAAGATTTATTTATATATTATATGTAAGTACACTGTAGCTGTCTTCAGACACCTCAGAAGTAGGCATCAGATCTACAATTAAAAAAAAAATCTCGGGCTGAAGACATGGACGGTTGAGAGCTACCTCGCGGTTGCTGGGATTCGAACTCAGGACCTTTGGAAGAGCAGTCAGTGCTCTTAACAGCTGAGTCATCTCTCCAGCCCTATCCTATTTTTTAGCTGCATTATTTCTTGTGTGTCGACATACACTGGAACAAGACAACTTTAGGGGAGGTCAAAGGACAACAACATTCAGGCTCAGTTCTCTCCTTCCACCATCCAGGTTCTGAGGCTCAAACTCAAACTTGTCAAGCTTGGCGGCAAGCTCCTGAGCCCACTGAGCCACTTAGCCAGTCCTTAAGATCTTTTTACGTAACAATGAACACAATTAAAAACTATACTAGATGTGATGGGGCAAGGCTTCAGACCCAGCACTTAGGGGATGGAGACAGGAAGGTCCCAAGATCAAGGGCATCCTCCTCTACCTAGCAAGTTTGAGGCCATCCATGGCAACAGGAGACTCTGTCTCAAGAAAAGTAAAAGATTGGCTAACCCCATGAGCACACCGTGGCCTGAAAATGTCTCCCGTTGATTAAAAGCCCCCTCTCCCTCCTCAATATGCCTGATTTAATCGCACAGACCAGAGCGCCCCGCGCCCCGCCCCCCCCGCCCTCCATGTGGCCTCCAGTTCTTCCCGGGACTCTTCCACCTGTGGCACCGAAGAGAAAGAACTCAGAAGCTGTTACTGCGCAGGGATGGGGGAAGGGGGGAGAGGCGGAGACTTGGGCAGCCGGCAGGCTTAGCTTCCCCTGGCAGTCTGACCCACACTCCCCACGCCCAGGACCAAGTCGCCTGAGCCCCACAGCCACAACTCTCTGCCGGCCTTGCCCGGGCTTGCCTTTGGTTGCGTCATCCCCCAGCCTTGCCAGGGGTGCAGAAGTGAACCACCCACTCAGCGCTGGAAAAACCAGCTAATTATATCTCCAAAGACCCAGGGCAAGAACTTGTGGACAACCTCAGCTGGCCTGGCCTGGCCTGGCCCACTCGCTTTCCGTGAGTGTCTTCGACTTCTTTCTTTTTTCTTCTTCTTCTTCTTCTTTTTTTTTTTTTTTTTTTTTTCTCTCTCAAAATAATAACAAAGACAACTAGCACTGGGGAGCGGTAACATAGCCTTTTATTCCCGCACAGGGAGTCTAGACCTGAGGATCCAGAGTTCAAGGTCATCCTCAGCTACATGGGAAGTTTTGAGGCCAGCCTGGACTATGTGACAATAAAGAAAGGAGTGGGGGTCGTAGCTCAGTTGGTAGAAAGCTTGACTAGTGTACAGGAAATCCCGGGTTCCATTCTGAGCACTACAAAAACCGGGTTTGGTGGTGGGTTATCCCTGAACTCCAGAGGTGAAAGCTGGATGACCCGATAGCCGCATACTAAGTTTCAGCCCTCCACCTGAGTTGAGCGAGAACTTGTGTGAAAAAAAAAAAAATCAAACTGAACAATGGCTAGCTACAACAAAACAAAACAAAAATAAATTGCCCTCGAGCTGTGCGACTTTCTGCAAGAAGAGCCCCGCCTCCGCCACGGCCCCGCCCCCTCCAGGTTTTAGGCGACCTCAGCGTTGAGCTGGCCGACCAATCCCCCCCACCCCACCCCACCCCTACTCGGAGCTGTTAGCCTGAGCCGCTCCAAGCCCGGACCCACTGCAGACAGCAGGATTGAGAAGACAAACACTGCTTTGACACCATCAGGAGCAGCTGCTCGCGCCGCTCATTTCTTTTTCCAAATACCTTTTAAAATTCTATTTGTAGTATAGTCCAAAGTGCAGTTTCATTTTTCCATAATTTCCTGTATTTATTTTGTTGAGTCCGTAATACATTCCCAGGAGTAACAGTCAAAAGATGAAAAAGGATGTTGGTTAAAAACAAAAACAAGTCTTTCCGGACCCCAGACAAACCCTGGCCCTCCAGCTACCGTTTCCTTTCCAGAGGTAGTCGCGGCGCATAACCTGTGTCTCCTTCCAGCGAGCCCTCTAGTTGAAACTGCTGACCAGCAGATGGGTTATAGATTCCAGAACTTTCCCATGTTGGATGCTTCTTTCCATGGGCGGCGGCTTCTTCTTCTTCTTCTTCTTCTTCTTCTTCTTCTTCTTCTTCTTCTTCTTCTTCTTCTTCTTCTTCTTCTTCTTCTTCTTCTTCTT
>NC_034610.1:24068762-24076723 GCF_900095145.1 Mus pahari | reverse complement strand
AGGCAGGCAGATTTCTGAGTTCGAGGCCAGCCTGGTCTACAGAGTGAGTTCCAGGACAGCCAGGACTATACAGAGAAACCCTGTCTCGAAAAACCTAAAAAAAAAAAAAAAAAAAAAATCTAAAAATTCCATTATATAGGATATAGAGGCACGAGGATCAGAAATTCGAGGTCAGTCTTGGCTATACAGCGAATTTAAGGCTAGCCCATATGAGAGATACTACCTCAAAAAAGAAAAAAAGAAAAAAAGAAAGAAAAGAAAGGAAAGGAAAATAATATGTTCCTATTCCTATATTTGTCAGAGTTTCCTGAGAGAATCAAATGGAGTAGAAAAAGATGGAGAGAAAGAGAGACCTAAGACTGATCTATTTTGAGAACCAGTCCGCTTGATTGTGGGCTGGCAAGTCCATAATTTGCTGGGCAGGCTGGCGGTGCTGCGCTCTTGGCCCTGAGGGCGTCTGAAAGCCTGACTTCCTTCCTCTTCAGGCAATCTTCCTCGTTTCTTTTTTTTTTTCTCTTTTGGTCTTTCTTTTTCCCCTTATGGCCTTTAAGAGTCTGGGTGAAGGCCACACATCACAGAGGGGAACCATCTTGTTGCTGTGTGAATGAGCAGTGTGGCCCACAGGCTTCTGTGGTGACGGCATGGTCGGTGCCAAGCTGGCAGCGCTATCTAGGGACTTCTGATTAGAGGAAGAGGGTCACCAGGAGCTGGCCCTGGAAAGTCGCCCTGGTTCTGTATCTTTCTTGCTCTCTACTTTCTATGCACTGCAAGACGGTGAACCATGCTCCCTGGGCCATGATGCTCCACCCAAACACACCGGGTGGCTGTCAAGCCGATTGTGGACCAAACTAACTCCCTAAAACCTGGAGCCAAGAGAAAATCTATTCCTCTCTTGTATCTCTCAAGTGTTGGTCATCCTGACAATAAAAATGACTCTAATCAGAGCTTAATATTTGTCAATGGCTGCAAAATACCTTCCAGAAATGTTTATGTCAATTGCCTGCCTAAATAATTGAGCACCTCTTGGCTCAGACAATTCTTTTCAGGCTCAAAGCGGTTCTCCGGGGTGAATGTGGAAGTCTCCATTAGAAGGTCGTGAAAGGCTGCGCCAAGTAGTGATCACCTAGAGAAATTCACTGTGAGGTTCTGAGTCTAGAAACATGCGAAGTCTTTCTGGAGCCCTGAGTGGTGGCCCATGTGTGTAATCCCCCACACTCCCGAGGTTGAGGCAGGAGGACTGGGAATTTGAGTGCAGTCTGAGCTCCACAATGAGACTTTGTTTCAAAAGGACAAAATAGGGCTGGCTAGAAGGCTCAGTGGGTGGAAGTATCTCATACCGAGTCTAATAACTTGGGTTTAGTCCCTTGGTGAAAGGAGAGGGCCTGCTTCTGAAAGTCACCCTCCATGTGTGTCCTGACAGGCAAGCACCCCACCCACCCACCCACCCAATAAGCAACTAACATGTAATACAAGTTAAGAAACAAACTATTTATTGCATGCCTAGATTTCTCTGACTTTGGCGGACCTTCTCTGACTTTTGCACCTGTACTGCAAGTGGCTGTTACCAATGAACCGCCTTCCCAGCCAAGGACCGCAGCTTTATCTCCGAAAGGAGAGGAACTGAGATGGCTCCGCGGGTAAAGTCACTTGCGGCAGAGTCTGAGGACCTGAGTTTGATCCTTGGAACTCACACAGTGGAAAGAGAGAATCAACTTCTGCATGAAGTGCTTTGACCACCACAGGCTCACGCTGTGGCATGCAAATTCATAAACACACACTAAATAAAAACATAAGTGGAGTAAAAAGTGAAAGACCATTAAAACCTGGGTCAGAGGAGGACCAGAAAGAGGAAAGAAAAAGACAGCCCAGTTGTTGCCCCTTATCTCTGTGCTCCCTCACACACCCACACACTGGCTCTGCATAGGGTGCTCTGTGGCTCCTTACCGCCCCGCCCCGCCCCGCCCCGCCAACTTCCCATCTCCTCAAGATCAAAATCATAATGGTAATGATAATTAGTACTAACTACTCCTTCTGACTAACTGAGCTGCAGACCTGCAGACCCGGGCTACCGTGAGTTACTAGAACCATCTGAACATGGCCACCCTGGCTTGTGTTTCACAACTTGCTGAGCACTTTCCCTTCACAAGGCTCTGTATCTACGGATCGCTTGGTTAATTTGCCCCTTACTCATCCTATGAAGGATGTACTGTGACTTTCATCCCCATTTTACAGATTAGGAAATTGAGGTACAGATAGAGATGAAGTTACTTCCCAAACCGGACAAAGACTGAGCAAGGATTTGAACCCAGACAGGCTGGCTCCAGCAGCCGCGCTCTTAACCACTAATGACAAGCCTCAGCTGATGCTCAGGCTGCGATTACCCGGCTCCAGCTGCGCCGCCCAGCGCTCGCACATGCGCAGTAGCTCAGGTGAGCTTTACAAGTGCTGCGACCATTGACGTTTACAAAGGGCACAGCAAGACACAGAAAGGCCGACCATTGACGTTTACAAAGGGCACAGCAAGACACAGAAAGGCCGAGCCACTTGCCCAGTCACATAGCCACAAAGGACAGATCTGAACCCACACAATGTAGCCCGACAGTGTGTGATCTTTGCGCTGAGCTGCAGACCTGGGCTACCTTGAGTTATTAGAACCATCTGAGTGTGGCGACCGTGGCTTATGAATTTGACAAGAACTTAATTAATAGCCAGTGAGCCCTCTTCTAAATATTTTTATGATATTTAATGATATTTCATATGAAACTCAGATGGTACAGTGCCTGCCTACCATTCACCCAGCAGCTCATAAGCCGGATGTGATGGCGCACGCCTCTTATCCTAGCACTCCGGAAGCTGAGATAGAAAGATCCTATCAAGGTCATCCTTGGCTACAAGTTCCAGGCCAGCCTGAGTGCTAGCTCTCAGGTCTCAAAAAATAAATTCTTAACGCTGGAGAGTGTAGGGAACCGTGGGCTGGCATGTGCAAGACCTTGCGTTTTATCCCTGGCTCTGTGGAAAGAGATCATGTTCCAAGTTCGTTGTAGGAAGCACAGGGAGGTTCCAGAAGAAAGGCAAGTAACCCTGGAGACCGCAGAGGACAACAGTAGCCTCTATCTTTCCAGCCAGTGTTACAAACTGCCTCCGACTCTTTTGACTATGCAAAGCCTTTTCTTTCACTTTGGCAGTAAATAGGTCATGTTCTCTACTGCAAACACTGAGTTTCCAGAGTCGATGATGCCCTAGAGTGACCCTATAAACGGCCTCCTCCTGGACATATATCCTCACTTTCACCCGAAACCCACTCAGCCTTTCCAGCCCACCTTCTTCTACCTCCTAGGACCTTTGAACAGCCCAGGGCAGCCCTTCTTCCTCCCAGGGGGCTTCTCTACCTCTGCCAAGACCTGCCAAGAGTCTGACCCATCCCTCTTGGCTTCCAATCTCCACGCCCCTGTTTCCAAGTCAGTCTGTGCCTTTCTCCCTCCAGCTCTCCACCCTGGGCTCTATTTCCACAGGAAGCCAACAGCGTGCTGGCTTTCTGCGATGTCTGTACAAGTGGGTGGGTGACTGAGATACAATGAGGGGAGGGGGTTGGAGGCTGTGGCCTCGGAGTGCCTCCCACGGACACAGGTGCATTTAGAGCAGGGCCCTTTCTGGCTGCAGGATGCTTTTTTACCAGACA
Organism: Mus pahari; assembly: GCF_900095145.1. Classification (NCBI taxonomy): domain Eukaryota; kingdom Metazoa; phylum Chordata; class Mammalia; order Rodentia; family Muridae; genus Mus; species Mus pahari. The sequence goes on along the minus strand of NC_034610.1, from coordinate 24,073,044 downwards.
GAACAGTCCCCTGGTATAATTTCAGGCTAGCAGGCAGGGCCCCAGAGAGCTATTTTAGTGAGAGGCACTCTTTTGATGTGCCTTACACAGCTCCAGGGAGCTAATCCCGCCCCAGGGTGGGGCAGCCTGGGCGCCTGGGCTCATTAGGACAGAACGAAAGGCTTTTGAAGGTGGTGGCTCAAGACAGGTGGTCTTTTGGTTCTAGCCACAGTGTCTCTGTCAGGATGGCTGAGTTTTGGGGTGAGAGTTGTATAGACAGCCTTGCCAGATGGAGAAATCTGGGTGGAGGAAACTCAAGGACACAAAACTTCTCCCAGATCTGACCATCGTAGTGAGTACCATGCTATGCCTATACCAGCCACCCCACAGGTTTTGTAAAGGATCAGGTGAGATAAAGCACTGCCCAGAGCCAACCCCCAAAGGCAGGCAATTATGCTTAAGCCTTCCTTTCTGTTTTCTTTTTGACAGCACATCCCTGTATCTGTGAGCCGCGTGTGACTCCCCTCTAGTCAAAGGGGACAAAGGGGACAGTGACTTGGTACTTTGTGTTCTCTGAGTCACTGGCACCCCTAACTCTATCCCCCACCCTCCAGCATCTCAGATTCTGTCACAGGGACCCAGCCACACCAGCCATTTGTCCATGTGAGCAATGTGTCAAATGAAGATTAATTGTCCCAGGTTACCTGGGATTGCAAGGTCTTCTGGAGTTCAGGAGCCGAGTGTTGGCGGTGTCCGTGTGATGCAGCACATCCTTTGTGCGGGATGCAAGGGGGAGGTAGGAAAGGATATTTTGCACAGGTGACTGTGCCCCATGGTCGAGGGGCAGGGCACTCGGGAGGCTAGCCACGCCCACCACAGGCTGCTGGGGAAACACTGGGCCTGGGGCATCAGGCCTGGTATCACCTCTGAGGCTGGTGGTGGTTGGTTATATTGTTCTAATTTAATCCGGGCTCCTTTTGATAAAGCTACATTGACCACTCCACCAAGTGACTAAGAAGTCCCTTCTCATCGATTCTCAAGCGTCCACTCATGGATAGTCACCTAGAGATGCCTACCTGGGTCCCCGATGCCCACCCTGGAAACAGGCACGTTTTAGGAAATTTCAAGTCTTAGAGTCCCAAACCTGTCCAAAGTGTAGGCTTTTTTTTAAACCCTAAGAGGCCTTTCCTTTCAGGGAAAAGGAAGTAAGGTTTATACTGCAACAAACAAACAAACAAACCGAGGCTGGAGGGAAGGGAAATTCCATGAAGCTATTGGGATGGGGCACCTCCCAGAAGCTGTGAGAATTAAACCAGTGGTTCTCAACCTTCCTAATGCTTCGACCCTTTAACACAGTTCCTCACGTTGAGGTGACCCCCCCACACACACACACCATACCATTATTTTTCTTGCTACTTCATAACTATAATTTTGCTGCTGTTATGAATCATAATATAAATATCCACTATCCAGGATATCTGATGTGTGACCCTTATGAAAGGGGGTCACGACCTACAGGTTGAGAAATGCTGGGTTAAGTGGCCAGCGTAGTCCTTACTTCCCTTGCCGCTGCAGTAAAATCCCTGACTCAGCAACTGAAGGGAGAATGGAGCTCCTTTGTCTCTGCTTGAGCAGTGGGCCCCACGTGCAGTGGGAGTTGGAGAGAGCTGGCTCCGTGGTTTACAGAGAGACAAGGGAAGACCAGGGCACAGCTTGCTTTCTCCCGTTTATTCAGTCCCTGACCTCAGTACCATGGATGGCGCAGCCCACTTTAGGGTGGGTTTTCCCACTTTCCCACATCAGTGAACTTAATCTCATTTCTCACCAGTATTCCCAGAGCTTATTCCATCCCCTTAAGTCGACCATTAAGAACAACTATAGTTAGCCAGGCGTGGTGGCACACGCCTTTAATCCCAGCACTCAGGAGGCAGAGGCAGGTGGATTTCTGAGTTCGAGGCCAGCCTGGTCTACAGAGTACAGAGTGAGTTCCAGGACAGCCAGGGCTATACAGAGAAACCCTGTCTTGAAAAACCAAAAAAAAAAAAAAAAAAAAGAATAACTATAATTGTCAACCTTATAGTTAATACCCACCAAGTAGAGTCTTTAAATGGCCACCCTTCGCTTTGGTCCCCTGTAGAGGGCTGCCCCCTCCTCTCTGGCTTCTTCCCCTTACCCCCTTTCCACCATTGCATCATGGGTATTTGTTCACTTAAGTCTGAACAGTTGAAGCTTCCTTGGTGTAGATCAAAACTGACCAAACACTGGCGATTTCGTAGTTTCTACCTGGTGCAGTTTTCAAATCTCTCTTGTAGCTTAGTGCACACGGGGCAGACCAGAGAAGACAGCTCAGTAGGCACAGCTGCTTGCTGCCAAGCCTGAGGAGTGAGCTCCATCCCTGGAACGCACATGGAGGAGGAGAGGAAATCGGGTTGACCTCTGACCTCCACATGAGTGGGATGATGTGCACAAGCCGGCCACTCGCGCAATTAATAAAACAATTCCGAGGGTCTATCAACCATCTAGAGAAGGTGGGCAACAAGTTCAGCGGCTACAGGTAAAACCTCGGGCATGAATTATGGCAGTTCATAACTCAAGTTCACTTTAGTTAATATTCATTAAACATTTACCATATGCCAGGCTCTGTCTGAAAGACTTTATATATATGTTAACTCATTTGACCCCCCACAATAACCTTCTGGGCTGGGAAACATTCATAGTTTCATTCTTTTTGTTTTGGGGCAGGGTCTCTTATAGCTCAGGCTGGCCTCAAACTCAGTATGTCTCCAAGGATGATCGTGGCCTCCTGATCCTCCTACCGCCATCTTCCGTAGTCTGAGATTACAGACACACACCACCATCCTGAGCTTAAGGTCGCCACTCTACAAATGGAGACACTAAAGTTCAAGGAACCTCAGTAGCATGGCAGTTTTGTGACAAAGAAGTTAACTTTGGCTTTGTCTCCGAGCTGTCTATTCCTCAGCAGCTCAGCCTACACTGGAGCCTTGAGGCAGGATGGTAGTCCCAACCCCTAGGTCTCTCCACCCCTTACAAAAATAAAGGTTCATTGTTGCTGAGAGCTCTAAGTTTGGCTGTTGCTCAGCTGTGGGTCTGCCTGCCTGGCATGGCTTGTTCTGGGCCCAAGGCTGAAGGAGAAGCCCCTCTCATGGGCTTTCCCAGAGGAAACAGTGAGCCTAGGGTCATGTGAGGGGTCGGCAGGGGCGCGTCAGGGACTCCAGGGGCATTCCATTAGTGGGAACTGGTCTCCTGGCCGCCCTTGACTCACTGAGGGCTGGGCGGGTCCCCCTTCTACAGCAGAGTCACATGGCCATCTGCTGAGTGGTGAAGAGTTACAAGTATTTAGGTTAGGTGCCCCAGAAGTGGACCCTGAGTCAAGGGTTTGTGGGCAAGTGATTTATTAAGGATGAACCAAGAAGGATGGGGGCGGGGATGGGGACTGGGGTGGGGTGGGTGGCGGGGAGCAGGACAGAAGAGGCAAAGCCAAGAAAGGTTATAATTTGTGACAAAATCCTGAGCTCAGCCTTACTGGAGTGTAAATTATGCCTTAGAGTTTACCTCAACTCAGGCTGGAGAGTCGGGCTTTCCTATTTCCATAGACGGCGCAATCATGGTTCCTTCCTGCCCAAGGCCAAGCAAAGCTTCGTGGACACAGTCTCTTCGCTAGAAAGCTGGAGCAGGCGCTGAGGAGGCCCAAACTAAGCACCGACAACCGTCTTTTTATACTAATTGGTTCAGCATCAAAGGAGTGACATTTTATTCTCCCATGGTTAACGCCTTGTTTTTCATGCCAAGCCCAGAGGCCAGGGGTGGAGAAGCAGGGGGCACAACAAGTGCCTCAGTAACCTAGTGTAGCGCTGACTGAGCTCATGTGCCTAACACTGGCCTCTTCGTGGAACGGAGAAAGACACGCAAAGGATACAGCGCTGCGCAGTGTGCATCTGCGATCTCCACTTGGTTGGTGCAGGCCGGAAGACCAACAAGTTCAAGGTCATCCTTGGCTGCACATCAGGTTTAAGGCTGTCCTCTGTGTCTCAAAACAAACAGCATAGTATCTCCTCAACTCAGGCTGGAGAGCCCGGCTTTCCTAGTTCCACAGAGAGAGTGGCTGTCTAATGGAACAGTAAACTGGACGAGGAATTCACGGTTAGCCAGAGAAATACAGTTGAGCCAGGGCAGTAAAGGCTCTTGCAACCAAGCATGACCAAGCATGACAACCTGTGTTGGAGCCCTGACTTAGTCAGGGTTTCTATTCCTGCACAAACATCATGACCAAGAAGCAAGTTGG
>NC_034610.1:24064637-24067827 GCF_900095145.1 Mus pahari | reverse complement strand
ATATATATATATATATATATATATATATATATATATATTAAATCTTTTTAAGAGACTGGAGAGATGGCTCAGTGGTTAAGAGCACTGACTGAGTTCAAATCCCAGCACCCACATGGTGGCTCACAACCATCTGTAATGAGATCTGGTGTGTCTGAAGACAGCTACAATGCACTTACATATATTAAATAAATAAAATCTTAAAAAAAATCTTTTTAAAAATGTATGAGTATGTAAGTTCACCACACCCGTGTGGAGCACCCTTGAAGGGGATTGGATTCCCGAACTGAGGAACGAGTGTGAGCTGCCACGTGGGTGCTAGAAACCGAACCCAGGTGTTCTGCAAGACCAGCCAGGGCTCTTAACCTCAGAGCCATCTCTCCAGGCCCAAAGACAGCTCAGCAAGAAAAAGGAAAAGCGCTCCCCTGGATGCAAGGGGGTCAGTGAGTGGGACGGAGGGTCAAAGGCTTTGTGTGTCAAGTGGTGGTGCAGGCCTTAAATCTCAGCACCCAGGCCAGGCATGGTGGCACACGCCTTTAATCCCAGCACCCGGGAGGCTAAGGCAGGTGGATTTCTCCTAATTCAAAGGCAGCCAGGGCTACACCGTGTGACTCTAGCTCAACCCAAAGCCTTGTGGGACCTGGGTTCTGGCTCTCTCCCTATTTACGTAGCTCCATTTCCTCTGTGAGACAGACTTTTCCTGTTGGTGCTCTGTGGTTCCGTACAGCTACGATGAGGGAGAGCCTTGACTTCTTGTGTAGATCTGAACGCAGCTCTCTCCACTCCCACTGTCCTGCTGCTGAAGGGGGTACCACGATGCCGGCTGACTACCTTAAGGTAGAGCGGATTCTACTGTAAATTCGGAGTCTGAGGGCCAAGTCCACCTGAGGAACAACTAACTGGCTACAGGGGTGGGGTTCCCTGGCTCCATGACAGCCGATGTCAGCTCTCAGGACTCTGAAGTTAGAAACTCACGTTTGCATTTGTAAGGGACTCAAAGTGGGACTGGCTCCCTGAGTCTGAGTGGGTTCAGGAAACTGTGGGACTTCCAAGGCTGGGTCACAAAGAGAAATGCAGTTTCTGCTTCATTTCTCCGGAATTTGCCCCACTCCTGTAATAGCAATACTCAGGTAGACAGAAGGGCCAGGAGTTCAAGGTTATCTTTAGGTACATAGTGAATTAAGGCCAACCAGGCACTTTTTAAAAGATTTATTTATTCAATGTATATGAGTACACTGTATCAGATCTCCTTACACATGGCTGTGAGCCACCATGTACTTGCTGGGAATTGAACTCGGAACCTCTGGAAGAGCAGTCACTGCTCTTAACCACTAAGCCATCCCTCTAGCCCTTAACTTGTTTTTTTTTAAAGACCTTTCTTTTGTGTCGTTTTGTTTCTGAAACAGAGTTTCTCTGGGTAACTGTTTCAGTCCTGGAAATTACTCTATATAGACCATGCTGACTCCAAGTCAGAGATCTGCCCGCCTCTGCAGCCCCAGTGACGAGATTAAAGGCATGTACCACAACCACCTGGCTAAGACTCTGTGCGTGCGTGTGTGTGTGTGTGTGTGTGTGTGTGTGTGTGTGTGCGTGTGTGTGTGTGATTTTTTGGTTATGAATATTTATGCATCACTGTGTGGGTGTGCATGTAAGTGCAGGTGCCAATAGAAGACAAAGACATTGGATCCCCCTTGAGCTGAAATGTGATCAAAATGTGGACCCCTAGAACCACAGTTGGATCTCCTGAAAGAGCAGCAACGACTCATAACTTCTACCATAGCTTTCCAGCTCCCAGCTTGACTTTTTTTTTTGAGGGGGGGGGCGGTTCTAGACAGGGTTTCTCTGTGTAGCCCAGGCTGTCCTGGAGCTCACTTTGTAGACCAGGCTGGCCTCGAACTCAGAAATCTGCCTGCCTCTGCCTCCCAAACGCTGGGATTAAAGGCGTGCGCTACCACTGCCCGGCCCCAGCCTGACTTTTAAAGGGATCACTTGAACTCAGGAGGTTAAATTTCCATCATGATTAAGGGTAACACTTTTGCATTGCCAGACTATACTCCAGGAAATGGAGTACCCCAAACCCCAGGGAGAGATCATAGGTAGGGGTCTAGCTGATGCCACAAATGAGGCCTCATCCCCGCGCTCCAAACCTGTGAATGTGCGCATGCGCAAAGCTTCAGCGAGGGTTCCCACAGCAGCCTTCGGGCTGCCCCAACCCATCCCCGCCCAGCCTGGCCTAAAAGAACAGCCTGAGAAAGGAAAGAAAGGACTGCAGTAATTAAATTTAAGACATTGAGGTGGGGTTCTTTTGCTCACTCACGGCTGCTGAGAAACTGCTTCCTGTGGATTGGACCCCGCGTGGATTCCTAACCCTTGGCCCCTTAGGAACGCAAACCACATAAGTTCACATTTCCCGCTACTAGACAAAAAAGAAGCTGACTCAGACGAGCTCAGGGAAGGCGCTAGTCTGAGAGGACACCGAGGGCTCACGGGAATCAGAAGCTAAGGAGATGTGTAATTATAGCGTCTCCGCATAGATATTCTTTTCATCTTGCGTAGGTTTGGTTTATTTGTTTTTCAGCCCAGAAATGGATTGTCAGGTCTTTTCTTTCCCATGTCCTGGTCCCTTTCTTTATCACTCCCTTTACTGATCTAGTTAGTAACTGTTCCGCCTACTAATAACCAAAATGAGCCTGTGGGGCCATCTCATTCAAACCGCCACACATACAATATAGTTTTGTGGGTTTTTTTTTTTAATTATTATTTTAGATTTGGGGAGGGGGTCGGTGTACCTGTGTAGCAGTCACAGAATGACTTCTGGAGTTGATTTTCTCCTTGCATCCTGGATTCCAGGATTGGACCAGAATAGCTCATTTAAAAGCTGAAACTTTGCCAGGTAGTGCAGCGTGCCTTCAGTCCTGGCACTCAGGAGGCAGAGGCAGGCAGGCAGATCTCAGAGTTCTAAGCCAGCCTGGTTTACAGAGGGAGTTCCAGGACATCCGGGCTACTGTCAGGAGACAGTGGGTGGGGTGGGGGTGGGCGTGGGGGCGTGCTGCTGCTGCTGCTGAAGCGTCTATGAATGAGGCTTGGTTCCATCATTGTAGAATGGGGGCACAGGCTCTATCTAGCCTTGTGGGACAAGAGGGATTGAACAGAACAATTCTGTACAGAGGTTTAGTGTGGGGCGCTACATTCT
>NC_034610.1:24027549-24059475 GCF_900095145.1 Mus pahari | reverse complement strand
GGACCAACCGGGAAATTCTGTCTCAGGGTCCCAACATCAGAACCCCGAGAGTGCCTGGGTGTCACCAGCAACATACTGGGAGCCAGCTGCCTACACCAATCAAAAACAGAGACCACAAAGTCTGCAGGGGTGAGAGAGGCCTCTTCAGTGTCTATGATTTCATCGTGGACATTACTGTCGATTTCTCTTCCTGCCCCTGTATGAGTGGGTCTATCGCCATCCCGCCGTCTCAGGCTCCTGTGTTGTGAAGACAGTCTCATGCAGCGCAGACCAATCTCAAATTCACTAGGTAAGCTGAGGCTGGCCTTGAATCAGCCTCCATCTCCTAAGAGCTGGGAAACCGCCTCTGGAGCCTCACCCAGCTTCACTTTCACCACCCCAGCCAATCCTGTGACTCCTCTTCATAGCGAGAGCGTTGACACTTACGTTCTGAGTGTGAAAAAAAAAATCACATAACACGTCCTACTGGAACCTTGCCCGGGTCGGCTGAGGAGTGTGTGCTTACCAGTCTGCAGGTTTGCCTAAGTTGGTTTGTTTTAGAGACAAGGTCTTGCTCCATTGCCTAAGCCAGCTTGAAACTCTTAGGCTCAAACAGTTCTCCTGCTCCATCTTTCTAGAGCAGCTGGGACTCTAGGCATGCTCCACTACAGCTGACTGAAGCTTTATTGAATGAATGAATGAATGAATGAATGAATGAGTTACTACCTCTGAGGGACCCTCCTCAGGGCCTTCTAAACTCTGTACTTTAATTAGTTGCTCAGAGGTGTCTCCATGCCTCAGTTTCCCCATCTGTAATAGTAAATGAGTTTATGGGCATGGTGTGCTTGGAGCAAGAACAAAACCATCCTGGCATATACTCTACAGGGACTCCTCAGGGTCTAGCCCTTTGGCATCAGACTATTGAGATAAAGGTTCCCCCAGGATTCGGAATTCCCTCCCCCACAGGAGTCTCATGCTCAGAGAAGATCAAAAGCTAAAGCATGCTGCCAGCCAGAGAGGGTACTTGTCTATCAGGGAGGAATTTCTACACAGGACAGACTGGAGCCCAGACTGGTCTGAGTCAGTGACAGACGGCACAGCACATGGTGGGACAACCTGGCTGTGCACCTCTCTCAAGCCTCAACCTCAGTCTGAAGGTGGATTGGGGGAGCGGGGTCCCCCTTCTCGCTGTGGCCACAGCGACTAAGTCTCTCTGCTTTTTCACTATGTAGCTCCATCACTGCCTTACTGGGGGGCGGTGGCCAGGCCACTGGGGCCCTGCCCCTGATAACAAGAATGAGCAATTCTGATTGCCAGGAACTGAGGATGCTCTTGCCGGTCAGCGTCTCCAGCACCCAGAGACCCTGGGGCTGCCGTCAAGGGGGTTCAATAAACACTTATTGATTGAGCCAACAATGCCGGGATTGGACCTGCAAAAGAGAAAATGGACAGACAAGACAGTGAGCCTGCAGGTGAAGCCAGAACTGGAGCCAACAGTCTACCTCTCTCTCCCAGCCCTAGCAAGGCCAGCAGCTGTCTGGGAGAGGGGCACAGTTGCTTCCAGTTGGCAGAACCAGTCTCCAGGCTTCCCTTCAGAACCCAGCACCTGCTGAGCCACCCACACACGGACTGTCTCTCTCTGGAAGGCAGTTCACCTCTGGGTTTCAACACTGCCCTTTTCCTTTTCCTTCTCTCACCCTCAGGAATCCCTGAAAGCTTCTTATGTTTGTGACTTCTGTGACATCTCAACATCTCTTGTGCGTGCGTGTGCACACACACACACACACCAGCCTGAGTCTAAGCAGTTCATCCTGTAAACTGTCTCTCTGATAAAATAACTGATTCAGTTTCTGTCACCTGCTGAGGCTCTAGCTGGTCTGCCCTCAGACCTCTTAAAGCTGAGGCTCAGAAGCACACAGTGAGGTGCAGGAACCTGGTCCCAGGCCCTGGCTTGCTGGAGCGAAGGAATCTATTGCTTCAGCCACTCCGGTCAGAATCCCTCAGAGATTGATGTGATATGCGCAGTGACACCTAATCAGGCTTGGAAAACTGGGCCAACAGTTAAGCCACACAAAGGAACTAACCACAGCTCCACTGGCAACTGGCTCCTTGGCAAGTGCCAAAACAAACAGCTGTGGCGCAGGCCTTCCCCAGGCTGCCGGCTTCCTGGACACTGGCAGAGGGCACTCGAGAAGGGGTTACCTGGGTGGGGTGTTGTTCAGTTGGTAGAACGTTTACTAGCGTTCCATGAAGCCCAGAGTTCTGTCTGCACCTCATACCTGTGACCCTAGCAGTTGGGAAAAGACAGCAGGCAGGATCAGAAGTTCAAGGCCATCCTCCCCTTTATAAAGTGAGCTGAGGCAGCCTGGGACACATCTCCTAAATGAAAAGAGCCCTGAGCTATCTGGCGTTTGCTTTATGGAAGTCCAAGTCTCCCCCTCATTCCTCTCAAGATTCTCTGAACCTGGCTGTTCTCTTTTGCGATAGTTTAGAACATTCTAGCCAAAGCGCTGAATATAAAATACAAGTCAAAAGCAATGAGCATATGTTAGATGGTTGAAGGAGGGCTGAAAAATGCTGGTTCTGGGGATGAAAAATGGCTCAGCAGTTAAGAGCACTGGCTGCTTTTACAGAGGACCTGCTTTCAGTTCACAGCAACCGCACCACGGCTCACAAGCAACCTTCACTCCTGTTCCAGGAAATCCAATGCCCTCTTCCGACTTCTGTAGGCACCAGGCAAGCACACAATGCACAGAGAAGCATGCAGGCAAAACACACACGTGTAAATATGTAAAATAAAAGAGTTCACGACTCTCTTCCTACATAAAGAGTTCAAGCCACCCTCGATTACAAAAGACTCCAAGGCTCAGGGAAAAATTTGGAAAAAGACTTTTGTAGGCTAGTCTGGACCACGAAGAGTTAGACCTAGGCAAACAAACAAAGAAAAAGGAGCAAGAACAGCTTGGTCTACCACGGACATAGCTGACATCTGTGCCCCGGGAACATGTGAAATGGTTGCTACACATGTTCCTGAGAGACCCCAGCACACCCCCCTGCAGCTACCCACTAGCCTCCCTGAAGACCCCGGGCATTACAAATGCCAACTTGGCTCAGAGGATTGGCTGGCTAACTCTGCAGACATCTAAAGAAAGAATTGAGGGGACTGCCCATCCCCCCCCCCCAGGCCACCGGTATTTGCAGGGAAAAGAAAAGGATATGGTTGAAGGGACCGAAGCTGAGTGATCAAAGCTTCACTCCCCCCCCCCAGCTCCCCACCAGGTGCCCCTTCGTCCTTGATCTGTCCTCCTTTTCCCAGCTGCCGCCCACACCCCTCCGCCCATCAATTCCAGGGAGGTGGGCAGGCAGCAGCTGCCACCCACAAAGCCAGAGGAAACAGCTGTTCTGCAGTCAGGCGCTCAGCTCAGCTTCAAGCCACCCCAACACAAGCTGAAGGGTTGCTTGCCAGCTCCCCTGGGCTCAGCAGTTTAATGATTTTTTTTTTTTTTTTTTTTTTTTTTGCATTTAAAAGGTATTGGGGGAGGGGCTGTAGCATAAACTGGACAGGGACACAAACTTGTGTCTGCTGCCCCTTGGGAGGTGGAAACAGGAATTCAAGGCCATCCTTGCTGGGTCATGGAGAGTTTGAAACTAGCCACTGATTACATGAAACCGGGTTCAAACAAAACAAAAACAAAACAAAACAAAAAAAAAGCAGACTGCCTAAACAGGAGTCAAAAGTGGTGGCTCAGCAGTGCTTCAGCAGTTAGTCATGCGTACTGCCCCTGCGGAGGACCCAAGTTCTGTCCCAGTAGCAACACTAGGCAGTTCACACCTGTGACTGTAGCTCCAGGGAATCCAATACTTCTGACCTCTTTCAGCAGCTGCAGCCCCTGTGCCCAAACCCACGGACACATGTGCATGTAACTAAAAATAATAATAAAATATCCAGGCGTGGTGGCACATGCCAGTAATTCCAGCACTTGGGAGGCACAGGCAGGTGGACCTCTAAGTTTAAGACCAGCCTAGTCTACAGAGTGAGTTCCAGGGACAGCCAGAGCTACCCAGTGAGCTCCTGTCTTAATCATAATGATATTTCATAATCATCATCATAAAAGTAAACCTTAAAAAATAATAAAGTATGTGGGAGAATTTAAAGTATCCAAATGTTTACAACAGAACAAAACAAACAAACAAAAAACCCCAACCAGACACAAGGCTGTGAGGGCCTGAGTTTGAAAAGATGGGAGCCCTTAGCTATATAAAGACTCAGGCCCGGATGGGTAACTGTAACAAGTTTGACTAACAAATGGACACTTTGTTACAGTTCACTAAAAAGCTTGAAACAGGATTGTTCTGACCCATAGGAACAGCCTGGGAAATCTGTCCTCAGAAAATGTCACCAAATTATCACCTGACTTGAGCTGTTCCAGTGACAAGCTACAGAAAGATCACAGATATGGGACTTAAAATAGTGTGCCCTGCCCAAACTGAGAGGAGGGTCAGACAGCCCACTGAGCTGGTGGGCACAGGGTCCACCCTCTCCTTCAGCATCACCACCATCATGCCCTGGATCCAGACTCGGAGTTGAGGAGACTGCAAAGCAGGGCTGGGGAGGTGGGAGCCAAGCAGGGCTGTTTTTTCAAGCTCCATTTGGAGCCTAAATCTGTTTGGGTTTCACCTAGCATAGCCCAGCAAACTGTTACTGGGTTGTGGTTGTTGTTGTTGTTTGTTTTTCTCCCTCCCCCCCCTTTTTTTGGAGACTAACTGGGCAAGGTTAGCCTCTGCCTTAGTTATGGGCAATCCTCCTGCCTCTTCCAAATCCTAGGATTTCAGACATACAGTACCAGGCTAGGCTTTTAAATATATATTTTTAATTCTTATTGTTGTGTACTTGTGAGTGCAGCTGTACCTTGTTGCATGTGGAGGTCAGAGAACAACTTTTGGTAGTCAGTAGGTTCCCAAGCCTCAGACTCAGGTCCTTAGGTTCACTCTCCTTCCTCCTTCTTTTCCCTCCTCCCTCCTCCCCCTCTCTACTCCCTTACCCTTTCACCTCTTCAACCTCCTCCTTCCTCACCTTCCTCACCTTCCTCACTCCTCACACACCTCCCTCCTGACCCTCTTCCCCCTGCTCCCTCCTCCCCCTCTTCCCTCTCCTCCCTCTTCCCTCTTCCCCCTCCTACCTCCTCATCCTCTTCCCTCCTCACTCTCCTCTTCCTTACCCTCTTCCCTCCTCACCCTCCTCCCTTTCCCCCCTCCTCCCTCCTCACCCTCCTCACCTTTCTTACCCTCCTTATTCTCCCTAGTTGTGCATCTAGAAATGTCTTCCTAGAAGAGACTTGTCCTTTCGCCAAGGGTGTCACACCTGTGCTGATTGCTGCTCAGGGCACTACGACACTTCCCCAGGCTTGTGGGTCATGTCCCCAGACCATTCCACAGGCGTCTTCCAGACTTCTCTCTCTCCTGTGCCTTTCTGCTCTGTGGAGCAGCAGCCTGCGCAGCACATCTACCAAGCTAGGGTAGTGTGTCACTTCCCACACAGGAGAATGTGTGTGACTGCCCCTGTACCAGACAGCTCAAGGGGAGAGGTTCCAGGACAGTGTGCAGAAATCAGTTCTCCCAGTTCACCTTGTGGGTCCAGCCTCGGTCAAAGGTGTCTTTATCCACAGAGCCATCTCAGAGGCTCCAATATCTTTCAAATTACATTTGTTGATTGATTGATTGATTGATTGATTGATTGATTTTGTGTGTGTGTGCGTGTGTGTGTGTGTGTGTGTAAGTGTACCATAACTCTTCTGTGGAGGTCAGAGAACAACCTTTGGGGGTTGGTTCTCACCTTCCACCTCGTGGGTTCCAGGTGTGGACTCTGCTTGTCGCTGCTCTGCAGCAGGTTTCTCTACCTGCTGAGTCACTTTGATGACTCCAACAGGGCCCACCTGGAGCCCACAGCCGCTGGTCAGTGGGAGATGGAGCTGGAGTTTCAGGAAGACAGGAGGCCCCTCATCGGGCCTCGCTTCCTCTCCCTATGACTCTGCTTCCTCTTTCGTCCCAGCCAATGCTTGGCACCGCTGGCCGAGGAGGTCACAGCTCCTGACACAGCACATGCCAGGTCCCCCACCCTCCAAGCTGGTCCTGGCTGCCATACAGAAAGCGAAAGGAGGATTTGGAACTGAACGAGAAAATAATAAAACCGAGGAAAGGGAAGAAACAGCTGTCAGAATATTGGAAAATTTCCCGGGCAGGAATTCCCAGCCCTCAAGGGCTAGCTGAGGAAGTTCTTCAAAAACAACCTAGAAACTCCTCCTTGATACTGTTCCCAGTCATGGAAGCACCTCCGGCCCAGCCATGTGTGTCTGAAGGCAGAGCCAGCTTAGAGCGTCAACTATAAGCGGGACAGTGGCAGTGGCCCACATCCTTTATTCCCAGTGCTCGGGAGGCAGAGGCAGGGAGACCTCAGAGTTCAATCCCTTGGGACTGGAAATAGAGCATGGTGAGGTGCCATTGTGGGTGCTGGGGAGAGATCCTGGGCCTTCTGGGGGAGCAGCCAGTGGTCTCACCTGTTAGCAGTCTCTCCAGCCAGATAAGATTTCTTAAAAAAAAAAAAAAAAAAAAAAAAAAAAACGAAACAAGCCGGGCGTGGTGGCACACACCTTTAGTCCCAGCACTGGGGAGGCAGAGGCAGGCAGATTTCTGAGTTCAAGGCCAGCCTGGTCTACAAAGTGAATTCCAGGACAGCCAGGGCTACACAGAGAAACCCAGTCTCGAAAAAAACCAAAAAAATCTACCAAGTTTGAGTTTGGCTGGGGGGGTGGGGAGAGAAGGTCAGAGGTCAGACATCTTGCAAAAGGGCTACCAGGTCCTCTGGCTGAGCCTGGCCTTCTCTGCTCTGCACTCACTCTGAGTTATAGTTCTGTAAGAAGAGTGCTTTGCAGGGAGACTTGAGCTCTCAGTCTTCCACCGAGGAAGAAGGATTCCGCCTAAGCTTGCCAGTTTCAGCCAGGACATGGCCTGAGGAACGTCCTTCTGCCCCGTCTTCCATACCTGTCTCTGTCCCATGAGGCTTCTTGTCTCCAAAGCCATCTGTCTCCCAAACAAACCCCAGATGCCATCCCGAGATTAATCTTCCAATGACACAGACTCCCTGCTCCCTCTGTCAGTCAGCCAGACCCACCCTGCTCTCTTGGAGGCTCAGAAACAGGCGAACACTGAGCACAGACCCGAGGCTCTGGGTTCAGATTCTCCCTCCACCACTCTAAGCCTTCTCTCCCACCCCTACAGGATGGGGATAATAAAGACACATTACCTGAAGTAATGTGCTGAGGGTGGAGTAAGAAAACAGGCCTTGAGCCAGTTGTGGTAGCACACGCCTTTAATCCCAGCACTTGGGAGGCAGAGGCAGGCTGATTTCTGAGTTCGAGGTCAGCCCGGTCTACAGAGTGAGTTCCAGGACCTCCAGGGCTACACAGAGAAACCCTGTCTCAAAAAAAAAAAAAAAGAATTATTTATTTTATGTATATGAGTATACAGTAGCTGTCTTCAGACATTTCAGTTGGGATCATCTGAGCCATGTGGTTGCTGGGAATTGAACTCAGGACCTCTGAAAAAGCAGTCAGTGCTCTTAACCGCTGAGCCATCTCTCCAGCCCCTGTTTTGTTTAAAGTGTGAGTGTTTTACCCACATGTCCAGTGTGCACCAGGTTTGTGCCTGGAGCCTTAAAGATCGGAAGAGGGAGCCAGACCTGGGTCCTCTGCTAGGGCTCTTGATCAAAGAGCAGCCCAGTCCACCCTCCCCCACCACCGCATTTTTTTTATTTTAAATTGTTTTTTGAGGTAAGGTCTCACTATGTAGCTACTATTTTAAAAACAGTATTACATTTTACTGTGTATACATGTGTGTGTGCATGCGTGTGTGTGTGCCTGTGCATGTGTGTCTGTGTAGACACACAAAGCACATGTGTAGTCAGAGGACAGATGCAGGAGTATACTCTCTCCTACTGGGTGAGTTCCAGGGTTCAAACTCAGGTCGTCAAGCTTGGTGGCTAGTGCCTTTCTTCACTGAGCCCTCTCACCAGCCCATCTCTTCCGCTCTCACAGTCCCACTGCAGGATTCCATCTCACTCACTGACTTCAGGGGCTGGGAATGTACACAGCATATGAAAGATGCTCAATAAACAGGCTGAACTTCTTCATTCTGTGATCTGTGATCTGTTCAGGGCAACTGCTCTCCTAACACACCTAGGCATCCAACACACACACTCACATACACACACACACACACAGAGTCACATACACATACACACATACACACTCATACACACATACTCACATATACATTCTCACATGTATAAACTCACACTTATATGCACACTCACATACACACATTCACATATACATACATACATAATACAGTCATACACACATATACATACTCATACATATTCACATACACACATTTACATATACATACATACACACTCACATATATACATATACACATTCATACATTTACATATACACATACACACACTCACACACATATGCACACTCACACATACATATTCACATACACACATTTACATATACATACATACACACTCACATATATACATATACACATTCATACATTTACATATA
The DNA here is from genome assembly GCF_900095145.1 of Mus pahari. NCBI lineage: Eukaryota > Metazoa > Chordata > Mammalia > Rodentia > Muridae > Mus > Mus pahari. The sequence continues at coordinate 24,050,866 of NC_034610.1, read as the reverse complement.
CACATACACACACTCACACACATATGCACACTCACACATACATATTCACATACACATTCCCATATACATACATACACTCTCACATACACTCATATACACACATACACACATTCACACACACATATACACACTCACATATGCACACTCACATTCATACAACCACATACACACACACCCGCACACATTCACACATACACACACTCTCCTCTCTTAAAGGACCAGGTTCCTTCAGCCCCTTCAGAGCTTTCAGTTCTAACTCCCTCCTCCCTCCCCTCCCTGCTTCCCGGGCCTCAGAACGGGCTCTGGCTCTGAGACCCACATTAGCTTGTGGCTGGGAATTTTAATGCTTTCTCAGCTTCCTCTCTGGCTTGGCACTTTGTGCCCACCACCTCCGGGGGCAGCCCGGGTGAAGAGGTACTACAGCCATCCAAACGCCCTTTTCTTGCGTGGTTTTGAAGCTTGGAAAGGGCTTCCCAGGTGAAGCCATTGGAATAACTAGACACAACAAGACATGTGGTCTCGAAGTCACTTTCCGGGCTCCGTGACTGTGAGATGAAAGGCAGGCAAGTGTCTGCCCAGGAAATCCGAGCCGGGCAGTTCGGGGTAACAGGCGGCTTCCCGCCCTGGCTGGGGGACAGCTGCTTACAACCCGGCTGTTGACACACTAAAAAAAAGAAATTCCATGGTGACCAGTAGACTCTAGCCAGCACCTGATGGAAGGCAGTAGTTTGAAAATAATCCCTAATGACACCCAAGCCTCCCCGGCCCCATTCCCAACAAAAGAAGAAACTGGAGAAACGCCTCGAGATGGAGCTTTTAAGAGAGCTGGGGTGCTCAGCTGCCAGAAGCACTGGCAGAAGCTGGCTCGGGTTGGTCTCCAAGGTCACCACAATGGCAGCCCCCTCAGGCTGGCTGGTGCTTTTAGATGCCCACACCCTGGGATAGCCAGGGTTTGTGCTAGCCAGAGAGCAGTGGTCCCTGGAAGGCACGGGTAGCAGAGGACTGAAAAATGACAGCTTTGGCCAGCAGTGCTGGGCTGGGCTCTGTGTGGGCTCCTCTCCCAGTCTCTCGTCCGCAATGCCTTGTGGTCCCTTAGTAGGACCCTTCTGAGTGCATTAAAGCAGTCTCTCCTCAGTCTAGACACAGGGTCTAAAAAGTGACCACAGCCTTCTACCTAAGACAGGAGTAGACACTGAGCCGGGAGGGGCATCTCTCCTGCCCACGTATAGGAGATGATCAGGCTGTTTGAGCACTCAGTGTTTCTCCATCCCAGATCTAGGCGCTTCATGGAACTTAGCATGGGCCCTTTCTTTCCCCAGACTCAGAGTGTAGGACCCCACCTCCTCTCCCTAAATACCTCTGGCGCCCAGCACTCCTATCTGCATGGACTTTGCCCTCTGCCCTTGTGGACCCAGCAGAAGGACTCGCTGATAAGGGGCCATTGCCCAGGTTTATAGTTTCCTCCCGCCTCTCTGGCGACACCTGAGCCTGCTGATCCCCACCCTCCACCCCACAGTCATCCAGTGGCTGTCATCCACATTCAATAATAGGGGCACATCCCTTATAGCCAGTCGCCTGCACAGTCTCTCACAGTTACATCACTTTTACCCAGACTTAGTCACAAGGGCACGCCTCACACACTGCCGGCTACAGGGAACAGTCACACATTACACTAAGGCTTTACACATATGCCTATAGTCACACCTTACCTGCATGTACTCGAGAGGAAGTGCGTGCGTGTGTGAGCATGCACACAAGTGAGCACACGCACTCGAGCACCCCCCCCCCACACACACACACACGTCTCTATGATAGTGAATGGGAGGGGCCAACAAGTATAGAGAAAGATTCCCCTTCTAGGGCAAAAATGACTTAGTGAGATAAGACCCTGGCCTCTTCTGCCTTGAAAACCTGATGGCCGGGGTTCAATCCCCAAAACCCACATAAAGTGAAGAGAAGCACCTCCACACACTTCACATTTAAGGCTGCTTAGCTGCACGTGCACGCACATGCGCACACTCGCACGCACACGCACACGCACAATCAGTAAAAGAAGACAGATCTTTGTGACTTCATAGCCAGGCTGGCCTACATAGCAAGACCCAGGACAACCAGGGCTACACAGAGAGACCCTCTCAAATTAAAAAAAAAGAAGAAGAAAAAAAAGAAAAAAAGAAAAACATTTAAAGCTATTCTTAGTCTATAGACCCTCTTTCAAATAAAATATAGAACAAACGAAACATAATAAAACGGAATAGCTGTTTTTTGAAGGCCTTTTGGGGATCCCTTGCTTGTCTGGAACTGCTAGCTGCTGCCACCTTGTGAGCTGAGGCGGAACTACAGACTCTTTGCCCAGGGAGGGGCCAGCTGGTTAAAGACAGGCTCCTATCACCCACACCCACCCCACCCCAACATGTCACCAAGCCCTGTGACTGCTGTTTTACAGGTACATTCCATTGGCATAGGAAACAGCAGGGGAACCTTGGAAATCAGCATTTGGCTGGTGCCCATGATGACCCAGGCCACTGTCATCAGTTACAGTGACGGTTGGTGGCAATGTCCTGGCATCCTGATGGGTTTCATGAACTCAGTGATGAAGACCCCAAAGTAGTGACTGTGACCTCTAACACTCTCCAAGCCACCCCTAACGTCTTCTGTCAGGTCTTGGAGGTCGGCCAGAGTGGGCGTGACTAATGATCCTGGAGAGCTCTTCATGAGAGCCCCGCTGTGGTGAGGCACCTACTATGTGGCACTGTTGAGCCCAGAGCCAACCTGCTTCCTTTCCCTTTTGGTCTTATTTGTCTGGGTGTTTTATGTATGGCATGCATTACGTGGATGCATGATGCCCCTAGAGGCTAAGAGAGGGCTGTGAGCTGCAGCGTTGGTCCTGAGAATTGAACCTGGGTCCTCTGGAAGAGCAGCCAACGCTCTTAACACCTGAGCCATCTCTTGTTTGTGCTCGTATTTTTTTTTTTTTAAAGATTTATTTATTATATGTAAGTACACTGTAGCTGTCTTCAGACACTCCAGAAGAGGGAGTCAGATCTTGTTAAGGATGGTTGTGAGCCACCATGTGGTTGCTGGGATTTGAACTTTGCACCTTTGGAAGAGCAGTTGGGTGCTCTTACCCGCTGAGCCATCTCACCAGCCCCCTGTGCTCGTATTTTATGATTATTATTTTTTAAAGATTTAATGTGAGAACATTGTCACTCTGTTCAGACACACCAGAAGAAGACATACAGATGGTTGTGAGCCACCATGTGGTTGCTGGGAATTAACTCAGGACCTCTGGAAGAGCAGTCAGTACTGAACCATCTCTCCAGCCCCAAATTTTATTACTTTTTTAATACTCAGTGGGTGACTTAGTTCTATCACCAGGCAATGGTTTCTATTTTCACCTCATGCTTTACATATTTTTTTGTCTCTAAGGTCACTTCCAGGAGGTCCTTGTAGTCCCCTGCCTCATGGGCAGCCATTAAGGTAGATCCTTTTGTTTGTGTGTTGTCATTCCCTGTTTTGTAGGCATGGGTTGTCATACAGCACTCTTCCCTGCCCTTTAGGCTGGCCTTACATCCCCTACGCAGCTAAGAATAACTATGAGTCTAAGATTCCTTTCTTTCTTTCTTTCTACAGGGTTTCTCTGTGTAGCCATGGCTGTCCTGGAACTCACTTTGTAGACCAGGCTGGTCTCGAACTCAGAAATCCGCCTGCCTCTGCCTCCCGAGTGCTGGGATTAAAGGTGTGCACCACCACCGCCAGTCTCTAAAATCTTTCTTTTTTGTTGGTTTGCATTTTTAAAAAACCTTGAACTTCTGACCCCATTGCTTCTAACTCCCAGGTACTGGTATTACAAGTGTATACCATCATGCCTGGTCTCATGTGATGCCAGGGATGACACCAAGGCCTCATGCATGCTAAGCACTCACTCTACTAAGTCACATTGATAGAGCACCTTGAATGCTAATGTGTTAGGAACCGGGTCATCTCATTGTCTAGAAGGTGGTAATTTGCTGGCTGTTTTAATATTGGAAGTGACTATGTTTTGTGGCTGACCTGTATTCCCTAGGCCATACACACTCAAAGTTGTGGGTCTCAGGTACCCTGAGTTGGTGGCTGCTCAGCTCAGCTCCACCAAGCTTGACAGGATTAACTAGTCTTCATCTCCTGATTCCTGTGCCGGTAAGAAAGGGTTAAATAAAACCTACCTCAAATTATCCCTGACACTCAAAGTCATCTCTGAATGGAGGAAAAGGTGGTACAGGCCTGTAATCTCTGCAAGCAGGAAGCTCCAGTAGAAGAGTCTTTAGTTCAAAGACAACTTGGACTACAATAACTAGACACCATCTCAAAGAAAGATTAAAAGTAAATAAATAACCAGACACGAGAGCCTATATATCTAGACTCTCACAGTCAGGAGCCAGTGGCAGAAGGCTCACTGCCAAGTTCAAGGTCACCAGCCTAGTTTACATAAAGTTCAGGCTAGCCTGGGCTACATAAAAATATCCTGTACCCCCAAAAAAAGTATGTGTGTGTGAGGGGGGGAAGAAATCAGTGAGAAGGCTCAGCAGGTAAAAGTGCTTGCTGGCCCAGGTCTGACCACCTGAGTCTGGTCCCCAGAGTTGTCCTGACCTCTACAGGTGTTGTAGCATTTGTCCGTCCCTCACCTCACCTCTTCATTATCCTCTACAACACAACTAACCAGTACTTGTCTGATCTCCAGTATCCAAATGGTGGCGCCATATGTAACTCCAGTTCTAGAGGATCCAACATCCTTTCCTTTTCTGGCTTCTGTAGGCACCAGTACACAGACATACAGGCAAAACACCCGTACAAAAAATTACCTTTTTTTGTTTTTTGTTTCTCTGTGTAGCCCTGGCTTTTTCAAATATATATATATTTTTTAAATAAAAACTGGGTGGTGGTGGTGCCTTTGGTCCCTGACACCCAGGAAGCGGAGACAGGTAGATCTCTTTTTGTGTTCCAGGACACACAGGGCTACGGAGAAACCCTGTCACTAAAAATGGATGCAGATGGTGCTTGTGAAATCCTTGGGGTGGGCAGCCCACCAGTTCCACTGTGCCTCAGAGCCAAGACCTGTTGGAGGGAGTCTACTGCCAACAAGGGCCATCCCTGGCAATGCTGTGCCCAACCCTGTGCGGGCTCCACCCTGACGCTGGAACTTCGATGGTGCAGTGCTGTGTGCGCCTGCCCAAGGGGCTGGGCAGGCTGGTCTGCGGTCTCAAGAGTCACTGCAGGTCGGGTGTTGGTTACTGTTACCAGAGTGCCAACCTGGCCACTGGAGTGGGGTGGTGACAAAAGGAGCAGAGAATGAGCAGGCAGCCCTTGGGGGCAGGCACAAGCACAAACCACAGGCTAAATCAGACCTGTGTTGACTCCTTGGGACAAGCTCTGTTTGCCATCCGTCTGAGGCTTTATCTGCCAGGGCGGCTGGCACATTGCCAGCACCCTCTCAGGGTGAAGGGTTGATTGGCGAGGTGACCCAGCTGTAATCTATCAGCCCAGTCAGTCACTCACCTTTTTTTAAAAGATTTATTTATTATAAGTACACTGTAGCTGTCCTCAGACACTCCAGAAGAGGGAGTCAGATCTTGTTACAGGTGGTTGTGAGCCACCATGTGGTTGCTAGGATTTGAACTCCAGACCTTCGGAAGAGCAGTCGGGTGCTCTTACCCACTGAGCCATCTCACCAGCCCTCCTTCCCTGAGTCTTAGCTTATTTTCTAAATCCTGAGATTTGGGCAGTACAAGGAATCATCTCATGCATGGCTTCGGGGCTAAGATCCACTCTCTCCGAGTTAAAAGTGCTTTCTGAGCACCTGGGTTTACTGTCTAGCACCATTGGAGGCTCACAAGAACTGTAGTTTCAAGGGATGACACCCTGTTCTGACTGCTACAGGTCTGCACACACTTGGTACAGACATATACATAAAAACTTCCACTTAGATCTTTTCAGACAGGATGTGTGTTATGGGACAGGGTTTCTGGGTAGCCTTGGTTGTCTTATTACTTGGCTAGCTTAGCCTGGACCTTAGATTCACCTGCCTCTGCTTCCAAGTCTTTCTCTACTCATTCTAACTTTCTCTTTCAAAACTGGGAAATTACATTATAGTTATGCCTATGGTTTCCTCCTCACTCACTAGACCTGTGCAAAGCATCAGAGCTGTGACTCTTGGTTCACACTGGGCACTTCTGCCTGTGTTTCCGAGCACATAGCTTTAGGCTCTGTAGCTGAAACAAGTTATGCAAGTCAACGGTTCCCCACATACTACTAGGAGTTTGGCTATGAGCCTTTTTTTTGTTTTTTGGATTTCTGAGACAGGGTTTCTCTGTGTAGCCCTGGCACTCACTCTGACCTCGAACTCAGAAATCTGCCTGTCACTCCCAAGTGCTGGGATTAAAGGTGTGCGCCACCACCCGGCTGCTCTGAGCCTTAATTTCAACATAAATGACAAGGGCCCACCAGTGAGGCTCAAGTGACCTGGCAGGAGACTCCAAGCATTGCCCACTCTGGTCACTCTTGTCAGTTACTAACTCAACTGTGCTCCAGAGACCCATGGCCTAGATTCACTGCCTCAGGCAAAAAGATTTGGTCCCAGGATTTCAGTAGGGTAATACTGCCTCCTAGTGGTTAAGCAGGACAGCTGAACACCCAATTTGTAAAATTGTCACACTGCTTTAGGGCAAGGCTGCCTTTTGGGAAATAGTGCAGATCAACTGCCTGGAATACCAGGGATTGCTGATGTGTTTGGGACAGAATCCACTCAGTATGAAATACAAAACATCCTCCAAGATCTCTCAGAGACACTGAGCATGTAAGTCACTGGTCATGGAGCCGTCCCACATTCCAGCAGTTCATCAGATGCTAGCTCTTGAGAACTAGTGTGCATCTTACCAGTTCAGCATCTGCTTGCCCTGCCATGTCCTTCCCCTGCCAGTGTTTTCATTCTATGGTTATCTCCACTACAATTTCCCCTATAGGCCAGTATGGAATGATCCGAGCACCTATGTCCTCTCACATTTCCCTGCCAGTGCCGAGCAAGGTCTGGAATATGCTAGGCAATGCCATTGCTGAGCTACACACAGCTACAGTTCAGTGCTAGGTACAGGAAACACTTGGGGCTGGGCACGAGCTCCAAAAGAGCATGGAATTGGCACTCAAGGCATTTCACTAGTGGTTTGCTACCCTCAAAACTCCTGGGGGGGGGGGTTCAATCCCAAACATAAAGACTATCGCAAAATAACGGAGGAGTGTGGTCACCGTTTCAGGATCCTCATTATCAGCAGCAGCAATGGGAACTGCTGACAGCTGACAGCATTTCTGCTCTGACTGCTAGAATCCTTGGGAATCACAGGCTCTAGAAGCAGAGCCAGGCCTGTCAGCGGGGTCCAGGAGGGCGAGAGGCACCATGGTGGCTCACCAGTGAGACCACATGGGATTAGAGACACCATCTCAAAAAGACCTCTCCAGAGGATGAAGAATCAGATGCCATTTTCTACTGTCCATGGACACCTGCACTTATCCATTTAAGATATCACTTAAGAATTCAAGTATTGCTGGGCAGTGGTGGCACACACCTTTATCCCAGCACTTGGGATTGCTGAGTTCAAGGCCAGCCTGGTCTACAGAGTGAGTTCCAGGACAGCCAGGGCTACACAGAGAAGCCTGTCTCCAAAAACCCACAAGTATTTCTCATTCTACTCACATGCCTTTTCTTTCACAGGCCACTTGTGCTAACTCCTTGTTCACACCTGGTATAGGCACAAAGGTATCAGATCCTCTGGAAATCAAGCTGCAGTCTTCTTGAGAACAGTTTGCCCACACATGGCAGGCACAAGCTCATTTGTACAGGTGGATGGAGCCAGGCTATGTGTATCCTAGGATATTCTGTCAACTAAGTCCAACTTTTAGAACCAACATGGAGGCCCTCGCACAATAAATAGAAGGAAGGGGGTCAAAAACAAATGACCCCTAGATAAACAAATTGCAGAAGCAGGGACGGATGGGCCTTTGCCAAGACAGTGTAACACCTAGGACCCACACCGTAGGCAGGGGTAGGAGTCCCGTCCCCTGAATCATAAAATCTAGTACCTATAGCTTTATGAAAGGCCTAACTTTACTCTGAAAATAAAACACTGGGGTACAGGTAATAAACCTGAACACTAGGCATTTGTTTTTTTGAGACAGGGTTTCTCTGTGTAGCCCTGGCTGTCCTGGAACTCACTCTGTAGACCAGGCTGGCCTCAAACTCAGAAATATGCCTGCCTCTGCCGGGATTAAAGGCGTGTGTCACCATGCCCGGCTAACACTAGGCATTTGTAAGCCAAAGGAGATGCCACATGTGCAACACTGCACTAGACTATCACCCGTAGTTATAGTAGGAATGTAAAACTTCAATTTATTACCAGATTGTTTAGATAAAAATATACTCCAACCCAACTTTAAGTCAGTGTCTTTTAATAATGATCTTTTATGTCCTCCCACCCCAAAGAAAACCAGAAGGCAACAGTCTGGCAATACAAAAATATACACTGGAATAGATTATTTATCTGATACCTAAATCTCATCTGGATTCAGAAAAGCAAAGCACAGTTAAGACAAGGCACTAAGCCAGTGGCTAACTATGGCTGTTTATTACCTATATTCTCCTCACTGACAACAGGTCTAGAATCTGGGCTACTCACAGTATCTTTAGACTTCTATCTCCAACATGGTTTCTAATCAAGCAGTAAGATGCCAAAGTGAGGCAGAAATCTAAAGAAAAATGCTAAGATGTCTCATTCAGGTTCACGCCTGCTTCAGTGCCTGAGTCCAATACAGGGTAGAGATAGATGCCATTGTGATACTTAGGTACCTAGATGGTAAATGAAGGGAACCTACATTGTGCTTAAAGTATGTAATATCTGAGGTAACCCATAATGAAACGAGAATCCCAGTTCTCAAGTGCCTTTCTTAATCATCATTAAGTACTAATAATGACCTCTAGCAAACACCTGGAATCATCCTTTTAGCATTACACTCAGAGAATGATCAGGGTAGCTAATTTTAAAAGTATCTTCAAAGAAGATGAGTACTTCTCTCAAAGGCTCATGTTGGAACCTTCTGGACACAACTCTCTCCTTTCTTACTGAAATTTATTGTTTAAAGATAACAATTGGGGGGATTTATAAGCTTACAGATTTAACTTAGTGCAATGGCTCTTACATAGACCAAGTCAGTACAGCAGAATCCAAAAAACTATCTCAAAGAACACATTTAAGGAAACTTAAGCCACAAGACTGTTGCATTATGATTTAATCTAATTGCACACAAATACCTGAAACTACAACTCCTCCAGATTCTAAGAGAAAGGGTATGCATGCCTCCATTTCAACTGTGTATCATTACAATTAACCATATTGTGGATTTTACATGATTTGGAATCCCATGCAACACCTCAAGTTATAAAATAAAATTTAAAACTTCTTTGAATGTTTTCATGCTGAAGATCAAAGCCACTTTTTATGGGCAACTTAAAGAGTTACAATATACCTACCATATTGGTGCTTAAAATGTCACTAACTGCCATGATCCTCAACTGGCTTCAACACCTAAAAAATGGCTGCTCTCTTAAGTGACAAGCAAATGGGGGAAAAAAAATCCTTCACTAATGTAGTGTTTCTCAGTTGTGTTTCTTACAAAGAATGAACTGGGTAACCAACTACTTTCCCAGGGATAAGAACAATGGCAACAGTGGTTCGCTCGACTGACTACTACACAATTATGCTAGTACTTTATTAATTCAAAAGCACTTTACAAGAAAATATAAGTATGGCTTCCAATAGGAATGTTTTACCTGGACTTGATACCAAGCTCACAGATTTGAGTGTGCAAGGAAAAACAGGCTTTCAAGTTAACAACAATTTGTAACCAAAACTTTAATCCCAAGGATTCTCACAAACATATTACAAATGACAGCATGAAAAAAAATCTTGCACAGTAACTGAAAAGTTCAGCTCTACAATGTACCCTTAAACTGAAAGGACACTGGTATCTTAGTTTTACATTTCCAAATAAAGGCGTTACAATAGCTCTGCATCCCGGTATAGAAACCAGGGAGGAACCGCTTTGCAAACCTTCAGAGTGTGGTTCCTACCCTCTATCTGTTGGCTTGTGCTCACAGCAGCTCTTAAACACTGCTTTATCATCCCACCCACAGTGCCAGTGTCTCAGCTACTAGAGGACTACAGCTTCATTCAATTTCCGCCAGTTGCTTTATATCATTAGTACGTCACACTTAAAACTAGGCAGGATCTAGGTTTATTTCAGTCTATGAAAAACTAAAATTCAAAGAAAATTCAATCTTGCTTAAGGGGACATTGTAAAGTAACAATTCTTGCTATCACATGCCTCATATGGTCCATCTGAAACCATAGAGAATTACATTGTTTTGTGTGTCACTGTTCCAAGAGACAAAACAAATTTGAACAGCTAAAACATCTTAAAAATGCACCAAGCTTATGAAGTCTCAAACAAAACTTTAATTTCCTGTACATACTCCTGTCAGATGAAGTTATTTCCTGTACACCACTTTTGCAAACTGGTCTTCTATTTCCTTTCATTTGACCTAGATCGGCTAAAAAACAAAACAAAAAAAAAAAAAAATTAAACATTATCTTAGTACATAGCACAAAAGACTTTATATATATCTTCAGTAGTTTAGTCACTCATCTTACTTACCTACGAGACCTAGAGAAGGATCGAGACGGCTTGTGATTTCTCTCACGAGACAGAGACCTTTCTCTTCTCCTATCTCTAGAAAGTGACCTGAAACAGAAAGCACATTCCCTTAGTAGAAAATCACCTTGAGGGCTAGATGGCTCAGCAGTTAAGAGCACTGACAGCTCTTCCAGAGGTCCTGACTTCATTTCCCAGCAACCACATGGTGGCTCACAACCGTCTGTAATGAGATCAGATACCATCTTCTGGTGTGTCTGAAGACAGCTACAGTGTAGTCATATAAATAAATCTTTAAATTAAAAAAAAAAGTTCACCTTGAAGAAAGACTAGCTCACTCTAACTTAATGCTGACTGTGTGACTATGCTACCCATGTCACTATAATTATTAACCAGAGTTATCTAAATCTCATTAACAAGTACGGGAAACAGCCTAAAGGTGTCAGAAGCTGCCATCTCTAAGTACAGGGCACCAAAACATTTACCTGCTCCGGCTTCGGGAAAAGCTTCTCCTTCTTGGGGATCTAGAAGCAGAAACAGTAAAATTAGGCTAATTGTCAATTATTGTATGTGGCGTGAGGCATTTCCCAACTTTTCAATTTCACTGTTGGGCCCAGTGAATGTGCCGGAGAACTGGCACTCATCGTCCAAAATAAAAAAAGAAAAGAAAAAAAAAAGGCACAGAAGGATTAAGGAACAAAAAGCTCAAGTGAAAAGCAGGTATTCCAACCATGGATTCATTTTAACAAAGAATGCTTCACAGCAGATCTGTCCAATGCAAAACTTCATGTCAAACTAACTCCACTACCCCAAACACCACACCAAAATGTAGTCCCAAGTAGTTCCAAAAACAGTACCATAAACCAGTATTTGGAACCCATGCAAACCTTTAAGTCTCTAACAAGACTTAAGTACCAGGTGGATAGTGTAATTTTGTGAAAACGCGGTAGGTGTAAACATTGATGCCATTTAGTGCTACATTAGAACTGCATTTGTGATGTCACATTTAAGAGTGTGTTTAGGCTTATCAAAATTACTGTAGCTTGGCCCACACTTCACCCCCAATTTTTTTTAAAATTTGAAAACTGTTAGTAAAACCATTTAAAGGTGATAGGATTCAACAAAATTTTGCTAGGAAGAAAAGCTAAAATCTGTTAGAGATATTAAAATTTTAGTTTGGCATCTCACACATGCACATAAGTTCACTTGAAGGTCTAGTCACATTATGAGTTCCCTATCACCCTTAAAAGTTGTTTCAAGCAATATATTGTACGTTACCATTCAATTATGCACAGCCAGCCTTTGATCCAGAAAAAAGAATTACTTTAAGCCGCTTACTCCTTATTTTTAACCAGCAGTAAACTGTATAAGCAGGAAAAACTTACTAGTTTTGGGTTTCAACAAGCTAGAAATGGTGAGGTGAGGCTGCCGGACTGACGGCCAGGAAGAATTTGCTGAAAAGGTTTTGCCAGATGTTGCGTTGGATTTAGTTGGTTGGCGAAGGGGGTGTTGTGGATTTTTCCTGCTTTTTTGTTAGCCGAAGGCTGCTGCTGTAGTTGTTGTGAAGACATTTGGTAAATAAACAGCTGAGCTGATTGGCCAGGAATGTGTGGGCGGTCGAGGTGGCTGCTGCCGATTTGGTTAAGGTTGGAGAGAAGGCTGAGAGAAAACAGCATGCTCGGGAACCAAAGGGCGGTGCAACCTGACGACTGGCCAGCCTGGGTCATGTGAAACGACACCAGCCAAGCTGAATGGGGCGCGCTGGTCACATGACGCTGAAAGGGCTAGTTGACTGGCTAATGCAGATTCAGAGGGTGGTGAGAAGAGACATGATGGTGACTCTGTAACGGGGTTCATTTTTATTAATAGATGGACCAAAAAGCACAAAAAAAAATGAAAAACAAGCCATCAGTACAACCATCTATTAGCTAACAAATACTCTTTATTATGATGGGCAACAGTGTGTTGTTTTTCAAAATAGCAAAAGGGGCAAGATTTTGAACTCCTATCTCCGAGGACTTCACTCACCTGTAAGAGGTAAATTCAGTCCTATAGAAACTATTTTAGAGGCTTGATTTGAGGAGATGAGGAGTTTGTATCCAGGCAGTACTGCCTGGTCCAAGAATGATGCCATTTCAATCATAAAAAAACTGAATTCTCTCCTATGTGGGATTCAAGAACGGATGACTGGGAATACTTTTAAGCCCCCTTTATTGGTCAGTGATTTAAGTTTGTTTCAGAAAGACTTCTACTTTACCAGTTGTAACATTAAAACAGCTGCCTGTTTTGATAACTTACAATTGTGCTAGTAGAAAACACATTTGTGAAGAGCTAGTTGAATGCAATGTTGATCATTATGGAGTCAAGAAATGGAAAAAGGCCTAAATTGAAGTAAAAGGGAAGACTTGGAAAGATGCAACTAGAAGATGAACTAGAAGACAGATCCAAGATAGAAGTTACTAACTACCAACATGAATAATACACCTACAGACAAAAGCCAACACTCAGCACAACTCGCATACCCCAAACTACACCCAGCAAATGTTTTGTAGAGACCTCCGATGTCCACAGTAAATTAACCCACCAACAACCTTAGGAAGAAATACCTGCTCCTACTAGCTACTCCATTACACCAATGCCTTTCTCTAAAAGGTGTTCTCTCAAGTACCTGCGCCGAGGTGGAGGACTCCTCCTGCGGTAATCATCTCGAGGACGACGACCCCAAGAGGGAGGTGGGCCACGATTCCGACTTCTCTTTTCACCATTCGACAGTTCCACTCTTACTCGGCAGCCACACAGTGTTCTAAAGAGAAGGGACATGGATCACAAAATTGTTGATGGCAGTAAGCTTGTACTGATCTCTCCCTATTTCACCCAAAGTCAGATGGAGTCTAACGGTTTTTTTGTCTTTTCGAGACAGGGTTTCTCTGTGTAGCCCTGGCTGTCCTGGAACTCACTCTGTAGACCAGGATGGCCTCAAACTCAGAAATCCACCTGCCTCTATCTCCCAAGTGCTGGGTTTAAGGCGTGCGCCACCACGTCCGGTGCGTCCAAGTTTTGCCAGTCTCCAGAGTTGCCAGGCGGTGGTGGCGCACGGTTAAAAAGCACTGGCTGCTCGGGAGGCAGAGGCAGGCGGATTTCTGAGTTCAAGCCCAGCCCGGTCTACAAAGTGAGTTCTAGGACAGCCAGGGCTATACAGAGAAACCCTGTCTCGAAAAACAAAAAAAACAAAAAAAAAAAAAAAAAAAAAAAAGCACTGACTGTTCTTATAAACAATCCAGTACCCACATGATGGCTCACAACCACCCGTAATTCTAGTTCCAGGGACTCGAACACCTTCTAGCCTGTGACTAGCAGTACATATAGTACAGATATACAGGCAAAACACACATAGAAACACATTTTTGTTGTTTTTCCAAATGGGTTCTGTGTAGCCCTGACTGTCTTGCAACTCATTCTATAGAGTAGGCTAGCACTGAACTCAAAAGAGATCTACCTGCCTCTGCTTCCCAAGTGCTGAGATTATAAAGGTGTATGCTGCCAGCTAAGTTTTTTAGTTAAGCTAAGACCGTATCTCAAAAACAGAATACCCCCCCACACACACACAACAATTTTTATGGGGCCAGAGTGTTGTCTGCCTCTTCCAGTGTGTTTGCAGACAAATGCATAGATAAATCTTAAGAAACAAAATGCTATTTTATGTGTAGACATTGGGGGGGTTCAAGACAGGTTTCTCTGTGTAGCCCTGGCTGTCCTGGAACTCACTCTGTAGTCCAGGCTAGCCTCGAAAACAGAAATCTGCCTGCCTCTGCCTGAAATGTTTTTTGCTCACATCTAAAGGACATGCACTACATGTGTCTGGGGAGACCAGAAGACATCAGACACCTTGGAATTGGTGTTATAAATTGTTATGAACCACTACTCTGGTGCTGGGAGCTAAGACCAGGTCCTCTGCTGTAACTACTGAGGCATCTTGATTACTGAGCTCAATGTTAACTGTTAGTAGCTATAATTCAAATGTTTTTCATGTATTTCTACTGTGTATGACTTGTTCCCTTTAATTTTTCATTTTAAGGATTTTTTTAAAGATTTATTTATTATATGTAAGTACACTGTAGCTGATTTCAGACATTCCAGAAGAGGGCATCAGATCTTGTTATGGATGGTTATGAGCCACCATGTGGTTGCTGGGATTTGAACTCTGGACCTTTGGAAGAGCAGTCGGGTGCTCTTACCCACTGAGTCATCTCACCAGCCCTCATTTTAAGGATTTTAAGCTTAGTACTTTGGCTTCCTTATATTATCCCCCTTCCAACACAAGAAATTCCACCTGGTATTCCAGGTGTATGGTTGACTGTCCTTTCTTCATCTGTCCAGAGCCACAGCAATGAGTTAAGCTGGCACATTTGGGTCATTGATGAGATAGACCCCAGCAAACTTTCACTATTTTAACGTGGAGGGACAAGTTCAGAGCCACTGTCAGTCTTTTTTCACTTAAGGTACTGTGGCCTATCAAGATTATTCTTGGCCTTTAACTTGCTATTTAAGCTGGGCACCCTGAACTTGTCTCTAACTCCATGTGCTTGGACTTGAAGTCCACTGTAGATTAAAACACCAAAAAGCCTATGTCCTAGAAATTTTAAACCAGGTTAACTATCTATCCGTCATTACCTTCCATCTAGCTCCCGGACAGCATCAGCAGCATCTCGGGGATCCTCAAATTCGACGAAAGCAAAGCCAGGAGGGTTTCGAGCAACCCACACACTTCGGAGTGGTCCATAATAGCCAAAAGCCCGTTCTAATTCAGTCTTGTTTCCATTATTTCCAAGATTACCAACATAAACTTTACAATCCAAGGGACAGGAATCACGATGCATTTCTGTAATAAAAAAAAACAAACACAACATTTAATTATTCAATCAATCTACAGTTAAGGAAAAGTTAAAAAACAGGCTTGGAAATATAATGGTTTATCTAGAATGCACTGATGTTATGGATTCTAGCCTAGCACATTTAGTCTCTATTTAAAAAAATAAATAATAAATAAAAAGGCCAGAAGAAAAAAACAAAAAAACTAAGACTACTCAATGTTTTCTGTCACTCATCCTATTCTTTTCCCTCATAATCAATCCTCAGGAAACCAACAAATTTTTAAAGAGCCAACAGGCATGCAAACTGATTTTGAGGTTGGCCTACATAAGCCTCAGGCCAGGATATGTGTAGTAACATGTCTTTAATATCAGCACTCATACAGTTCTGAGTTTGTGGGTCTGGTCTACAGAAGGAGTGCCAGGCCAGCCAGGGTTACAGAGAAACTTGTCTCAAAATAAGGCAGGTGGACCTGAGTCAGATCTCAGCCAACTCTCATTTTCTAGGCCAGCAAGGGCTAAGGGCTACATAGCCAGACCTTTAAAAACAAACAAACAAAACTGCCCTGGAACTGTGTAAAAGGCAGAAGGATCAATTATCACTTTTTTTCTTTTAGAAGACAGGGTCTCAAGTATCCCAGGCTAACCTTGAGTATCTGCAAGGCTCCACCAACCCTGTATCTGAGGCTTGACTGTTTAACTTCAAATTAAATTTAACCACCAAACAGAATGCTGAGTGGTGGCCTACATCTGTACTTTTAGTTCTCACAATTCACAGGTGGAGGCCAGAGTTGAAGACTAGCTTCTGCTACTGAGGCATGAAACTATTTTAAAACATCAATAATTACCCACCCCCCCAATTCGACACAGGATTTGTCTCTCCCCTCTATGGCAGGGCAACCGTTTTGGCCATTTTACATTGATTGTCTCTTCCCATTGCCACACAATAGTTGGCTCCGAGGAATTTCAGCAGGAAGTAGTAAGATGAAGTATGCCTTCCTTCATTAAGTTTGAATAAATGACCACATTTGGACCAAACAAGCAATATATATAAATGCCTCCATGTGTAAAACCTAGCTCAACTAAGATGCAAAACCTTACATTCCAAGTTTCCTTAGGAGGGATGTAGAAGGATAAAGGCATAGGGAACCATGTCCACCTGAATTCAGCTACAGGACACATTGTAAAAAACTACAAATTATCTTCTGACCTTCGTTGTGGTGCACATACCATCCCACAAACACAAAATATAAACTAAGGCTTCCTTCCTTGGACAGGAACTGTAATTCTCGTCTTAAAAAGTAGAATAATTAAGCCGGGCTTGGTGGCACATGCCTTTAATCCCAGCACTTGGGAGGCAGAGGCAGGTGGATTTGAGTTCGAGGCCAGCCTGGTCTACAGAGTGAGTTCCAGGACAGCCAGGGCTATACAGAGAAACCCTGTCTCGGAAAAAAACAAAATACAAAAAAAAAAAAAAAAAAAAGGTAATTAATTAAGATCACAAGTTTGAGGCCAAGCAGGGTTACAGTAAGTACTGTCACCATCAAATACTTCCAAGATATACTGCCACAAAAATTTCCTTTACTGCCTTAACACTAATACCACCTTTTTCTAAAGACTTACTTCTTTATAAGCAGTCAAAATTCTCCAAGCAGCCAAACCATGTGTGTTCTAAGAAAAGTATCTCACTGTGGATAGGCCAGGCTAGTCTTGTACTCAAGAAAGAGGTTCTCGGGCTGGTGAGATGGCTCAGTGGGTAAGAGCACCTGACTGTTCTTCCGAAGGTCCGGAGTTCAAATCCCAGCAACCACATGGTGGCTTACAACCATCCATAACAAGATCTGATGCCCTCTTCTGGAGTATCTGAAGACAGCTACAGTGTACTTACATATAATAAATAAATAAATCTTTTAAAAAAAAAAAGAAAAGAAAAGAAAAAAGAAAGAGGTTCTCAGCCGGGCGTGGTGGCGCACGCCTTTAATTCCAGCACTCGGGAGGCACAGGCAGGCGGATTTCTGAGGCCAGCCTGGTCTACAGAGTGAGCTCCAGGACAGCCAGGGCTATACAGAGAAACCCTGTCTCGAGAAAAGAAAAAAAAAAGAGGTTCTCTGGCTCTCAAGGACTAAAACAATTGTGCTTCACCACACCTGGCTCCATGTGCTTTTTAAGCATATGTTCAAATCTCAATGTGGTTCAGTGGTGGGGAGCTTGTCTAGTATGCAACTAAAACTTAACCCCAGGAACTACAGACACAATGGAAATCGTGTCAAAGCCTCACTACAGCACTGCTTCCAATAGTGAGCTGTGCCAATCTGAATGACTACCAGGAGATGGAGAGCAAAAATGTGCCACAGTATTCAGGAATATACTGCCAACTACTAAGTGAGTCTTGAAAATATTCTAAAACCAGAAAAGGCCATTACAATTCCCTACATATGAAATGCTTAAAATGGAAAATCCAGACACTTAAAGGAAATCCCAAGGAGAAGCAGGGAATTCTGAGAAGGCCGGGACTACAGAAAAAGAAATGCAGGAACTGAAGCATAACTTATCCTGTCTCAAAAAATAAGTGTATCAGGATGGTGGTGTGTGCACACACCTTTGACCCCAGCACTCGGGAGAAAAGAGGGAAATGGAGACCAGATCTAAAAAAGTTGAGTTCCAGGACAGCCTGGTTTACAGCAAGAACTGTCTCAGGAACAAACAAAAATAAATATCTTGGAACCACACAAAGGTTCCACAACAAAACTATCATAGCATGCCTGTGGCTCAATAGGCCAGAGGAATGACAGTTATGAAGTTCGACTGGTAATAACCCTGGGGACATACACTCAGTAAGTCTTCAACTTCACACTTCCGAAGTGAAAAACCTACTTAATAACCATTTCAAGTGTCTTCCCTACTATACACCGTGATGTTCAAGCCGACTAATAATATCAAACTAAAAAAATTTAATCCTATTTTGCCTTGACCCCACCCTGTGCCCAAGACTCAATTGAGCGACCAAGCCATTCCGCGAAAATTAAAAAAAGAGAGAAATGAAACTCATCCATCCCCGATTTTCACACCTATTAAAAGCAAACAGGTTTATACAGAAAAACCCTGTTTCGAAAACCAAAAAAAAAAAAAAAAAAAAAGCAAACAGGTCAAAGAAAAACCCAACTCAACGGGAACTAAGATTTTGCATTAATACACACAGCCTGAGTACAAAAGGTTTTTAAAGCAAACACTAGGTCAGCATAAAAAAATAGATGAGACTGTAGGGGCTCAGTAAATACTGAAAGACCTGCCTTAAAAAAATATATATACAAAATTCCCAAGAAAACCAGGTGCAAGGAAGAAAAAGGCGCCATCAAACTAAAGGCCGCGACGCGGAGAATTCATCTAGAGATCTCCCCGCCACCCCGGCCACACCCCAGCCCGGAGCAATCCCTCGCCGAGGCTTCCTCCAACGGACAAAAGATTAAGTCCCGGATTTACAGGCTTGGAAGCATCTTCGGCTTTGCCCGGGGCCCCAGCCGCCGCCCGGGACCGAACGTCACAAAATGGCGGCGGCGCCCCTTTGTCTCAATCTGGCGCCGCCATTGCGCCCGGCCCCACCTCGAGTCCGCGACACCCCACCTCCCTCCCTCCGTTCGCCGGTCCCTTACCGAGATCCTGGGTTCAAAAAGGCCCAAGCTCAAGTCCTAACGCTCCGACAGGCCCACCCGCTCCCCTCTGGCTCTGCTCCTACAGATGCGCTCGGTCCCGCGGCGTCCACGAAATGGCGGACCACCGCCGTCCCCTCGCCCTATTTATAGCGCCCCGCTCTGCCACGTGACCTGGCCAGCTCACCCAATCCGGGGCGGCGCAGGCTGTGACGTGAGCGCTACAAACGCTGCGAGAAACCGCGGTTACTGGGAGCGCGCGCCGGCCGTTCCGTCAGGTGGGCGGGGTGCGCGCGGTGGCGCGAGCTCGTCGCCGCGTGCCCGCTGGGCCCGGCGAGGCGGCGCTCGGCCCGGCCATCCCCACGAGCCGCGCGGACGCCCCCTCTCCTGCACTTCCGCCTAGGCTGCAGCTGGATACAGCTGTCCGGACTCCGCCGCCATTGCTCCCGGGCGATGGCGGCTGCAGCCGCAGGCTCGGGTCAGAGTGAAACGTGCACGCTCGCCTCCTCGTCGTGGGGCATCCATCGCAGACTAAGGAGCCTTAGAGTCGCCCTCATGGTCACCGAGCTTGGGCGACTTAACTGGTACCCCACGGTGGGTGTCTCCGCCCCGATGCGGGGTCGAGCCTGCAAAGTTTGCTCAACTCTCGTTTTCCCGCCTCTCGCCCAAACCGCGCGCGCGGCAAATGCGACTTGGTGAGGCCTTATGAAAAAAACTAAACAAAACAAGACAAACGGTCGCCGGGCTCGCTTTCACGCTCTGCGCACGCAGCTCCGCCATGCAGATGCTAAGAGGGCACCTGCAGCCTTTGTAAGGGCTTTGCGCTGGCTGCCAGGCCTGTGGGTCTCCCTGGGCCTCTAAGCGCAGACCCCAGGATGGCCGAATACCCTCTTGACCAGCCACATCGTTTGCCTCCAGCTCCCAGACTTATCCTCGGCCTGGCTCCCCTCAGGCTAGTCTGATTTATTGGGGAGATTTAGTTGTTTCTGCTACCAAGAATGGTCAAAATATTAACCAGTTTTTCAGACACAACTCTAATGCTTTAGTTCCCCTGAGGGTAAGGGGGGAGGGGTTCTATTGCATAAGGAGGGAGTTGTGGTGCAGGCTACAGTTGTTAAACCTGTTTGTGTTGTGGCCTTCAGAAGATTCTAGCAAAACTTCATTTCCTTCTAGATTTTTTTTTTTCTTTCTGGGTTAGACATGCCTAGTATAGTAGTAATGGGGCTTATTCGAACGTCCTTTTGTTTTTTCTCCTCCCTGCCTCATAATCTCAGCTCTTGGCCCAAGGGAACAGGAGTCAATCGTTATAGTCATATATTTAGTGAGTTCTAGTCCAGAAGGAACTTCATGAGATCCTGTCTGAAAAACAACAAAAAAGCTGATGTATCTAAATGACTTGTGATATTCTCTGTTCGAAATGTTTTGGTTTATAAACCAAGTAATGATTACCTTTAATCCCAGCACTCGGGAGGCAGAAAGCAGGTGGATCTCTGTGAGTTCGAGGCCAACCTGGTCTACATAGTTCCAGGACAGCCAGAGCTACATAGAGAGACCCTGTTTCAAAAAAAAAAAAAAGTAAAAAGTAAAATTTCTGGGGCTGGAGAGATGGCTCAGCGGTTAAGAGCACTGACTGCTTTTCTGAAGGTTCTGAGTTCAAATCCCAGCAACCACATGGAGGCTCACAACCATCTGTAATGAGATCTGATGCCCTCTTCTGAAGACAGCGACAGTGTACTTAGATATAATAATAAATATAATATAAATAAATCTTTAAAAAATTAAAATTTCTATTGTGTAGATCTGTGTATGGGGATAGAGGAAGGACAAGTTTGTTCTCCCATCTTCATTTGGGTTCTGGGGATTAAACAAGAGCATCAGATCTTCAAAGCAACCTTTTGATGTTGTTTTGATTTTGATGGGTGGTGATCAAATGTTGGTCCTCCTTGCTTGCAAAACTACCATTGAAGCTGCAATCCCAGGCTCAACACTCAGTACAAGCTTGCATATTTTGTATATGAGACAGGGTTTCTCTGGCTGTCCTGGAACTCAGTCCGTAGGTCAGGCTAGCCTCGAACTCAGAGAGCTGATTGTTTCTCCCTCGAAAGTGTTGGGATTGACCGAGACCCGCCAACATGGGCCACGTCTGCACCAAGACCGTGAAGAAGGCGGCCCGGGTCATCATCGAGAAGTACTACACGCGCCTGGGTAATGACTTCCACACCAACAAGCGCGTGTGCGAGGAGATCGCCATCATCCCCAGCAAGAAGCTCCGGAACAAGATAGCCGGCTATGTCACGCACCTGATTCAGAGAGGTTCTGTGAGAGGTATCGCTATCAAGTTGCAGAAGGAAGAGAAAGAATAATTACGTTCCTGAGGTCTCAGCCCTAGATCAGATCATTGAGGTGGATCCCTACACCAAGGAGATGCTGAAGCTTCTGGACTTTGGCCGTCTCTCTAACCTTCAGGTCACTCAGCCTACGGTTGGCATGAATTTCAAAATACCACGCGGAGCTGTATAATCTGTTATGCCATATTTTCAATAAACCTGAAAACAAAAAAAAAAAGAAAGAAAGAAAGAAAGAAAGAAAGAAAGAAAGAAAGAAAGAAAGAAAGAAAGAAAGAAAGTGTTGGGATTAAAGGTGTGTGCCACAATGCCTCTCAAGCACAGGTGTGTGTGTCTGTGTGCATCTGTGTGTGTGTCTGTGTCTGTGTGTGTGAATCAGAGTCTCCCTTGAAGCCCACCCTGACCTGGCACTCTCTATGTACCAAGGGAGTCAAATGATGTTTTGACATTGTCCTGTGACTTATCTACAAACGTGTTGCATTCATAGCTGTCCTTGGACAGGAGCAGGCTTTGGGTTGCAGGATGTACACCTTTGAGGGCAATCTAGGAGTTGGAAGTGAAACTGAGCTTCCTCAGCTTCCCCACTTGGTGATTGACAGGAGTCTACATGCTAAGCTCCACCTCCACTACCAAACAAACAAGTAGCAAGGGGCTTGACACTTTTTTTTTTTTTTTTTTGGAGGCAGGGTTTCTCTGTGTAGCCCTGGCTATCCTGGAACTTACTCTGTAGACCAGGCTGGGTTTGAACTCAGAGATCCACCTGCGTCTCCCCACCAAGTGCTGGATTAAAGGAGTGTGTCATCACACACACAGCAAGATTTAATATTTTAAATATTATGATTAACTTCAAGTTTCTGTGAAGTATGTATACCAGGAGGTTTAACCATAGAAGAGATTATTTGCAAAAGTCTAGAATTGAGTTAAGGGAACTAAGGACCAGCAGGAACACTTCTGGGCTCCAATGACGCCAAGGTGGCATCAGAGTCACCCAAACAAACCAGGGGGGCACAGGGAGACTGGTGATCTAGGTCGTTTTTTGTTTTTTAAAAAAGATGTATTTATTTAATGTATGTGGGTACACTGTAGCTGTCCAGACACACCAGATGAGGGCGTCAGATCCCATTACAGATGGTTGTGAGCCACCATGTGGTTGCTGGGAATTGAACTGAGGACTACTTGAAGAGCACTGAGTGCTCTTACCCACTGAGCCATCTCTCCAGCCCTTGGTCTAGGTACTTGAGGAACAAAGGAACTGTATTACACTCTAGCACACAAGGAAGGCCAAGGGCTTCTCCCAACCCCCCCCCACCATAACCCCATCCCCCACCAATCTGTGCCCAGCCCTGCCTAGTCCCATCTCCTTATGGTGACTTCTTTCCCACTACACCAGAAAAGAGTGAGGGCCTGAGAGCCCTCAGGTGATGCAGTCAGGCCTCAGGCTAGCCACCCAGGACACAGGCAGAGTAAGCTAAGGAACTGATCTAGGCTGCACTGTCTTAGTCAATAAACAGTAAGTACCTATAGCTATTAGGTCTCAGTGAGTTGTTCTGTAAATGTAAAGTAAACAAACAAACAAAAGAGAAAATATTGGAATTTTTTGTTTGTTTGTTTTGTTTTGTTTTTCGAGACAGGGTTTCTCTGTGTAGCCCTGGCTGCCCTGGAACTCACTCTGTAGACCAGGCTGGCCTCGAACTCAGANATCNGCCTGCCTCTGCCTCCCNAG